>NC_140422.1:23960000-24420000 GCF_965140295.1 Lepidochelys olivacea
GGAAAGCCTAGGCCAGAGGGCAGTAGCAGGAGAGCAGGCTAAGTAGGTCCCTTTTCCCTGGGTAATTCAATCAGGAACCTTCTGGAGATAATTAAGACAGGGTGATTAGAACACCTGCAGCCAATCAAGAAGCTGCTAGAATCAATTAAGGCAGGCTAATCAGGGCACCTGGGTTTTAAAAAGGAGCTCACTTCAGTTTGTGGTGTGTGTGTGTGTGAGGAGCTAGAAGCAAGAGGCACTAGGAGCTGAGAGTGAGAATGCGGACTGTTGGAGGACTGAGGAGTACAAGCATTATCAGACACCAGGAGGCAGGTTCTATGGTGAGGATAAAGAAGGTGTTGGGAGGAGGCCATGAGGAAGTAGCCCAGGGAGTTGTAACTGTCACACAGCTGTTCCAGGAGGCACTCTAGACAGCTGCATTCCACAGGGCCCTGGGCTGGAACCTGGAGTAGAGGGCAGGCCCGGGTTCCCCCCAAACCTCCCAACTCCTGGTCAGACATAGGAGGAGTTGTCCTGGACTGTGGGTTCATGAAAATAGCCAAACTGAGGGCTGCTGTGAAGCTCCAAGGTGAGTAAATCCACCAATAAGCGCAAGACCCACCAAGCTAGAGGAGGAACTTTGTCACAACCGTTAAACAGAAGTCCCAGCTGAAATGGAATTTTTTTCAAAAATTGGAGGCATGATACATCTACCTAGCTCTCTGTTGCAATATTATGTGACTGCCTCCCAAGCATTTATATATGGAAAAAACAATAGCAGTCTCTGTCACTTCCAAGATTGTAGAAGAAATAGCTTGATTAGTTCAAAATCTGGTGTATGTGCATGTGTAAAGAACTTACTGAGGAAAAGCTAAGCTGTAGAGATGAGTTTTGCATTTAGTTTAGGGCAAGATCTGTAGTCATTCTTACCTTTTGCAGTAATGAGTTCCCCAATCCAGCCCCGATGGAAGTTTTGTCTCCTGTCCTCCTGAGCCTTGCCATATTGGTCAGTTTCTGGGTTCCCCTGCAGCTGTTGTAAAAGGGCATAATAGTTGAGAGAGAGAGAGAGATGACGCCAGGCAAACTCCCAATGATAGTCTGGTAGCTAGGGCCATGCCCATGAAGGGCTTTTGATATCTGGACAGAGATCTAGAAATATACTCCAATCAATAGGGATCCAGTGCAGAGAGCAGAGCACAGGGTCATATGTTGGTTCATAGTAACCTATGGGAGCAGCAGCTCTGCATTTTTTACCAGCTGGTGCTTTTCCAGTACGTGTGGTTTCATACCTAGATATAATTGTCTGCAATCCAGCCCAGAGGACAAATATGCATGGATCACTGTCAGTCCTGTCTTATAGAATAGGATGCAATCCTCTGACCAGTCACTGATAGAAGTATTTTTGCTGCTGGGATTATTTGGGCATCTAACAGCACTGGGGAGTCAGAAGACCTCACAACTGCAGAACACGTGAACTGAGAGCAGATGCCCTTATTAATGGGGCAGGATTTATTTGTATTACCTAGGAGTCATAGTCATGGACGTGGATGTTATAGAAGAGATAAGGTACAGCCCAAATTGTCTTATGTGAACAGTAACCTTATGGGGCCAAATCATGAGGCCCTTATTTACCAATTATGCCCCTTTACCCATGTTGATTGCAATGACTATTCACACAGAGGGGTATTGCCAACAATGGGTAAGGGTGGCAGAATTGTTTAACAGTTGATTTTATTGGGAGCTTGCCTGGTCAAGAAATGTGTAAAGTCTTCATAATTTGACCCAATATATAATCCTAAATCCCACAGTAAATAAATCTTGTTCATATGGACAGGAACCTTTCATCTTCTAACACTTTGCACTTATATGGCACCTTTCATCTGAAGCTCTCAAAGCACTTCACAGATATTAATTGAACACGTCTAAGTTTGAAATCCAGTTCTGAATTTTGCAGCATGGGCCCATCACTAATGCAAATCCTGAAGCAACTCTGACCATGCGAAAAACATCCTTTAGTGCCAGAGCAGGTTTTAGTTACAGTAGTTATATACAGTTTTCAGGGCGTTAGCCAAATAACGAGATAATATGAATATACATATATTCTGTATCAAGGACTCATTCTGCAGACTTTAGTCAGGAAAGCCTTCCACTTAATTGAGTGTGTGTGTGTGGAGGGGGGGACAGTGAGAGAGCTAGTGTGTGTGTGTGTGTTTATTCAGCATGCTCACATAACTATGGCTGTGTGCAGCAACCAAGAGGAAGAGACAAACATTCTAGCCTGAAAGGCTCAGAAAGTTGTTAGCCATCTGATACGCACAATTATCACCACAAACTCTTCCATAACTCACGATCTGCCCAAGATTAATCCTATCTTTGATGATTATTGTGTCATGCGTTATAGTTCAGAAGTATAAAAATAGCAATCAAAGGACTTCCTGGTTAATTTAAACCTGTCTCCAACTCTCTGAAGGGAATGAAAATACTTTGGATGTGGAACTAACTGAGCATGAAAAAGATTGCTCATATTGAATATGGGAGTTCTTGGCTCAAACAGATTCTCCATCAAGACTCATAACATAATCATCAAAATTCTAAATCAATAATAACTGATTCATAATAAAAATCAATCTCAATGCCATCTCCCTGCTTAGTTTCCCTTTACATTTAGGCCAAATAGTGTGTGTGCCCCAAAACCTCTGTGTATATAAAATCTCCCCACTGTATTTTCCACTGCATGCATCCGATGAAGTGAGCTGTAGCTCACGAAAGCTTATGCTCAAATAAATTTGTTAGTCTCTAAGGTGCCACAAGTCCTCCTTTTCTTTTTCCCAAACCTAGTGAAACTCTGGAAGATTGTGAACCTCTTCATCCACTTTTATTGCTAGACCTGGAGATGGCTTTTGCTT
This sequence comes from Lepidochelys olivacea, assembly GCF_965140295.1. Classification (NCBI taxonomy): domain Eukaryota; kingdom Metazoa; phylum Chordata; order Testudines; family Cheloniidae; genus Lepidochelys; species Lepidochelys olivacea. The sequence goes on from NC_140422.1 coordinate 23,962,886, forward strand.
TGCCAATAAAAACCATGTTAACATTGACAAAGAATGCAAAGATCAATGTTTTATTTAGAACACATTCTTCTGTTACAACTTGTACAAATTATTTCAAATCATGGTCTTTGCTTTTAAATTAAAATTTTCATTTTAATAGTCTTTTTGGATAGGAAAAAGGATTTGTTCTCAATACCTGGGCTTCCTGTCAGAGCAATCAAAAATACAGCATGAGCTGTTGAAAATGCATTCTTATATTAAAGCTATTATTCTGACCTTAGCTCACACATGCAGCACAATACATGCACTTATATCTCATCTTTATGCCCATTTAGATATGGTCTGTAGTGAAAAAAAAATCATCCTTTTTGGCCGCTTCCTTGTGGCCACTTCCAAAGTATTGAAAGAATTTTAAATGCAGACAGATACAATGGAAATCATTATTTTAACCCAGATACATGTTAAATACTTTAAATGATCTGAAACAAACACACCAAATAAAAGCTCTCTTTCCAATTGTTTGCAAAAGCATAGTATTGGATATATTTCTGGATAAAAAATTAATCTTACTGAAAAATTACAGTAAGTGCTGCTTCCTCCAAACCTTGCCATTTTGAAAGAAATCCCTGTCTGAAACAATAGAAAGGCATTGAATTATATATGCATTTATTGCTCAGAGTAAGGCAGGTTGTACATCAATCTTCTCATTAGGAAGCTATAATAATATGGCTCCCAAGAATTCCTTCCATTTAAAAATATATTTATTATATCAATGCGCTGGGTCAATCCAAGAATGTAAAACCTGAGGATATTTACAAACTGAATAATAAGATGCATCTAGGTCAGATACAAAATATTAAAACACACTTAATTGTTCAAACAACTGTCCACACGAAGGCTCTGTGTTTCAGAAGTTGTAGGTATGCAAATACATGCACAGAAAATATGCACATATTTGTGCATCTAATTTCCATGCACAATTACAACGGTGTGTCTACAAACAGATAATTCTGTGTCTAACTAGTAATTTGCATAGGCAAATAGTTTGTCTAAATAGACTAAGTAGTTGTGCACACAGATTAGTTGCACATTATTTTTGAACATAAATTCATGTACCTTGTCTTTTAGAAATTGGGCCTTTTAAAACTCCTGCCCCGCAAAATAAACTTTCTACCTCAAGACAGGCAAAAAAATTAGAAAAGCAGTGGGTCTTATCATACCCTGAAGATGAACAGATTCAGAAAATGCAATTGTCACATCAAGGACTTCTTTGAGTTTGCCAGGAAGACTCCACAAAGCATCTTAGTTCATATGGTTTAGATTACAGTTATCCCACGACCACCTTGGATGTATATACAGAAACTGTGTGACAGTAAGAGGAGCTGGTAATAACATGTGCTCTCTCATATAGAAAATAATTGTAAGAGCCTTAGATTTACAGAATTGTTGGTAATAACTACATTCTAGATAGATCATATCATACATAGCAGAGTGATATCAAATTTAGCAGATTTGAGGGAACAGACAGTACTGAAGATGGCAGTCGGAAGCAAAGTATCAGAACAGACTAGTGACATGGGAAGGCAAGTGGCTAATGCAGTTCAACATGGAAAAATGTAAGGGACTGAAGATTTGACATAGGGATTATACCTTCAGTGTGGTTATATGCCACAAAAACAGATTTAAGAGACAATTTTGGAGACCACTATTTAGTAACTAAAGGTACATTTACACTAGAAACTGTTGTGTAATCCCCCTATTGTCCACATCTGAAAACGCTGAAGCATATGCGTGAAGGAGATTGCACAGCGAGAAAGCTAGCAAGCATGAAAGGTGTTGGTATGTGAATGCCTCCACTGAAGCATGGTTCCAAATCCGTTCTAGAGTGCAGTATGAATGGGGGCAAGGTCCTGAGTTTCAGTAGTCCTCCAGGTCCATTCCCACAATGCAATGAATCCTTTCCTGCCTAACCCTCACTCAGTGTATAAAGATCTGGCCTCCCATTATCAGTGGTAGTAGCAAGATATGCTGACCACTTCAGAACAGTTGTCCGCTACACTCTGGTCAGCGCAGGTGAACATGAATCATGTTCCTGGAGCAACCGTCCAGTCCACCGCCACATCTGGTATATGCCAAGGAACCGATACTCTAGTTTCCATGAGGGTCTGTCTATGAAGTGGTGTGCAGTTGAAAGCCAAACCTTTTTTTCAGGGAGTAGGCAGGACCCTGTTGTCTACATTAGTCCACATACCTTTTGTAGTCCTTTGCCTTTCAAAGTGTCCCTTCATCTCCTCTTGGATGTGATGAATGAGTTGTACTAGTTTTGAGGCAGATAGGATGTGGGTAGCTGTGGATGAAATCAGGGGCAGAGCCCATCATTGATAAAGAAGGGGCTGTGACATGTGAATGCATTGTCAGCATTAATTATACGAGAATTCTGCATATGGTAACAGTGAAGGCCAGTCATCCTGGGGATGCTTGATGTAACATCGTAAGACTTGTTCAAGGATCTGGTTGATTCTAGTCTGTTTGGTCATTCAGCTGAGGATGGTAGGCAGAGGACTGGTGTGCATGGACTCCTAATAAATGTAGGGCTTTGTGACAGAAGCGGGCAGTAAAATGTGGTCCCTAGTCAAAAGAGAGATGATCTGGGAGGCCATGAAGATGGACTACATTGTTTATCCATGGCTGGTCAGTTTCCTCTGCAGAGGATAAACTCATACAGGGAATGAAGTATGCCATCTTAGAAAGGTGATCTACTGCCATCTGGATGGTTATGAAACCACTGGAGTCTGGTAGTTCAACCACGAAGTCCAAAGAAATGGCCTCCCAGTGCTGAATTGGAGTGTACAGAGGTTGGAGAAGACTGCAGGATCTTTGGCATGGGATCTTGGTGTGAGCAAACACCTTGCAGGATGCTACAAAGCTCTCCATCATGGGGCACATTTGGGACCATCAAAAGAAATGGGACATTGTCAGGTTTTATATTGCCCTAAGTGTCCGGACACTTTGGAGTCATGGCACAATTCAAGAACCGCCACTTTTGCAGGTCCCGGGGGAACACAAACGCAGTCCCTTACGAACTTGGTCCCCTCCCAAGTGTCATGCAGTTCTTGGTGGATATTGGCTATCTTGTTAGACAGAATTCAAGAGACAGAAGCAGAGCGGATGAAGTAAATTATGGGACTTGAAAATATGGGCTGGTTCTAGACTGTGACCTCATGGGTCAGAGACATAGCTTCATGAAAAGGTGTTGGCCTTGTCAATTCTGGTTCCAGGGTAAATCAAATTAAAGTTGAACCAGGAGATGAATAGGACTTTCGCTCTGCGCAGGTACTGCAGGTTCCTATGGTCAGCAAACACTTACACCAAATGGTGGGCCCCTTCCAACTAGTGTCATCATTCTTCAAAGGTGGTCTCAATTACCAGGAGCTCCTTGTCCGAGGACTTTTAGTTTCACTCAGCAGGGGTGTGCTTTTCTGAGTAGTAGGCAATGGTGTGCAATATTTGCTTGGGTCCGTGCCTTTGGGAGAGCATTTCCCTGATCACCTTATTAAAGACATAGTCTTCCACAATGAAAACTTGTGTCACGTCTGGGCAGGCCAGTACTGGAGTGGTGGTGAAGGCAAGCTTCAATTGCTTGAATGAGCACTGGGCCCCAGGTGACCAATGGGTATTTTTAACGAGTAGGGAAGTGAGGGGCTCAGCTTGGTTCTAAAAATTCAAAATGAATCTCTGGTAGAAGTTTGAAGCCTAAAAACATTGTAGGTCATGCACATTGTGGAGGGCTGCCTAGTTGCGAACAGCCTGGATCTTGCATGGAGTCATCTTGGTTCCTTCCTGGGATAGAATGAAAGCCAGGAACTCAGTTGAGGTCTGATCAAATGCACACTTCTCAAGTTTAGTGTAGAAACCATGTTGTCATAGTCTGTCCAGGACTGTGTGGATGTGAGTGGTGTGTTGGTTCAGATTATCTGAGAAGATCAATATATCATCTAAACACACCACCATGAACTGGTTCATTAGGTCTTGTGCAACATCACTAATGAAGTGCTGGAACATCACTGGGACTTTAGTCAGTCTGAATGGAATAATTAAAGTGGACGTAGCGGGTCTAAAAGGCGGTCTTCCATTTGTCCCGCTCTCTGATATGGACAAGACTGTAAGCTCCCTGGAGATCCAGTTTAGTTAATATCTTCTTCCCCACTCAAGTACAATTCTGATCTCCTGAGCTCCCTGGTGTCATGAACCTTTCCTTTGTGTCCAACGCTGGTGTTCATGAATACACTCCTGTGGTCCATCAAGCCTTGGAGAACAAGTGAATAGTAACTTTTCAGTTCACAGTTTAGGTGGGCAAAGTATGGGGATGAGGGTGTTATTGATGGCTCCTGCACAGTTCAGAAACCCCATCCACTGAAATCCAGCTATAATTTCAGGTACTTGGATTATGGCACCCACCTGTGGGTAGATGACAGTAGTAACTGTCTGGCAAACTTGTACAGCCACCACCCCAACAGTGGAATTCCCAATCCTGAAATGGTTTGCAACTGACCAGCAGCTATCAGATGTTGCCATCTTCCAAGCAATAGCCAACTGCTTCTGTGCCAGTATGGGTGCCAAACAATCAGTGGTCTGGCACTGGAGTGTTGGTGTAAACACCTTCCACAGCTCCATGAAAGTCTGCTTCCTCATTCAGAAGTTCTGAAATCACTGGTCATCAAAACAAGGTGATTCCACCACACCATGTTGGTTCTCCTAGACCAGAAGCAAATGTCCACCATGGCAATACTGGCAGTGACAATATTTATTGCATGGGACCACAGTGGAGTGTCACTCAGCCTCTCATAATGACAGGTTTCAGCGTAACAGCCGTGTTCGTCTGTATTCGCAAAAAGAAAAGGAGGACTTGTGGCACCTTAGAGACTAACCAATTTATTTGAGCATGAGCTTTCGTGAGCTACAGCTCACTTCCTCGGAGCTGTAGCTCACGAAAGCTCATGCTCAAATAAATTAGTTAGTCTCTAAGGTGCCACAAGTCCTCCTTTTCTTTCAGCCTCTCAGTCAACCATCTTTAGTGTATCAAAAAGTTGTGGCCTGATTCCATCAAGTATCTAATGAATCAAACACTGCACCTCTGGAATATTTTTCCTGTGACAAGTAACAGGAACAGAACCACAACATCCAGGACTGGGTCCACATCTTCTAGCAGAAGGGAGAGGTGGGAGCTGCTATCGCCAAATATATGAAGGCAGAGGACAGTTTCAGCACCATGCAGCAAGGTGGTTCCGAGAGCATCTCCTGTGATGCAGAGAACTCCGGGATACCACCCCTGAAATGGAAGCATTCATGTCACCAACAAAGGGCAATGTGGACACGGGTATGCGTGTACCCATTGTGTACCTGTGCCCAGCACATACAGCTAGTAGTACACACTCTCAAGTGTAGACATAGCCTAACAGAAAAATGAAACATTTAACACAATGGACCTGCTCCTACTCCCAGTAAAGTCAATGGAAATTTTGCCATGGACTTCCGTTAGAACAGAATTGGCAACCATGAGCAGCAGCGAAGAAACTCCTAACACTTTATTACTTGAATTTAGTGTTTTTATGTATTATGTATCAGTTCTGTTCAACTGATATGTTAGCACCTTATGTATAGGTCAAAATCTGTATTTGTATCTTTATGTATATGTCTTATTATTTGACTGTAATAATACTAATGTGTTGTATGCATTAGTTAGGTGCATGAGCCTTAACATAGTTTTAATAAAGAAAAGTTTGTAGGGTTCTTGGATTTGTAAATAGGGGAACTGAGGATAAGTCAGCTGAGGATTTTTTGGAAATGTACAAAAATTTTAGCAAGTCTTACCTGAAATATAACCCTTAGTTGGATGCTATACAGATGCAAAGAGACTGGAAAAAATAGGAAAGGTACAGTGCAGGGTGACAAAGATGAATAAAAGGCTTAGGGACCAATTCTACTTCAACATCAAACTGTGAAAGCAATTCCATTGTGGGGAGAGCCACATAATAACTGATATGGTGATATGACCTAGAGATTTCAGTGGAGTTATTCCTGAACTGACCTTATATCTCTAGCTGTAATGCAATGTTTTGTCATTCAAAATGGCCCCCAAACTTTGGGGGGCTAAATTTTAATAGGAGGTCCCTTAACTGTGCCCATGCTATTTAATGGCATAACACAAGCCCAAGAGAGGTAAATATATGTGCAGATGCTGATTTGAGCTTGTAGTTATTTAAATACCACCTCAGCTTTTGGGGGTGTAATTAGAGAGGTTGGCAGAACACTGGACCAGAGTTTATAAATTACAGAAGTGACATAACACACAGTATACATACTGTATGGTGTTTTATGTGCTTACTTACTCATTGAATTTAGTAAAAATATGAACTCTACATTGTAAGTTTCTAACCTGCATTCCACTATACATACTAAATTTGTGGAGTTTTTATTACAGTAATGAAATAATGTTAATGTTTGCATAAAACTTGGGAGCCTGTATTAGGGTTATACAATGGTTTTTACAACCTTATTATTGTTCAGACATTGATATAATAAGAAAGTGACAGAAAAAAAAAACCCTTAACAAGGCAGCACAGCCAGAAAAGTACACAATCAAATTCTCACTTATGTAAATAGTAACTGCAGTTTAAACTGTCAGGATGGGGAGATGATGTCAGGCACAATGTGACTATGGAGGAGGACAAGAAAGATGAGGAAGAAGATGAAGACTGAGATACAGAAGGAGGAGAGGTAAGGCAAATTAGGGGAGAAGGTGCTTTACAACCATGTATTATTGTGACTGCTCTTCAGAGTCAAACTTGAGGAGGGTGCAAAAGTCCAGAGTTTATTGAGGCAGTTCCCCACTCCCACCCCCACAGACAGGAGTTCCCTGCAACAGTCTTGCCACGCCCTTAGGCCCGTCCCAGGCAGCACACACAGCCTATCAGTCTTTCTGGAGTAAAGCAAAGAAATAATCCCATTAAGAAAACAAACTCTCGTCCTGTGCCAGACCTACCTTCCCCGGAAGGGCTTCGGCAGCCAGCAGTCTGTTCAGAGGTTCTCGCCTGGTTCTTTCCTCAGGAAGCAAAGCATAGAAGCTCTGTTTTTTTCCCTCATCACACAGCTACTGAACTGTCTTTTTTAGCTGCCCCTTTATTACCTGACAGCAAAAAGCCCAGTGTAGTGGGACAGGGGTGAGTGGGCTCACAGCAGCTTGTTAGCCCTGACTGGCTCAGTGTGGAGTTGATATACCCCAAATATACTAAATCATGTTCCTCAAAATGCACATAAATTCAGATAATTCCACCTTAGGTTCCAATGGCAAGAACAAAGAGTTTGTGCTGGGCTCTCTTGTTTATGATCTCACTAGATACTCTTTCTAAGCAATTAGAGTTTTATTGTTTGGCTTGGAAGGATGAGATTGTTATTGGTATAGGTTGATTTCACCTTACACATAGAAACTGATGAAAAAATATTTTCATTGATAACTGAAATTTACAGATAGGCAAAGTAAGGAAAATGCTGCTTGAGAACTTAGAATTTGATTTAAGGCTATTTTGACATGTGATGACAATTTGTGCTGTAATGGTTATAAAGCTTTAACTTTTTGATTAAAATAATAATTTTCTGACCCTCAATTTCAAACAACTGTGAAAACTTAAATTGCTAAAAATTGAAAAAATGCTTAATTATAAACATTGCTACTATCAAAATTATAAAAAAAAATAAACATCTAATTCTGCCAAACCTATTTATGGTGTGTAGTCAGGATCCATTATTCTTTGTGTTGTTATATTCCACACAAGCTTCTTTTCTCTCCATTCCCTTTCTCATTCTCACTCTCTCTATACATGTGTGTATAGATGGAATTCAAAAACTCAAAGACAAGCTCTTTGTCACTCCCCAAGGGTGCAACACAATTTGTTACTTCTATTGAAAAGATAAAGCTAATAACGCTATGCTGCATTCCATGCCATTCAGGGGAGCAAACACATGCTAAGTCATGAAAAAATGTCCTAAAAGCTGAGGAAGACACAGAGCAGAGCCACTATTAGTGCACTCCTGTGAGTCCACCCCACCCCAATTTGAGGGTCCAGAGCCCTTCCTCAGTATCTCCTCAACACAGGGTTGTGCAGATTATGGGTTGGGCTGTGTGACCAGAGAGTGTATGGAGCTGGGGCAGCTGCTCTAGGCAGTCTATATCCCTAGTGAATTGCCCAGCAGGAATCCATAGGATGTTAATTCTGCACCTTGGAATGTTTACTTCCAATCTGCTGCTTCTATTTCCCTGAGGGGATGTGGTGTGGGGAGTAGTTAAGAGGCGGATACTCAGTAGCAAATGGCAAAAAGTCAGTCATGATGCTTTGAGTATGCACGTCTGGGTAGTGGAGGGGCTGCTCCACAGATGGGTTAGCACTGAGTGAGCAGCTGTCCCAAGATCTGCAGGATTGGGGCCAGGATTCCCCATGGAATTTAAGGGGCTACAAACTCCTTGTCCTCTGAGGAGAGAATGGCCCAGCTTATCCAGAGCTTGAAAGCTGCAGCTGTATTGATGTAGTTTTTCCCCTCCTGTGGGTTTTTGCAAAGGAGGGGGCATATGGCTCCATGTTACTGCATTTAGTTAAATAAGCAGCTGCATACAGTGCAGAGGGGATGCTGAGCACAAACGCAGCCCTGGTGCTGGCAAAGAGAGCTTTGTCCATGTATATCTGATTTGTTTAAGCTCTGGTTTTATGGAGTTCATGAATAAGCATAGGTACCCAGGACAACATGCTACGTACAGGCTTGGATGGAATATATTTTTAAGGGGGTAAATAGTGTAGAACATTCACAATGAAAAAGACCTTCCAAATGCAAGATGATAATGAACCACCTAAGTCTGTCTTTGTGATATAAAGAAAAACCTGGCCATTGCACTCCATATACTCAATCTCCTCCGCTAAAGTACCTGTCCACTTACCCTATAAACAAACTATAATCTCACTTAGTTCACCCTATTCTCGCTGTTAAGGAAAAAAGGCCAATTTTCGTAGTGAGCAGGAAAAAACATATTGGTGATGGACAACAAGACAACATTTTTACAATCCAATAGATTTTAGGAAAGGAAACAAAAAAATGAAGACATGATACACGCGTTACAGTCCTCCAAGGCCACATCTTCCACTATCCAAGTTCCATCCATTCACCAATATGACATGCAGGCATTATTAAGAGTAAATAAAATCTGAGCATGACTACCAACGCAAACCTGCAATGTAACCGTCATCCAGACACAATTAATTGAGTCCTTCATTGACAGCCACCTCTTTTGTTGTGAACAGTGCAGAGCTGCACAGCACAGGGTTGTTATCTGAAAAGAATAACAACTTGGTACAATGGACATGCACTGGGACAAGATTAATAGATTACTCTCCTATATCTAGAACATCATTTACACAAGAACCTTGTGAGGTGTCACTCAGATGGTCCATCCTGAGGTTATAATACCCTGAAATATACCACAGTACAATGCAATAGCTTTATAATCCACTCATGAAAGACACCTTCTCATGTTTCAGCTCCCTCAAAAATGACCTCTTACTTATTGGCTGTAAATCCTTGATCTAAGTTCATTTTCAGGACATGCCTCTGAACGTTATTGTTCTTAGTGTTCTCCCTTAAAGGGAAACCGTCAGGTTTAAAGTCATACATTTCGCCTATGTTACAAACACCACTTTAGTTTATGGAAACTGGAAGCATTTTTAAAATTCTATGGCAATATTGCCCTCTACTCTGGAAACACACACATAGGGACCAGGAAACATAGGCTCAGATTATGCCACGCTTACTCACATTGAGTAGTATCTTACTCTGTGAGTAGTCCCATTGATTATCACTGTTTATTCAACTGATACAGTATTTACAGCAACGTATTCAGGGTCAGTCATTTTCAGGCAGCAGACTCAGTCCTTTTTATGATATAATTTCTATTTCTTCTTTTTTTGTCATTCACCCAGGCTGCTCATTAAAGCAGAAAAATCCATAATGGATTCAATGTGTAATGCAAGATTAGTTCTTTTTTTCTGCCTAAGTCATTGAATATTGCATATATGTGGCTCTAAATTATTTGAAAGTCACATGAAAAAAGAAGCTTTTCCTGAAGGTGATATTGTGCAATAATTTTGTTCTTCTGTACACAGTTATGGAGATGATTACACTGAGTTAAGGCATGGTCAGTACTATGCAACCTGCAGCTGAATTCAGCAAAACTTGTTTGACATTCCACAGTGTATGCTGCTGTAACAGCGAGAATGATAATAGCTGAATTTAGCACATTCTCTCTGCTTTTTTATCACCAGTGCAAGATTACTTCAACTTTTAGTTGGTTAAACAAAATAACCAAGATCTTAAAAAACAAACAGAGAAAACAGAAATGCCATCATGTGGAAACCTGCTCTCAGATCCAAGCTGACCCCCAACTTGGGCTTTCTCAGCAGGGTTTGCATGGTTAGAGCCACAGCTTAGACCTCTACCACTCGACTTAACGGAGTAACTAGTAGCAGTAGTAGGCTGTTATCCTCTATGTGGACTAGTCACTAGAGGGGGATGAGACACACACAAACACTTTGCCAGTGGGTTTCACAGTTATTTGCTGTTAACAAATAATGTAGAGACTGAGAACTCCTGTGTTCAAGTCCATGTTTTAGAGGAGAGTGTGTCTAGTGATTATAGATCCTTCTGCCTCTGTGCCACCAGCCTGTCTCTATCCTCTTCCGCTCCTATTTGCCCCAGCCTAGCTCCTGTCCCCCACCATACTGCCTCCTTCCCTCTGCTCCTATCCAAATGTCCCACCCCAGAAACTGCCCATCTCCCTCTCTACACCTGTGTACCCCCAGCCACCTCTGCTCCTTTCCATAGCCTCCCACAACTTGCTTCTGTAACCTTCCCCACCATTGCTACCCCCGGCTCCTGTCCCCCACCCCCATCTGCTCCTATCCAGCCCCTATCCTTGGCTTTTGACATCTTTGCAACTTTAGTGTTCTTTTAGCATAGGTTTATTTGTTAGATATAAATGATATTTCAGGTTTCAGAGTAGCAGCTGTGTTAGTCTGTATCTGCAAAAAGAAAAGGAGGCCTTGTGGCACCTTAGAAACTAACAAATTTATTTGAGCATAAGCTTTCATGAGCTGTGGCTCATGAAAGCTTATGCTCAAATAAATTTGTTAGTCTCTAATGATATTTCAAAGCATTGTCATTTACACTAGTGTTTGTGGGTGGTGTCCGTGTTTTCCTTATTCACAGGTCTAAAATAGAATAATCTATTTAAGGTATTCCTGCTGCATCAAACATATAATTAGCTAATTCCTTCAGTCCTTGGTCAAGCAGAACTCCCATTGAAGTTAATAGTTAATGAGTGATTTTGCCTGATTTGGCTCTAAATGCTGTGTATATTGAAATGGAAAGGAAAGTAAGGAGATGCTGTCAGTTTGGATTGCAGCATTTGGATAAAAAATTAAGAATCAAAGTCTTCTCTCAAATTAGAGAGGACATGAACTCTACAGAATAGGCTGAATGTACCAACAAAACATACAAATGAGTTCTGAAAAGCTATTTCTATTAATAATGAGCCATCACTCCACCACGAAAAGATTTTTAAGTTCTCAGGAAATTTCACAGGCTAATAACTAAATTGAATTGACTAAACAAGGAAATGAAGGAACAGACACTGTTCAAGGATCAGCTACAGTAAATGGAAGCAAATGGGAAGGTTTTCATAAAATTATTCTTTTGTCAACTTCTCTTATGAAGGATCTGCCAAGGGCATAAAGTAAATCAAATACTTCAGGAATAAAAACAACAATGACATACGTCTGTTTTGATGTTTGGCAAAACAAAGCCAAGTATAGCATTTAATGCAAACAAATACCTAAAGAATCTAAACAATTTAATAACTTCCTGCATGCATTTACAAAGCTCAAATAACACATGTCAATGATCAAGAATTTAACACTAATAAATCTGTGGCTTCTGGTTGAATCAGACTTGTCGAATAATTGATCGGATGAATATTGTGATTTACTGTGAATAAGGCATTTAATGATTCCCCTTCTCCTCCCCTCCAAATCGTTATTTTATATTATTTTATAGAACTGCGTGAATAATTACTGAATATATCCATTGACTATTTATGAGAAATACTTTTGAAAAATCGGTCAAACACCACATTTAACATTTTTTTTTTGTTATTCTCCCAGATCTGCTTCACACCACACTACTCCACTGAGCATTTCACAGAACTAGGAGGTAGACTCAGATCCGCCTATTCCAAAAAATACAGGACCCTGCCCCTTGAACTGATGAAGAATGTCCATCAGCAGAAACTGTCTATGACAGAATTGAGCAGTTCTGCTTCCATCCACTGTTGGACATTGCCAACATCTGCCCTCCCCACCCAACCCTATATACCCCAGCCAGATCAATACATCATTGATATATACAGATGCATAATCTACTAAGTGTCAGGCTTTGAAGCCTATAAGTAGCTAAAACTGTTTCTTTATTTTATTGTTGCTTTGTTTTAAATCAGAACAAGTCGGGTTATTTTTAAAATGCGTTTTTCAGGGTCAGTGGTTGCCTGTTTTCTGAGCTCCAGCATTGCTGCTCTGTTCTTTCCTGTCTTTGTTTTGCTCAGTTCTTTTGGTGTCCATTCAGTAAAGTAGCAGGTCATGACACTAGCTATTCATAGGTAGCTGAAGAAAGAGACCAACAAGATTTCTGTGGGCCCCAAATGGTTGCAATATTGTCTCTGCCTGCTGGTGGCCTGAAAATAGTGCAGACACAAATGATTAGTAGAGGCCAAAATCCAGTAGCTGGACTTACAGGGCCAAGTTACAGGGTCCGGATGTAAGCAAGTGCAATTCCATCAAAGTCAGTAGTCAGACCTGCTTGTACTAGGGCTGTAATCTGCTAAAGGTGTGTACCGCCTGCCTGCGGCTGCAGCTCAGACCCAGTCAGGACCCTTGTACTTCAAGGGTATCAGTTCTTCCAGATGTGCCAGCAGGGAGGCCCTCCTGGCCAGGCAGTAGGAGCTGTGCTAGTAAGCTTGTTTCCTCAAGAAATCTCTTGCCTACATTACAGGCAGCCCATGTCATCCTGTGACTCAGCATCAGCATCATTACCTCTTTTCTTTGCATCCTGGGAAGTTCATTTCATACCATTTGTGACAAACTGGAAATGATAGACTCCAAGTCAGGCAACACACACAGTACTCTTTCCTCAGCAGGCAACAAGGTTAAGAGTCAGAGCAGAAGCTGGGATGTTAGTGATGATAAAGGTCCCAAAGGAATTACTTAGAAAGACTTAACACAGTCTTTCAGGACAGTACAAATCAGACTGTAGTAGCTAACCTATCAAAGCCCTGCTCTGGACTGGTGGAGTCCTTGTCATGTTCTTTTTGGAACTCTGCCTTCCACCCAGAAGCCTGCTAAAACTGTATGTCCTTGCAAAAAAGAGTCTGATCTGAAGAAATTACAACAGAAGAAAGTCCTCTACCCCCAGATGATATAACAAAGGATATTCATTTTTTCTGTGTGAAATGCCCTCCTGATAGAGGACCCAACCCAATGAGAAACAAGAGGCAAAAAAAAACCCAAACCCCTACCTGGAAACAACTCAGATGTCCATAACTGTACTGCACTGTGGAACAAACTCTGCCACAGCCTCTCAGCCAGATACCCTCAATATCCTTTACTCCATGCACTGAGCTGTAGGGACCCACTGTACTGTGTGCCAGAGATGAGAATACCTTGCATGGGTTCCCTGCATCTTGCTTCTTGCCCCAGCTGAACTGCAGAATCACATCAGTCAGACTGGCTATCCCATCATGTGGTCAAGGAATTGCCATGTTCCATGCCCATGAAACGGTGGGGACAAATCCACCATTCATTGAAGCCAATGGTAGCTTTACCTGACTGAGGATTGAGAAAGAACTTCAGTGTTTGACCCGAAATATTTGTATCACCTGGCCTGTTGCGAATACAACTGGCCTGATTCTATGCTGCATGGTACTTTGTGTAGGCATTTACATTGCTGCAAAGTAAGGGCAATAGGCTACCATACCAGAATGGTGGGATTTTACACCTTTCCCCAAGGTAAATGTCTGCACACTGTGCAAGACAATGAAAACTCAGGCCCAAACTTGGTGCTGCACGGAAAGTTCAGATAGGGAAGAATCCACATAGTGGGAATCATCCCCACATATTTCATAGAGAAGGCTTTTGAGGCAGCTTTCTGCACTGCATGGCAGAGAAAGGAGAGCTGGCACTAGAGTGGGAGTTGCAGGCTGCAGCTGCTACTTAGCCTATATCCTGCAGTTGCTGCCTACAGGCATGAGTCCAGAGGATGGCAGTTGTGCATGCCTGGATTCATGTTGGGAATGCAGATTCCTCTCCTTAGCTTCAGCACAGTGTTGTTCTCAGAGCAAAGGTCTTTTACTTCCGTTTGAGCCACTTCTCAGGATTTGACCCTAAATCGATGTAACGGATTGACTGAGTTCTGTCATAGATAGGTAATTTAAAATAAAGAAATCAGAGAAGGGGAATAAACAATAAAGCATATTCCAAATGCCAAAATTCCTCACCCAAGTACTCCTGAGCTGGAAGCACAAATTAACTCTACAAGACACAAAGGGAGCAATAGCATAACTGTAATAAGCAAACTAACTTTCAGTGCTTGATGTCACTTAATCATAATGAAATGTTAGATCTGTACATCATGTGTCCTCCAATCATAGATTCTTTACACTCTTACACTATGCCTACCCATCTTTCTTCCTAAAACAAATAATCTCTCAGTCTCTTTGTAAACCACCAGTGACATTTAGTATTCTGATCACTGCAGGCAAGTCCACCTGGTATATAGTGTTTTAAATCCAAACAGTGTTATGGCTATGCATTTTCACTAGCTTCATGGTACAACACAATAGCTCTGTTCAGTAAGAAGTAAATCTAAATTCCAATCCTCAGCTGATCAGGTTTATATCTATCTATCTATCTATCTATCTATGACTTTTATGCATCTTGAAACTACATCTGTCAAAACGCGTTAACTAAACAATGGGATACTTAAATACTCTTTGCAATATCAAGAAAGCCTTTTCCCTCCCATTTCACTGGTTACAAACTTTTTTGGTTTTAAATGGTGACAAAGAATCTTTGAAAAAACTCCTCCCTGTCTACTAATGTCTGGAAAACACAATTCATCCTAGACAGTTTATCAATGTGTCATTTAGCTCAAGAAGACTATAAAGTAGACAGAAACATGTGGGATCTAAGAGTGTCAGACACCCTGACAACACCCACAAATGGATGATTTTTTTTTATCTCCCCCGAGAGGATTCTATTCTAGTTTCTATTTTGCTGCCCCCATTATAAAAAGCTCTGTTGTGCCTTGCAATTGATGAAATCTCTGATACACACACATTGGAACTTCCCCAATTCAGGAGAACAGGGAGGATGATTCCAGATGAAGCTGATAAAAAAACTGTCCGGACATAAACATTTTCAAGAAAAAAGGATAATCAGAATGAGGGGCCTTCTCCAAAGCCCACTGAAGTCAATGGAGTCTTTGTATTGACTGTAATTAGCTTTGGATGAGGCCCTTACTGACCATTTTTGCTATTTTTCTTCTTGTTTTCCAACTAGCTCCTTTTCTTAATGATGGAAAAGCTGGAGAGAATAGCTGGAATCCAGATCTGGCTAAACCTGTTAGATCAAAATGATGTATTTATAGTAAGGCCTTCTTATTTCATTCTACAGTACCTTTCCATACTTAACTCTTATCCTCCTTACTATGTCACCCGGCTTATCCTGACTTTTGGTGTTGCCATCTCTCTTCATTAGCCTGTCTAGTTTAGTGTTAAGCATTGTATTGAAGAACTCCTTGAGTGATTTATAAAGCTATCTAACTTGCTTTCTTCCTAACATACCTCACCTATCTGCCTCTGTATCACAATATCTTATCTCTTATTTACTGTAGCTATTTATCAAATGGTTACAATATCTCTCTCATAGTCCTGACATGTACTGCTATATCCGTATATAGCCAAATACATTACTTTATTACACACTGACCCTTTAACGCCATGGTATCTAAAAAAACTCAACAATGGCTGAGCAACTGGTGTGCCCATACTACAACCTATCATAGGACCAATATTGTTTCATTGTATTCCCCGTCAATCTGAATGTCTATCTGTTGTCTCTTGTCTTACCCTTAGATAGTAATTTCTTTGGGACTGAGACCATCTTTTTGTTCTGTGTTTTTACAGCACCTTCTTCAATGGAGTCCTGGTCTAGCACTGGGGCTCCTGGGTGCTATGGCAATGCAAACAATAAATAAATAAAATAATCCTTCCTCTTTTCCACAGGTGCCACCAGTTCACTTTGGTTCCCCAATTTCCTCTAAAAGTTGCATATTGATCATGTCATCCTAATATTTTATTGCTGTAGGCCAGAATTTCCAGTTAAAATCCAACAGTAAGAATGTCACTAACACCCTGTTTGCGTCTGTCTTGCATTGCCTGAGACAGAGCCGTATAATGATAGTGAGACAGAGATTGGCCTAGTGATGGGAAATGGCAACCTGAGCGATAAGAACTCCTAAGTTCCACTCATTGCTTTGACATTGACTTCCTCTGTGGCTGTGATCTCTCTCCTTTGCTTTCCCCAGCTGTAAAATGGGGATATTAGTACTTTGCTGCCTCACTAGGCAGTTGTTTCATTCATGACTATGAAGCACTTTGAAGATAAGTGTGTACTATTATCACTATTGCCAGTTTCTATGTTCTGATTATTTCCCTACATATATATCATATCATTCTATACTAGTCAATTACAAGCTTGCATTGTAGTTAGTGGAGCTCTTTTGCTTGTTGAAGTCAATTCTAGAGAGGTAATCAACTGCAGAACGATGCGAAAAATATTGTTGACTAATGTTGGAATAAAAAATTAAAACAAAAAGCCCCCTAGGAAAAAAATGTGTCTATATATTTTTGGGAGAAAAACCTTCAGAAGTGGATGTTCAATGTAATATCTTTCAGGCTTTAAATATGTGAAGCAGAATAATTCAATGGTGCACAGGGTGAAAGAGAAGCTGAAATGCACTGCTCAGGCCTATGTTACATTTTATTATAAAAAGAAGCTTCATCCATAAAACCAACATCCATCTGGCCACTTGTTCTCATTAACAGATCACATAGTGCTTTTTTGAAATGCAGACATGTTAGTCCTACTGTGCTGGGTAAAAGCGAACACAGATAAATATAATCAGACTGGTTAAATGCCCTTTGCAGTTTCAACTCTCTCTCTCTCTCTCTCTCTCTAAAACTCTTGTGTCAGGATCTGCCATACCTGATCAGACCAGTGATCCATCTAGTCCAGTTTTCTGTCTCCAGTACCTGGTACCAGGTGCCTCAGAGGAAGATGCAAGAAACAACGTGGTGGACAGTTATAAAATAACTTACCCATAGGGGAAGTTTCTTCCTTGTCCTCATCCATCAGCGATTGGTTTATTACCTGAAGCCAGGGATTTTATCTCTCTTATATATAAGATATTTATAATATATAATCCTATGAATTTAATGGCAGATATTCTCATTATCCACATAAATAAATATTGTTCTTTTTCTTTCTAATCCCACTCAACTTTTGGACATGATATCTTGAGGCTGTGAGTTCCACAAGCTAATTATAAATTGTGTAAATAACAATTTCCTTTTATAGGTTGAAAATTGTTGCTTTTCAATTTCATTTAACATTCCCATATTCTTGTTTTATGTAACAGGGTAAGTAGGAGCACACCCGATTTACCTTTTCTATCCTATTCATCAGTCTCTCTTAAGTCTCCTTTCTAAGCTACCTTAAAGAAGACGTAAATTACATTTATTCTCTCTTTAAGGCCCCTTTTTACCACCAGACAATATAAAGGGGCCTTAGTGTAAGTGAGAATCACACCCTAGTAGTGTATTACAGTGTATATCTGGTGTAGTATATAATAGTGTGTTTTTCTCATGCTACCTGTGATACAGCATGGCCAGAAGGCAGCAGGAGAGTCATATAGGAGAGATAGGTAAGTCCCAGGATGAGGAGAAGCCTTATTCGCTGTAGAGGGAAGAAAGATTTCTATAGATTAATTAAAAGCACCTGAAGCCAATTAGAGTACTTGAAGCTAGTCACCTGATAAATACCCCCTGCTTCAATCAGCTAGGAGAAGGAGTTGGAGCAGAGAGCAGTTTGGAGGAGTTGAAGTAGAGGAGAGTTTGGAGAAGTGCCATGGCGGGCTAGAAGACCAAGACCCTAGGTAAAGAGATACCCCGCTTGTGCGGAGAGAGAGGGCAGGAAGCCCCACAAGCTGAAGAGCAGGAGAGGGAAGTAGCCCAGGGGAAGGAAGCACTAGTTCAAGTGGTTTACCACTATCCCTAGGGCCCCTGGGCTGGGTCCCAGAGTAGAGGGTGAAAACTTGCCACATACCATACACCAGTAACCGGGGTACCCCAGTACCATGGTAGAACCAAATAGTAGCGCACAAGCTATTAAGAGAGTGAAGGCTTGTGGAGATCTGCCATTAGAACAGGCGTGTTAAACCTGACTCTGTGCGTTTGTGTCGGGATTTACTTTGTGGAAGACAGCACATAGTGGTGTTGTGTGCTTACATAAAGTGTATGTTGCAATTTGTCAAAGGCTTTATGATGGATCCTTTAGGATAACAGTCATTAGCATTCAACTTGGAGAACACCACAGTGCCCATATGCAATTTCTCCCTGATCCTCAAGTCCTCCCCCTCTTTTACCCAAAGAAGGGGGGAATATAGCATCCTCCCAATTCAAGCACTAACAGGTGCTACATAAATCTGTGCTTTTAGAGACTGTTAACTGTAGAAAGGATTTCCTTCTTGATCCTTTACCTGTGCCTGAGAACTATCAGTGTTCTCTCGCTCAGTGGATTCTCCTCTGGGGCTGTCCATGAATTATGTAACATACAGTTTGGTGATTTTCAGGACTCATCCCCTCCCTTGCAACACTTTGTAATACTGACACAAACATGCATAATTAAGGACCCACCCACTAATGTGTTACAGAATTTATGGACTGCCTCTTCTTCTCATGTACAAGGTTTAGGAGTTGGATCTTTGCTGTTCCAAAGGGTTTGCAGTCCTTATGCTCAATGTCTTAACTTAATTAGCCTAAATTAAAGTAAAAGTAAAAGCCTGACTTGGATCCACAAGGGTAGATTTCCTGAGCTAAATCTCATTACAGAATGGTTGAGATTACAGGAGTGGAAGAAGTAATAGAGAGAGAATTTCAGGTAGGAAAGTTATATCAAAGCAAAGTCACAGCTAAGATCTGGTTGACGGAGGAATGTGCAGAGCTCAGTATCAATGTTTTAGTAGGAGTCAGGGAGCTAACAGGCTTTATAACATGCATCCAGAGTAGCAGCAGAGAGGCACTGGGAAAAAAAAAGAGTGAGATTTGGGGAAAGATCCTGAGCAAAGTGACAAAAGGACTGGGAAGTCCAGAAAGACCTGGAGTACAGAGGAAGGGAATACAGTTCCTAAGGCAGGGAGTTTATAGTGGATTCCATGGAGAACTCCATCAGGCTGCTAGAAAGCCTTTGGGTCCTACTAAGAAGTATGTGGCTGCTCTAGGCAAACCCTCCCCTGGAGAGAAACACATTGTGTGGGGCAAATTCTGTCTACCTACTGCCTGCTCATGGCAACATATAAATCAAAACCAGAATCTGGCCTAATATTGAGCCCTGGGTTATCCCATAAAGAAAGGCATTGCTGTATGATGAATATCATTGGAGCTCTATGATGAATGCAAATTGAGTATGCTGCCTAAAATAGGAAACAAACCAAGTCAAAGCAATTCCAGAGCACAGACCAAGCTAAGATGTCAAAAACTAGAGTAAATGAGAATGTCCCCACCTCCCCCCGGCGAGACTCATTAAGGACCAAGTGATCATTGCAGTCTTGGTGGTATAAAAGGAATCCTGATGGAAATTTATTATAAATCTGAGGATGGTTCAAACATACCTCAGATTGGACTCTCCCTACAGTACTTTCTTAACCATCTTAGGTAACTGCAGGAGGCTGGAGATAGGGCAGTAATTAGCAAAGATGCCCTCTGGTGAACTTAATTTCAATAACAGGATGGTGGGAGGTTAGCCTGGTAGATTTGCTGACACAAAGATTAATCAGAATGACTTAGATACTAAAGGAAATGGCCTGCCACAATTGTGGGAGGTCAAGGATCGAAATTAGGAGTGGATGACAAAACCTTCAAGATTATCTCATTTAAATCCTCAAGAGAAAGCACACTGCAAGCTGCCTGAACCCATGGAAACTGAATTACCAGAGTGACGTGGACTAACAGGTGTAAGAGGAGTCAGCGCTGAATAAGAAGCCAATCTGGAGAAATACCAGGCTGTAATATCTTCTATTTTATCTGCAACATAACAACACAGGATGCTTCAGATACAGTGAGTGACCCAACAGAAAGATACAAAAGAGCATTATTATGTTTGGAGTAAGGAGGATAATTTCTCCTTTTCAAAATCAAATTTAAGTAGAAGCAGCCTTTGCCAAAGCCACTTTATATAAATTAACATGATTCTTCCATATATCAAAATGAACGGTTAGGCCAGAGGTCTTTCATTGTCTGCAATTTCCTCTCAGCTGCTGTCCCTAGACTCCTCTGTGCATCAGCATAAGATCAAATGCAATAGAATGAGTATGTATCAGGGCTAGATTGTTTGTGATATTTACCAGTTGCTGAGTGCCTCCTCCTATACGGCTGAAGTAAACATCTTGATCATCTACTAAATCCAAGCTGGGCGCAGCACAGGACTGGGACAGGAGGAAAAGAGGCTTCCAGTCAATTTTGTTCTCACCTGATCCTGGAGCTGTTCCAAGCTACCATTTAGTGGATTTCTGCTATGTTCTGGGCAGGCAGGCAGGGTGGGTGGCAGAGGAGCTGTATGGCTGCTCTGTGCCACTCAAGGGCTGCTCTGTGCCACTTATCTCATGAAAGGGAGAGTGGCAGGGAGCCAGATCTGTGACCTTTATAGTTTCTTTGCCCTTCCAGAGCAGCGTGCATGATCTGCCCCACACATTCCACCTGTCTCTGGTTTAAGGCCACTGGCTGCAACTTTGTGACCGGCTTTACCAACACCCTCAGGGACATCACCAACTGCATCTTGACAAAAATACACCAGGGTCAAAAATGTTGTTGCCAACAAGCCACTCCCATAAAACCAGCAAAAATATACAGCCCTTGTGGTAAACATACTGCATGTCACTTAGCAACCCCCAGCTGATGATGGAGAAGAAGGGAAAGGGCCCCAGTGGACTGACCTGTTTACCATGGTATAGAAATTCCCTCTCCTTGTTACTCTGTCAAACACAGGGTATGCCAAGGTGTCTACAACGAAACAAATTAACTACCAACTCTGTATCCTGCCCAGAGATACATGTTAGGGAAGGCAGGAAGATCTGCTGCTAGTAGGGGAGAATGTGTGGCCTTCTCCTTGGCCCTTCTATCAGAATGATTTGCCCTTGTCTAACACATGTGACCAAAGGAACAAACTTCCATGAATTGAGCCTCCCAACCTTTGCGTGAGGCAGGAAGGATTAGTATCCCCATTTTACAGAGGAGGCACAGAAGTTAAAGGCCTGATTTTTCAGAAGTGCTGAGTGCTTGCAGCTCTTAATGACAGCAGATGGAATTCTGGGGGCTCAGAATCTCTGACAATTCAAGCCCTTGGTGATTTGCCAGGGGTCTCAAAGGGCATCCATGGCAATGCTGGGAATGGAATTCAGATGCAATATCTGTGTGCTGCTTTGAAGAGTGTTCCCAATGAAAAACAAAGCCACATGAAACTTGCCTGGTTGTAGGTTTTTCTACAAACTCTAAACTCAGACAAATGTTCTCAAGTGATCATCTACCATGATCTGGTTGAATGAACCTGAGCCAATCTAAAATTGTGTGTTAAAGTGAAGGGAATTCTGCCTCAGAACATGTAACATCACAAATGATCTAGCCCAGTGTTCAAACCACAAGATCATCCTTCCTTTATGCTCCAACCCAATCATTCCACAGCAACCAATCCACAACAGACAGCTTTCAGATCCGCTTGTCACAGGTCAGAATGTATTCATGAAAACCCTACATCTGCTGGATTGCTGAGGAGATAGAGATCCCCCTACCCTAACATCCTTTTGTGGTCACTGAAACATCTCTCTCTTCAGGAATTCCACCATTCCTTGCTTTACAGATTGAGACAAATCAGGCTCAGTTAATTTAGACAACATGAACAGGGGCAAAGAAGCAATTCTGAGATATAATCTAAAAGCAGTGATCAGGTGCTTATATGGCTACCCGAGACAAGAAATCATGAATCCAATGATGAGAACAGCAAGATGGAGATCAGCATGCAATGATCAGTAAGTGTTAACAACTGAGTAGTCAACTTCAAGGCATGACAATCAAACAGAAAAAAAAAATGTCCTGTCTGCAGAATGAAGAAGATGAACATTACATGCCTGGTAAGTTTAAGTGATTGCAATATTATTAGAGAGGTCATCACATTGAATATTCACTGAGTGCCTTAGGCAGGGCTTAAAGTGGTCTCAGAGAAGTTTTTCATTGCCCAGCAGTAGAATTTTATTAATTCCTAATCAAATTTTAGGATCAGACAGCTTGTTTAAATGCACTTAAAATTCCCTTATGCCAGTGACCTATCTAGTTCAAACTCACTTCAACTGTCTGGCTTTGCTTGTTTGGGTTTGCAGTCCTGGGAAGCCCAGCCCACTTTAAACTTTTGCATTAAGCACACAGGGTCTATATTCCATAGTCCACTGAAGTCAGTAGGAGCCTTAATTTAAATCAGCTTTGGATCAGGGTCAAGAAGCAAGAGCCCTTTAATAACATCACAAAACCCCTCAGATTCTTCTAAACAATCAAAATTACTGATATGTACTAAACATATTGCAAACATAATGAGCCAGATTCGTCCCTGGTGTAAGCCCAGTGAAGACAGCTGCAGCACCACTCTGGCTCATTGTTGGTTACAGCCATGCTGCCTTTAAAAACTCCCATGCTCTTCTCATTCCCAACAGTGATTTGATTCCTGTAAAGTGAGGAATTTGTATCAAGAGAAATTGTCTCACTTTGAGGAAGGTTCCCAATGAACACAAAACCACATGAAACTGGCCTGGTTGCAGGTTTTGTTACAAACTCTAAACTCAGACAAATGTTTTCAGGTGATTCTCTACCATGAACCAGTTGAGTGAACCTAGGGTGACCAGACAGCAAGTGTGAAAAATCATGACGGGGTGGGGGCAATAGGCACCTATATAAGACAAAGCCCCAAATATTGTGACTGTCCCAATAAAATCGGGACATCTGGTCACCTTAAGTGAACCTGACCCAATCTATAATGGTGTGTTAAAGTCACATGGAATTCAGTTCTGTCTCAAAATCAAATGACAGTTTCCTTTTTAGTTTTTATGTTTGTTCAAACCTGAAACTCTTAGCCCAGTGATGTGTAAGCCCACCATAGAAAATGTTAGCACTGGCCTCTGTGAAGTGAAACATGCACTTTACACTGTTCTACTTGTAACATCTTGCTCTACCCGCCCTGAATCTTCTAGACCTAGGGTTGTCCCATTCTTTCTAAACCTTCCATTCCATCATAAGCATGGTAAGGATTCTGATGTTGGCATTATATTATCCAAGCACTCTTACATGGAGTTTAGTTTTAAAACTAGATCTTTTTGAATGTGCTCTTCATTCTTCCTCTGTTGCCTTTATGGTGATCAAATAAAGGCAGTTTTTGCTTCTGTTTTCTTTATATTTTAGTGTAATGGTGGTGAATATTTTGTATATTTATGTAGGTATTCGGGCAGGTTAGGATAGCTCCAGAAATACCTTAAGTGTTTAGGAAGCTTCTGTATAATTACAACTATAAACATAATTAGTAATGTTTAAGGACCAGGAGAAAAAGTTAAAAAAAATATAAGAACTCATGGAAATCTGAGACTATTTCAATTTATAGTAAATAATAACTGCAGCTCACCAACACCTTTATCTGCACTACAAGGAGCAGTTAGAAAGTAAAAATTAACAAAGAAAGCTACAACACAGGGACAACTATCATCTTAAATTATCCATGTCTCAGTCAATGTCCAAATCCATAAAGTATATTTGAATTTCCAGTCAGCTCTAATTAACACGATTTTGGACACAGATCCAGAATTGAATTCCTCTCAACCTTGATATCACCACATTTTGTCTCTTTCTCTCACCATTGCTTTATGTCACACCTTTTCTGTATCTTCATTTTTATCCATCAGACTCTGGGGCCCAATTCACTGGTGTCCCACTGCTTCTTTGTGCTAGCTATGCTGTGGACCACTATTAATTGGTGCAGTTTATAGCAGTCTTCAGATTGTTTTGATCTACACCAAGAGACCGGCCCAGTACTGAAACAGGTGAGAACAAATTGACCACGAAGGTGGTCAAAAGTCACCTTTTGCTCCCCATATCATTGGTCTGCTGAGCACAGCTTGGTTCAGACTGGAAAATCTGGTCCTGTCATTTTAAACCTCCTTTTGGATTCGATTTCAGATTCCCCAGAAAAATTATACTTTGTGATGAGATGCTGCCTATGACATTTCAGGTGATCTGGATTTTTTTTTTTTTGGTGGTGGGGGGCGAGGGAGATGGTTGTGGGTGTGTTGAAAGCTAGAGTTATAATAGGAAGCTAACGTCAACCTTAATTATGGAGCAGCTACCACTGCTCTACATTACATAGTTTTAACTCACTCACCTGAAATGCATTCAGCTTTCAGCACAAACATTAGATTCAATTACCATTTTATTTCCCAAATATGGTCATACTGACAGCCAGTAAAAGTCTTACTTGAGCATACTATTTCAACAGCCCTTGATTAATTCAACAATGTATTTGTTTCCCTTCCTTCTGCATTTCAAACTTTGTTATCACTCTCTTATTTCTATAGGTGAGATCTAAAGAAGCAGAGAACCAGAAGCTTATGTAGAAAATTATCTTTTCATTATAATCTCAAGATATTAAGGAGTAAATTTCCAATGCAGTGAGTTACACACCCAACTCTAGTTATTATGTGTTATAAGTCCCTATGCACCAAGCTGAAAATTTGCCCCTAAGCATTTTCGGATTTTTATCTAGCAAAGTGCCAGAATACTAAATAGATTTTTATGAAATTGCACTCAGTAGTAAAAATACACCATCTGATCTCCATAGGGTTTATAAACCTGCAACATACAAACCAGATATAGCACCGTAATACACTTTAATGTTCACAGCCTACTATTGTTGCACCAATGAATTGCTCAATTCCAAGGCTCAATTCCATGGCTATTAGCTGGGATGGGCTGGGATTTTGTCCCTAGCCTTTGTTTGCCAGAAGCTGGGAATGGGTGATAGGGGGTGGATCGCTTGATGATTACCTTTTCTGTTCATTCCCTCTGGGGCCGCTGGCATTGGCCACTGTCAGAAGACAGGATACTGGGCTAAACAGACCTTTGGTCTGACCCAATATGGCCGTTCTTATGTTCTTAAGGTCCTTAGTTAAAACTCCCAGTAAAGTCTAAATAAAGATGATAGGACTGGGCCCTGACAAGATATTTTAGGGTAATCTAATAAATAAGGATTTAATTCTTTCTACAAAAGACAAGGACGGGTCTATTTGCTTGAGGTTTCCTTCACAGCACTATTGATATCTAAGCCTATTAATTACAGAGTTTAGCCAATGGATCACAAATTGATGCTCCTGGTTACAATTAATTAAAAGAGCCATGGCTGGGTCACCCTTTCCTGGAGGAATCGGGTTTTATTCTACTGGAATGTGAGTGCTGGTGAATGTTCTACGAGTATTTATGAGGGCGGCTCCAAAATTTTCCATCTAATCTTTGCTGTTGGGTTAATTGTGTTTTTGACAAACAAAAAGTGTGTGAAGGTATCTGCTTGCCTTGAAAAGTTTTGATTTTTCACCAGAAAACATTTTGGTTTTCAGCAGTTGTCATCTCAATATTTTCAGGTGTGGGGTTCTTGATCTTTCGATGATGAGTCAAAATTTTCAGTAAAATTTCAGTAAAACCTGTGTTTTCCAAGGCAATATACAAGTTACTTATGAGCTCCTCAAGAATGGAGACTTTCAACTGTATCTACTAAGCATACTCAAAATATTTTTTATATCTATCAGTGAGAGAGAGAGAGTGTAGTGTGAAGAAATCCTGATCACAGCTTTTTAAAATGTATTGAATTGTAAAGCTCAAGAAAAGCACAGGCTTGATGACTGTTGGGTTCTGGAATCTTTTGTGTGTTTGCAAAACAAGCCGCTCACAGGCAGTGGCTGCCTCAATCCCTTCTATGCCTCACACTGCCAATGTGCCTTACCCTGACCTTAGGGTATGTCTGTATTTGACCAGCTTGCACAGATGTGTCTGTGCTATCTCTGCTCAAGCTAGCATGGTAAAATTAGCAGCGTAACCAGAGTAGCCCAGGCACCAGTTGAGGCTAGCCTCCTGCATAGCTATCTAGGAGTCTGGGCTGCTGCCTGTGTAACCGCGGTTACACTATTAGTGATAGTGCACTGTCTCAGGCAAAGGTAGCGTGGATACGTCTAAAAGAACTGGGAATCACACTTCCCAACTCAAAGGTAGATGTACCCCTAGGGGAAGAAAGTAGTTTACACTCTGTGGGCCTCTCTATAGGCTGCCAAGTAGTATTAACCTTGACTTGTCCACAAAGAACCAGACTATGTTCACCAAATTAATGCACATCAGTCAAATGGGAATGACACTTGGTCACTAGCAACCTGGGATAAATTCATCCGAGTAACAGAGATAAGCAGCCATATCCCATTACTCATCTCCCAATCCTCTGGGCCATCCATTCCATGCAGAACTGTTGAAGAAAAAGCCCTCTAAATCACATCTCAATTCAGTCTGGTTTAGTAATATATGTATATTAAATACAAATATTGTTTCTGAAATGGGAGCATATGGGGAGAGAGAAGTCAGTGATCATGGTTTCTAATGCTGTTTCTAGATCGAACAAACCTGAAAATGAGAGTCTTCTTCATTGTGTTTTTTTTTAAACCCACAGACCGTAAGATGAATTTCTAGAGGGTTTTACTTTTGGATCTATAGAAATGAAACATGAGCTTGAACCAAAACGCCAAATTTTAAAAGAGGCTCAGAGTTTAAACCCAGATCCATTTAATGGTACACGGCTCTTTCTATCATGAGCCATATCTAAACCCCACATCTAAACACCCAAATGTTGACAGGACTGAAATCTGAATCTGAATTTTGAGGATTGGGTCTCTCTCTGAAAAATAAGCAGCACATTTTTCACATTCAATGGAAAAAAGGAAAGGGCACGATATCTGTCAGTAAACTGACCCCTTATCAGGATCGCACACAGTCCCATTACTGCTATGACAACTAGCTCAGCTGTGAGCCAAATGCCAGAAAAAGGCCAGCAAAAAATCCATCAGTATAGACTCATTTATCACTGCAAGAAAAAAAATTCTAGAGCTGCCATCCAAACCTGTGTCCATTACGCCAGTCTTACCTTTTTCCAACAACAGTTGAGAGCACTGGCTCCACAATGCTGAGCATGCCTTTAAGAATCATAAAGGAGCCATTTCTGACTGAAAATGATGTTTCTATTCAAAACTAACTCTATTAAAGAAGAAAAAATTAGTATAGAGCATAGCAATTTGCAAAGACCAGAGACTGACATATTGCCTAGGAGACACTGTGAAACTACCTAAATAGTAACCACATCTTGTTGACTTTAATATTTTACCAAATAAGCTGCAGAAATGAAGAAAATTATTTCTTCGTGAGTATGTGAAACAGCGTATAAATAGTAGAAATGGCCTTTCCCAGTACATGATGCCATCTTGAATTCCCTATTCTGACAAGGGAAAACATATTTGTACCTTTATTTTGTGTCTTTTGACAATTTTTTCAGTGACTTTAGTACTGGTTGAAGGGGCAGGATTGACAGCTCTGCAGAATGACTTTCTGGTTATCCACTGAAGAGGTATAACACAGGCAGCACAGTCTTCCCCCACTGTGGCCTGCCAATCTGCCTACAGCACTTATTAAAAAATTTAACACCTTCAAATATACTGTATGCGGCATGAGTGGAACCAGGCCAATGTACTAACTTCTCAGCTGGTGACAGACACATTGTATGTCAGTGTTAATCACATGCATATGGATATATTATGTGCCCAAAAAAACCCACCGTTTTCATCTCAGTCAATGATAAGTGTTCATGAGATATTGTAGGGCTGCCTGATTATTATGGCTATTATTACTGGCTATTGTAATGTTACTAAGGGCCTGAACTGCAAAGCTGACATTCAGAGCAGTTCAGGAGTGGGGGAACTCGGGGCATTCGGATCCAAGGCTTTCACTGCAAGTCATCGCTAGCCATAAAGCCAGGTTGTGTCTGGTCCTGTAGCTAGGGAGGAAAGCATAAAAGTTTGCCCACTCTCATCCTCCTCGTGACAGCCCCTGAGCTAGGGCCAGGAACAAAAATAGTGCCTATGCTTGTCCCCTCCTATTTCCCCAAGGCACCAAGCACCCCAACGGGGATATAGAAGTGAGAGGACGACGGCCTCCCTCTCCTTCCTTTCTGGTCCATGGGGTTGACCTGTGGGACCATCCCACACTGTCCAAAGGAGGGGAGCAGGTTGTGCACCCACCTCATGCCAGGGACCTGAAAGGCACGATTCCTCCTAGACCTTCCCCACTCCCAAGCATGATGGGTGGTGCCCCACCCCTTCCTCAGGGCTATGCGCACTATCCTCATCAGGCCTTTAGCTTTCTGCGAGAGGAGAGGGGGAGCCAAACGAATTCAGGGGTCTTAATTTTACTGACTCACTCGTAATAGTTATAACAGTTTGTCACCACTCCAAACAATGGCAGTAATGTCATCCATCTATGGATCTGCACACATCTTCTCTGCTCAAAAGCACCACACTGACATCTGTCCTCCTACATGGTTTGCCTTAGGAATTTGGTATGTACCAAATTCTCAGAACTACCATTTCTTGTTTCAGCAGAACATTTGCGGTGATTAGAGAAGAAAGACAGGGATGTAAGAGTCTACAGAATAGATCAGGAGATTGAAATCCGCTGTTCAAATATCATCGGTTCGCTGTAAACAGATATAAGCCCAGCTTCCTCAAATTGCTTTACTAACCATGTTAACCTCAGGGACACCCCTCTGTTTCCTGGGGTGAGTGAGCAATAATTCAGCTATATAGTTGTAATGGGGCGAGTTCACTTTCCAGTCAGAATGGCTAATACAACATACCAACATTTGAACCTGTGGTTCTCAGATATGATGCATTATTAGCACTGCAGCTGAAATAACCCAGTAATTACTTAATGTTTGATATTTACATGGAGCTGTACATTACGTTTGCTCAGAAAGGGAAGGAGAACTGGGTCGGGAGGGGGAAGAGGTTACAAAAAACCCACAGAAAGAAATACAAAGCTATAAACGGTAATCTATCAGTAGCCTCAGCTGCACCAAGGACCTAATCCTGGTAGGAACTGAGCATCATCAGCTCTCATTGTCATTACTGGAGGTGCTCAGTAGCTGGCAGGATTGGGTCCTTCATGCAGATGATGCTGTTAAATAATCCAAACACACACAATATCTCATTTGAAATATTATATTATTAGGAAGAGGAATGATGAATTTCCAGGTAAGGCACTGCACTAGGACTCAGTGAACGTGCAGTCAATTCCCAGCTCTGCCACAGACTTCCTGTACAACCTTGAGCAAGTCACTTAATCTTTCTCTTTTGCACTTCCAGATCCACTGAATGGGGCTGGTAATACTCTCTTTCTCCTACCCTTTCTCTGTGTTGTCTATTTTGATTGTAAGATCATCAGGGCAGAAACTATCTCTTCCTATGTGATTCTATAGTACCTAGCACAACAGGACCTCCAGGTGCCACCATAATGTAAATAATAATCAATACATTTTGATTTTTCTCTCTCTATATAGTTGCTCCCTATAGATCATGTCCTTTCCTGTTCACATTGTAACATACAGCACAGTAATATTCTGGCAGTTTAGTTTGGGCTTATGTTGCAGGAGAAGAGAGCAAGAATCTAATTTCATATCATGTATGTTGTGTACAGGTCTCCATAATCTTTAGGAACCATGTCTAAACCCTCTACTTACTGGGACTTTATCTTAACTTGATCTAAAACTGCATTTGATCTTTTCAAATTAGTTTACCTGTTCATTTAAACTTGTTGCATTTACATTGGCTTGGTTCTTATGTCATTGGGAAATGGCAAAATAATGTGTTTTCCAACTTGTGGATTCTTTTCTATTAAAAAAAATGAAAATTGTTTGCTTTTAACAAAACTATTCTGCACAGAGTAATACACAGCTGTGCTTGAGGTGTGTGTGTTTTCATATTTGTATGAACTCAAACTTGTAGTGAGTAATTTGAAATCTAGCTGTCATATAGTTCTTCAGTTGTCAATTCACATTTCATTGGATGCAAAATGAAACCACTTTCAGCTATGTAGACTGAAAAAATACCTCTGAAGTCAGCAATAATAGCTAAAAGCTATTTGATTTGATTTTTTTAAAGATGCACATAAAATGCAAGCAAAACTTGACTGAGGAAGGGCTCAGAATGAACTGCAAGATTGGGTTGTCGGGGGGAGGTAGACAGAGGAGGAGTATTATATTATTGCTTTTTAACTATACTCTGCCATATCCTTTACACACAGGGAAATTGTCAGGTATAAGGATATAGGAGAACTGGAAGATATAAAAGCCATAAGGATTACAATGTTAAACACAGTACAACCTACTGTGCGTAAAAAAAACAAAACCCAATACCCTTAGTTCACATGTGGTTGCATCTTGCAGGTGAAATGTGAGATTCAGCAATTCCCTGCATCTACCACTTGTGCTCTTGTGATGGTTAGAGAAAAGCCTCTAGAGAGGTAGGGAAGGTCACTCGGGGGTGAGCAGCAATGAGTGCTGGAGAGGAGGCAGCAGGAGTGAGAGCAGAGTGGGTAGCATGCCATAAAGGGCACAGATCCAAGAATATAAATTTAAAAACAGGCAGATTTTGAATTAATATGACAGAATTTCAGCCTCAAGGTCCTGATGACTATACAAAATGCTGAAAGGTTGAGCCTCCTGCTTATGGTGTTACCACCTCTTGATGGAATTACAGCATAGGTCTATAATTCACAATTGCCTGTTGTGTAGTTTACAGGCACAGTATGGACAGCAGCTTTGATGACAGCACATTAGCCAGAAGAATGAAGTGTTCATTATGTCACCAAAATCCTGCCGTGTGTGGGCAAACAGGCTTAGACAATTTTCTATGCATTAGTTTATATATTCAAAGATTATTCCAAAAGGTGAACAATACACACCTGTTTTAAAATCAAATCATTTAGAATCTGATATTCCCTCACTATTCAGGGAAACTCCCATTGACTTCACTAACACTCTCTCTTGTGTGTCTCCTGTTTGCAAGATTCTGCTGGTGAAATGTAGGGAAAAAACACTGTTGATATTTATTAAATGTAATTTATGGAGCTGAGATGTGAGGTGGGATTGTAACATGATATAATAGCTAACCATGTGATTAATTTGCATACTTCAATCCTATTAGTTAAAATTCTGTAAAAGCTGTTCAGGGTTTTGATAATATTTCACTGATATCATCACTCTGGCCTCACTGCCATCAAATATAGGGCCAGATTATACTCTGACTGTGAAACAGAGCTTTCTCCCCATTACTGGCAATGAGATTTTTTCTGTATATATTAAATAATTTAAATATAGACACAACCCTACAAAGTATACAAGTTAACAAAGGGAAGGTTATAACAGGCAC
Source organism: Lepidochelys olivacea (assembly GCF_965140295.1). NCBI lineage: Eukaryota > Metazoa > Chordata > Testudines > Cheloniidae > Lepidochelys > Lepidochelys olivacea. Next base: position 23,994,884 of record NC_140422.1, read on the forward strand.
CCTTGATGAGCTTGTAAAAATTTTTGCAATCATAGTGCTTTATATTAAGGACACAAAGAAATCCTGTATTAGACACCACAGTACATTGTAATCAAGAGAGAGAGCTGTAGGAGGATATCAAGAATATGCAAAGGAAGAGCAATTAAAAATGAAATGGGTGGCAGAAGCAGACAGACTCTTAGGAAAGGAACACCCTATTTTCATGTCTCTGGCATGTAGTAATAATGAAAGAGGAAAAGAAATAGAGAAAGTATGTGAAATATAAAACAACTTGTTTTAAAACACAATAGAGGTAGATTATGCCTTTAGATATGACAGTCCTGGACAAGGCATGGTAGGTAAGCTGCTCCACCCAAGAAGTGGTGTAAGGAAGTGAAACTGTGATTAGGTGAACTTACCTCATTTAGAATAGTAAGGGTCTGCATACATTTAACGGATGTGTATATATATTGCATATTAGCGAGTAATATATCAGCAACTGCATAAGCAATATAATCTTTGGCCTAGTGTTTAATGTGGTTAATAAGATTTTTCAATGACCTTTCTCGGAAGGAGTGTAAATAAAGCCTTTTTGGCTTACTAGATATTCTGTTATTCAGTACCCTGATCTGGGTACAGCTCAAGGACGAGGTTACTGTAACCTGCCAGATATAATCAGGATAAACAAGGAGAGTCCCCAAAGTCGCTGTCAATTGTTATTGCGCATAAGTAAATAAACATATAATATAAATTAATCTAGTGTGTAATGCAAAATATCATATTTGGTCATACATGTTATTAATTATTATATAAGGAAGGAGAGGAGGGCATTTGATAAAAGTAGGGTGTTATCTTGGGTATCAGAAGATTGTACTGAGACTTAAACTTTGCCTTTGCTTACGTACAGCTTTTGGTGTGTGTACATGCAGCCAACTCATTGGCCTGTTCCATGCCAGCTGATCACTGGGGTATAAACCTCTTCCCCGGATTTGAACTCAGGATTAGCAGTGGTTTTTGTCTGCTACAGCAAGTAGTGGTTATCTGCTTTGCTAGGTTCATAAGGTAATCTGTGGGCTGGATTGGTCGTCCTGAAACATTCTTACAAGTGGTCCCTGGAGGCAGCCCTCCAAATCACCATTCCTCCCTGCTCTCTCCTTGTTGGGACACAGGCAGTAAGTTTCTGCTGGTCTATACCAAGAAGGCAAGGAGAAAGACTCCTCACATTTAAAGGTGTAGTACACAGACAATAGAATGCTAAGATCTCTGCCTGTTTACTTACTGGTATTCACAAATAGTACTTAAATGGTAAAAGACTACGGGGCAGATTATAAAGCTCTTATACACATGGGTAAGCAATTACTCACCTGAAGAATCCCACTGAAATCAACCCCATTAAGTGCCTCAGCCAACTCCCATTGAACTTAATGTAAAGCTCCTATTGACTTCAGTGGGAGATGGCTCAGATCTTAAACAAGCCCAGGTAATAATGTAGGGGCAAACTGTGAATCCTTTGCTCACCTGTGTAGTGAACCTGGGAGTAGGATCAGGCCCTTGGTGAGAAAATAGGAATATATCTACTTGGATTCTGCCTCTCCACAACCCAGCTGAAATGCTCCTCAGTGCTGGTGATAACATCTCATCATTAGGCAATACGGTGGCAATAATAGGACTAAATAACCCTGCTTAATGAACAGGACAATTGGACTTTGATAACAAAAAATCCAGGAGAAAGCTCTACAACAAGATACCACTAAAATAACTACCAGAAAAATCTTTCCATTGGTCAGCCCAACTGGCAGATCTGAATAACATGAGAAGTCTGAATATGTTCAATTTATTATTTTCACCATGGAAACGTTCAACAAAACTGACCTTTTCAGCTTCAATAAAAGTGGGATTTTGCAGTAGGTCCTTTGTCACCTGCTTCAATAATAAGTGTAGGTTCTAAAATCCAGAGTTATTAAAAACTAAACAAAGATGAAAAGAGTCACCTGCCCTCCCCTCTTCCCCCGCCTTGATGTCCTGAAAGGAACAGACTTAAATCAATCAGCTATTACAGACATACACCTTCAGTTCAAACATATAAGAAAACCTAGGGGCCAAATTCTGCTCTGAGTTACAGTGACGCAAACCTGGCGTGACTCGATTGACTTCAGTGAAGTCATTCCTGACTAACACTGGTGTAACTTTTATTTAAGAGTCATTCAATTTCATGGGAAGTCTTTGGTATTGCTGACCCTTCTGGTATATTGATCCATTCTGATCAGGCTCACAACTTATCTGTTATTTCATAGAGGTGCTACTCTCCACTATCTACTTTAAGAGTGGGTGGGGGCTGGAATTCTACTTCCCAAGGAACCATTTCACTTTTGCTAAAATAGCAGGTACACAAAAGTTGAGAGCGCGAGAGAGATCATTATCTGAATGATTTGCAATTAGTTTAGCCTGAAATGTTTCTTACTGGGAAATTTTGATAACTGTCATTCAGGATACACACAATCAACCTCAGTAACTATAGCCATAACTTTCTTGAATACAGTAATATTAATACTGTATATTTGCTTGTACGCTTTGTTAATATATTATCAGGAGACTTGTGGAAAAGGTTACCAAACAATATGATCTGCTGCAGGGATTATTTCTCAATTGCATTTACCTCTTTTCATTGGCAGTGCAGTTTTTCTTCACTGAAGAAGGTAGATTAAACATGCCAAAACTTGAGCAGTTGTATTTAAGTCAGTGTTTCTAAGCAGACATGGAATGCAAGGGAAATTGTTATTTCTGACATCCACATGTACTATAAGTAAAATATATTGGAAATATAGTGAGCAAAAATTAGATACCAGTAAAGAAAGGGCAAAACAATTTAATGACAGCTTTAAAATTCAGGCAAATCTCATTGTTAAAAATTATCATTAATTCTCTCTCTAAACCTGCGTCCCAATAACACATAATTATTGGCACTGGGTCAAAAGGCTGTAATTTTTCTTAAAACTCAAAGTAAGTGTTTAACATTCCAGATGTACTCAACACAGTTCCTTGACATGCAACACTGAAAACACCACCTGATTCCAAAAGGTATCAGACATGCAGACCTGCACAAGGGAGATGTCCAGTGGATACTGCAGGGGACTGTGAACCTCTGCTCCTGGAATTTCTTCCCAGCTCTGACAGTGACACTCCAAGTCACTTGTGTTTTCTGTGCCTCAGTTTCTCCATCTGTAAAATAGGGAGATTACATGAAGTTGCACTGATTTATGTTTGTCTTCACTTTTCAAAGTTCTTTTTATAAAAGTTTCCCTTAGCAGTGACACCCATTGTAAATAATCCAGACCGCAACCCAAATTATGAACCAGAGAGCATTCTTTAAAATTTGGGAGACCCATGGAATACATATGGTTTGCCATCTATTCAGTAAGGAAACTTGTCTAACTTGTTTCAGGATCAAAACTAACTTTACCTGGCCCACTCTCCCAGTAGTTTCAAGTTAGGTATTATGTATCTCAGCTTACCAGAAAAATTGTTTTATACAGAAAGCTAATTTTAATAGAAGCCCTGGCATCTGGTCAATTAGGAAACATATATACACACTCATTTATATCAAACATTACAGTCAACTTTCATAACAAGTGTCCATATATGACATGATGGGGAAAGGACCTAGATACAATTACTCCAGGGGAATGGGTTTTGATCTAGAAAAGGTGATCAGCAACTTCAATCTTTAGCACAATAAAGTAAATTTTCTTTTAGTTACTGTTTCATTGATACCTCACACCAGTCAGGTTAAAAAATAGAGAGAGACTGAATGGGGATAAATGGAGAAATTGTTGTGAAAGAGATTTTATGCATATATGGTGGACATGTCCAGTCATTAGAAAGTATTGCAATGTGATTAACCCATAATGAAATACCACAGCCTGTTGGATATTTATTACCAAACAATTGTTTGGCCATCCTCCTGGGGCTTCTTAGATGAAATGGTCATACAAAAGAGATGGAAGAATTAATCCCTCATCTGCTAGTAGCTACTTGGCATCTGACAGTCTCCTATTGGAAAAAAAAATAGTCCAACCTTTGAGGAATGGCTCAAAGCATACGAGAGGTTGTTGTTATGAAAAAATTAACAGATGAAATACATACTCTGCAAATGGACAGGGGACAAATAGCTACTTAGATATTTGGTTACCTTTTACTCAATACTCAAAGTACATTCAACTGCAAAAAACCAAGCACACCTGTCCAATTTTTTTGAATATTAATTTTTTTGATAGTTAACAGACCAGGGTTGTCTATGTGTAATCAGAGAATTCACTCACTTTAATAAAATCACTTAGAAACACTGCATCATGGGTGTTGTAATGGAGCTCACTTTATAGTACGGTAAATAGGGAGATCAGATGACTATTTTACTGTCTAATGTCTCCTTAAACAAAAGCTCAGTGTTGTAATGACTGTTTTGTTTCTGATGTTTACATGGCGAGGAATTGTAAACCTCTTAATAGCTCCTAAATAAATAGTTTTTTAAAAAATGAGTTCTGTAAACTAAATGCAGCATGTTGGTGGCACTACATACAACAATTACAAAATATTTGCAGTGTCTTTTCCACTCTCTCCATTTGAAGTGCCTGTCTCATTGGCCATCACTCATTTTGCCTGCCTGCACTGTTGAAAGATGAGAGATGGACAAAACCTTATTCTTGACAGCTTCAAAAGCCTTTTGTCATTTTGAAATGCAGTATTATTATACAGGTTTGTGTTTCCAGATCACCACCTTCCCTGGGTTTGTGCAAGCAATTGTTGTTTCATCGCAAAGGTTTGGCTCCTGCAATTGCAGCAGCAGCAGTCGTACCCTTGTGTAGAAACACCAATTGTACCTTTGTCACATTTGCATTTCTCTCACATTTGTGAGAGAAAAACCTGCTCTCTGAAGAGCATTCAGTACAACCAGCACTGGAAGACTCCATTCTGCAGGAAGCCTGTAGACTCCACAGGCTTGGTTCTACTCTGGACAGCGGTGATACACAACTTCAGGCAGTTTCTCCTTTCCTGCTGCCCAATGATGTCCACTTATCCCAACTATTTTCGTTCCGTTCAGGTACCAGCTTCAGCAGAGTCACAAACAATATAGCTGGAGCAGGAACCAGTGTTACAATCAACTGCCTCCATTCTGAATCTTTCTTTTCAGCTGCATTTCAGCTGAAATAGTCCCCATACAGTCTGAAATGTTCAAGGTGTAGTTTCCGCCTCAAGGTGATGATATCTTAGTGTTATTTATTTTTTGACATTTTGAAAGAAAACCTCATTCTGCTGTGAAGAGAGTAGAAAATACTTTCCCCATTCCTTGCTCTCATTTTTGGAACAGATTTACAGCAAAATGGCTGACGGGTAGAACCAGTTGGCATGGGAATAGCTTTCAGATATACTCAAGCTAGATACCTTATGAAAGTATAGGACAACAGAGTCTGTGCCCTATAGAGTTTAAATCTTGAAACCATGCCATGGTGTAATGACATCCCTGGGCCTGCTAATAGTTCTTTTGGGAGAGATGGCAATCCTAAAGGTTTCAAAAGAGGCCAGAATAAAAGAAATTTTCAGCAGAGTCAATTCAAAGCTTTGAGTTCCCAGACTGCAAAGCTTTGAGTTCCCAGGAAAGAACACCATGTCTGCAACCTGTGTCAATGCAGAGGAGAACACAATGACTTCAGCAGGGAAATCGGTCAGGCTTTATTCAACACAAAGCTTTGGAGTTAAATGGCTTATTTTTAAAACCACTAAGATTAAATAAGAATATTAAATATCCTTGGATGAGCCAGGAGAGAGTGAAAGAAGGAAATGGAAGAAGTGAAGAACCAAACCAAAACAGGGGAAAGTAAAAAGAGGAACAAAGACACTAGCTTGGGGCTAAGACATTTTATTTTAGTCACTATCTGTTGTTCTTTTCCATTTGCTTGAGATTGAGACCTTTGATCCCATCATTGCATCTGCTCATGGCAGTGTGGATGATTGCACCTGACGTGCTTACTCTACCTGTGACATTTAGACACCTCTCATCTATCCACCCAGCACATCCTTGAAGTAGGACTGTTAATGGGAAGTGCATTACAAGATTGCTCATCCTCTCAGAGTCTGCATGGGATGTTCACATGTCAGTGAACCCCAAGGTAGATGGAGGGACTGAGGCAGTTACACAAATAAGGAATTTGGTTTAATTGTCACAGTTCACAGCCTGGACTGACAAGGCACAAGCCTGGCAGTTCATACTCCTCCAAGAAACACAGGGAAACAAAATAGTTATCATGCCCCAGACAAAGTCTTTGGAAGGGAGAGAGGAGCTCCTGAAGCTGCCAGCAAGCCACTATCTCAGCCCCAGAGCAGGCTGCACAGGCTCACAGAGTGATTCTAAAGCAAAAATCCTTTCCAGCAAAAGCTTTAGCTGCTGACCAGCTAGCTGCACTCACAACAGCAAATAAGTCACGTTCAATTTTAAGCCAAGTATTTGCCAGATGGAACAAATAACCAACTCACTATTATGCAGCAATGAAAGACCAGACACTATTTCACCATTTCAGACCCACTTTACAAAGCTAATGTGCAGTGAAGTAGATATCTCTGGATCTGAGTCTGCTCCTATCAAAATGAATTGCAAAACTCCAGTGACTTCAGTGGCAATAGATTTTGGTCCACACCCACTGGGCCAAATTCATCCCTGGTGCAAATCCATTGCCATTGAGCCCCCCTGGAATGAATTTGGTGCATTCACTTCAGTGGGATAATTTGAGACCCTTCACTTTCATGGCCACATTTTCATAACTCGGGATCTCCAGGTAACATACCAACGTGAGGTTTCCATGGACAGTTAATTATACGGGAAATTTTGGCCCCACATTTTGATACAAAGGCCGTTTGTGCCTTATGCAATTTGTTTCACTTCTCCTATTCTCTAACTGAATTCAAATCACATCTGAGAAAACAGTTAAACTATTTAAGACATGTTATAGCTGGACAATGTTTCTTAACAAGCAGAAGATCAGGGCTACAACAGAAATGCTCAGATGCTTTCCTTTCTCTTTCTTTTATCATGGTATAAAGTCTAATAAAATTACTGCTAATACTTCCCCTTCAAGAAACAAGGATGGGTTCCTTTAAGGTATTGCTGTTAATACCTAATGCTAGAGACGTTCTTAATTTTCATCAGTTTTGTTGGATTTTCCTTTGATTTCTTTATTATTCATTTACAGGCTTAAGTATGTTTTGTAAGCTTTAAAATCTTTCCCCTGGGTTTATTTAATCCTTGTTTTTTATAGATTCCAGCATTCCCAGATGAATTAAGGCAACTGAATGCACCATCCACAACTGAACTAACTTGTTTTGCTAGAAATGGGACTCTTCATCCAGAAAATGCTGAAGGCATTTGCCCTGTGCTGATACTGGTTGCACCATAACTTTTGCCGTACTCTACCTATAGCAACATTGGCTCTTTCCACAGCACCATAACTTACCCTATGGATACAGTAATGGATGAGTACCTGTATACCAGGAAGAAAGCAGTGCTATTTATGTGATAACTAACATGCCATAAAATGCTAGAGTAGACAGGGAAAATTGAAGTATTTTCTTGAATTAGCTGGTTAAGGTGATCCCTCGGGGAGGAAACAAACTCTCAGTTAAGTCAAAGTCGAACTAAAGCACTTTGAGATCGACAGATAAGCGCTATATAAGAGGTATTATTAATAGTACACTGGGGTTTTTCAGTGTGTTTGTTTTTACATAGTAATTCACTTTTTGGCTAATGCAGACAAGCTCTATATGGGCAACTTTGCTTTGCTCCCCTTACTATGCATGTTTGAGCTGAGGTCTACAAACCACAGGTAGGAAGCACTGCCTGGGAAACAGAATGGCTAATATGATTTAGTCACATTCTGTGCAGCAGAGGAGGAGTGGCTAAAATCTATCTGAGGCCCCTCGCTTGCATTCTGAATTCAGAACAATTCCATGGACAGCAGCTAATTTAGATATCCTTGTGCTGACGCTGTGTGAGTCCAGAATGCATGAACTGAACGTTGTTTGCATGCAGCGGAGTCAGGTATTAGTTAGTGTGTAGCAATGTCATCAGGACAAATAGATACATCCTGCAGGTATCCTAGGGAACAGCAGAGGCAAATCAATCTGGTTTTCACATTGCCCATTCTAAGAGAAGTCCAGCACTTCACAGATATGACCGAGTGTGTTCATTCCTAGGAACACATTTATCCACCTCTTTTAATAAACCAGGTTACAGCTGAGTGAATGGGGTGTCTCCGCTAGAGCAGTAAAGTTAATACTTTACTCAATGCTTTTTCAGATAAAGAAAGTCTTTCCAAATCCCCTGGCATTTAAAGAACTACAAGCCAATATTTATAGAGATTAGGGGCCTGATCCTACGAGATGCTGAGCACTGTCAGCCCTACTGACTGCCAGTGGGAATTGAAGGCCTCACCATCTTGCAGGAGGAATGCAGCACCTTACTGGATGGGACCCTATGAGAAGCAGCCTGTCTAGCTGATTGAACAAAAGGGGCTGGATGAGAGGAGCTCCTGAATTTGAAATTGGGCTTTGTCACTGACTCTCGTGAAGTCACAGTTCCTCTATTCCTCAGTTTCCCCATAATAAAATGGAGACAAGCCTTCCCCACCTCACCATGGGAAAATTAATGGTTGTGCAGGGTTTTGTTCTTTAAAGCATTATTCTTTAATACTCTGCTACTGTCTGTGTCCTCACTAGCATTCAGCATATTTTCAATGTCAATATGTGATGTCTATTTTTATTACAGAACAATGCTGCATTTCTTCTCCAGGTGCTGCTCACCTTTCTTTTCAACTGCTCATCCTCAGCTGCTGTTCCTTTTATTCCTGCTACTGGCGAAGGGCAAGTGTCTGGAGATGTCTCTTTGTACTACAGTGCCTTGTGCTGCCTGATACGCTGCAGGCCTATTTTTCACTTTCAATACTGGCAGAAGAAGATGTGACAGTCATGGATTACACACGACATTAATCTAGGAACTAGAGCTTGAATAGTGGAGTAAAAGTCAACAAAAATGAAAGTGAGAGTGAATAAAAAAAATTACCTGAAACGAAAAATAGGCTGAGCAAGCCAATTTCTGACCATACTCTGTAATTGTTGTTCCTTCATCCTTCCCCCCACCCACAACCATCTGTTTGTTCCATCCATCTGGTACATCTTCTCATAAGCATGACTAAACTCTGGGAGCATCTGTCCTCCATGTCTGTATAATCCCTTGCATAACGGGCCTTGATCTCTGATTGAGGACTCTAGAATGGCTGCCAGAGTTTATCTATCGTTTGAAACTCTAACCAACCTTCTTCTGAAGTTCAGAAAAGCTCAGATAATGCCTGCTCTAGCAGTTCAAATAGTTCACATAAGTCTTGAAACTCTAGATACTCATCCGAACTCAACTCTGAACTAGTTGGTAGCATTAGAAAAATATGTGGGATAAAGGCCTAAAAGCCCTCTTATTACTTCTTGAAGAGATATAATGTCTAAAAGAGAAGTCATGATAGTTATGTCTTTATCAGACTGAAGTCACTTATTTTTGTGTTGTTGCCCATCTGTTATGCCATCAAGGCCTAGAATTACCCACTGATACAATGGCAACTATTGTTTCTGAAACACGCGCTCTTCTGCTTTCTCCGCTTTAGCGTTCTTCATTACGGATGCTGAGGAGAAGACACTTTGTAATTTCAGATTCACTTTCTTCCTTCACTTAATGAAGAGCAAGTTTTCATAGCATGTCAGAAGAACAGCCTATACATACTAGATAGTCACGTTTTTTTACGCGTTCCTTGAAGAAGTGGGAGTTCTAGTGGTACAGCATTACATTTCTATCGGTCACAGCCCTCAGCTAATTAACTCTCCTTTTTGTCTCAACACCTGAATATAGTGGCACCACCTTGTGCGTTACCAACACTACTTCCTTACAAAGGATTTTACCTTCTCCTTTTATTATTCGGGCTTCCCTAGTACTCCTCTCATTTATTGATGCCTGAACCAACCCTTCGTGAGGCAGTGCCCGCCCTTGCTGTAACTGATACGAGTTTCTTGGAAGAATGGGGTTTCTTTATGTCTTCATCCCACTCTTCTGAGTTACTTCATCCTTCCCTTTCTCTTCTCCCCTTTGTCAGTTTCACCTCTTTTCTGCTCCTGTCTATCTTCTCGCCTTTCCCTCCCTCTTTCCTCCAACTCTTCTCTTCTATCTCCTGTCCCTGTCCCATAGAAGCTCATAATCCTGATGTACTACTCACTGCAGTGAGGGTAAGCCCACATCTGAACACAAGCTGTACTCCCTACCAGAAGCACTACGTACATATAAGAAATACAAAATCTTGGTTCTCGCTCCTCCCTCTGCCCAACATTCCTTTATTTTCCCAGAATCCAAAAAGTCTTACGTAATCAAAACAATTTAAAAATAAAACAAAGGAGAATTAAACTAAAAAGAAATCCTGGCACTTAATACCTGATCCCACAGGCATACATAGCTTCCTCGCATTTCAATATTTAGATTTTGATCCTCCTCAGGGCTGTGGAAAGTTGTTTTTTGTATCAGTCTGATTTTTTCAGATATGTTGCTTTTATCAAAATGCTCCATTTACAGCCTTTTAGGATCAGATCTTTATTCCATAAAAGGGTCTCTATTGCATCTGCATTTCCCCGTTCTTTCAGAGGTGATATGGACCACCTGTAATGCAAGCTAGGCAATATGCATTGATCTTGTTGGAGATTAAAACAAATATTAATTAATTGTGTATTGTAAGCCACACTACAGATAAAGAGCAATGTTCTCTGCTTCCTCTTGATACCCACACTTTACTCTGTGGAACAGACTCTGCCTTTCTTCATACACTTAGCTGCTCAACCCTCAGTTTGGTAATAATTCATTAGTTACTTAAACATAAAGTGGGTGTCAATAAGCATGAGCTACTCCGGTTTTATATGATTTTCATGCATTTCACATATACAGTGCGCTCAATTCTGCCCTAACTTACACCAAGTATCTTCAATGAAGTCCAGATGGTTCCATGGGGTGTATGTCAGTGTAGCACTTTCCTCTATCATAAATCAACAGAAAGTCAGCTGTAAATGAAGCATTTTAATTAAAAGCAACATGTTTGGAAAATCAGACCAATGCAAAGAGATACATTTTTGCAACCATAAGGTTGATCAAAAATATAAATGTTGAAAATAGTAATGACCAAAAAAGCTAGCTAAAAAGGAGATAGTACTACAAGTTTATATATTCTGTATATTTTCTCTGTTTTATAGTGGATCATTTCTAAACTGGCTGTCACCTGTTCATGAATTACTACATCAAGCTCAATAGGTTGTAGAAATAGACAGGGACTACACACACAAAGCTGACACATAATTCTTTTTTGCACTGCTAAACGGAGGCAGAAGAGATAACAAAGAAAGATGTGACTCATGTTGCATTTAAATTAAAATCAGAGGAGGAAAGCTCTACTCCCCCCCCCCAAATAACTAAATGGCAAATCAAATCAATATTTACATACATTTGGGAAAAAACACCAGGACTCTCTCAATGCCCTCAAACAACAGCAATTCAGTGCATGGGGGAAAAAAATACTGCCCTAACACACAAGCAAATCTCCCAAGATGTGGTCTAACTTGCATATCTCGCTTTGTGTTTACATGTACTCTCTGACTACTGAATTATAGATTTTAAATATGCAGAAACAGTGTAGAAAACTGTGGGGAAAAGCAGAAATATATCCCTGTGAAGACTCAATTGAATTACTTTGGAAAGATTAATTAAAATTGAATTTTCTTTTCATAATAAATATCTGCTTCCTTGCTATTAGTATACCATTACCTGTTTTCCATTATAATATATTATACTCTGTCATGAAATAAAGTTCAAGGATCCCAGGGGATTAAATAAGAAATTTAATCTATTCTGACAGCACCAGAGGAGGCGGTGTGACAAAAGTTATCCATTCTTTATCAAAAAAGGTTATTTATTATTATTATACAGATATTGACACTCTATGCTTTCTTCTGTGTAAATGGTCAGATAATTCAATATTCTACTTATTAAAGAGGGCCTGAGTTTTGAAGTTCTGATCTACATTCAGCTCCTAATCCGAACTCCTCAGAATCCATCTGTGGTTTTGATCCACTGCACCACTTTAGGTCCATCAGTAAGATACATAGTGTCGTAAAGAGAAGTCTTGTTATTAACATGTCCAATGAACTACTGTTTTCCTGATTGACACTAGGTGATGAAGTTGTGCAGTAGACTCCATAGTGGAAATGACAAACTAAAAGTAATGTTTTCACTCCTCAGCTCAACATTGAAGCAGAGTTACCAGGGATCAGGGTAAATTAACTAGAGAGAAGATTGTGAGATTACATGGTAGAAACCCATTATGAGTTTGTAAAGGGCTCGATTCTGCCTCCCTAACTCAAATTGAGTAGTACCTTACTAGGCTTACTCTGGGGTTGACAGGTCTGATTGCATGGCGAGATATTACCCAATGTGAGCAAAGGGGGCAAATCAGGCTGGGTGTGACAGAATGATGAGTTTCCATGCAGTATATTAGTGCACTTTAACATTGAAAGGGCCACTGATCATTTTGACTTTATGAAAGAGAAATATATTGAAGCATCAGAAAAAGAAGTTATTTGACTCTCTCTTATTCCGGAACATACTCCTCTTCTGAAATTGTCAGAGCAAGATAAACTCCCCATGCCACAGGCTGATGCCCCAAAACTGGCAACCATACTAGTAGAGAAGCTTGTGTTTACTTTTTGACTCCCTAGGACACAGGTTCTGGGCTCACAATAAATCAGATTCTCACTGTGTTTTGATACTATGTTATGCCTGCACAGCCAGCATCCACATAGGGTATGTCTACACAGAAGCTGGGACCATGCGTCCCAGCACAGGTGGACACACACGTGTAAGCTCAGCTCAAGCTAGTCCTCTAAAAATAGCAGTGTAGCTGAGGTTGCACTGGTGGCAACTTGCTGCCTGAGACAAACCCACCCAGACCCCTGTGCATATACTCAGGGAGCTAACCGGGGCCACCGCCCGGGCTGTCCCTGGCTACACTGCTACTTTGAGCATGCTGGCTTGAGCAGAGCTAGTGCATGTCTGTCTACTTGTCCCAGGAACCACACTCCCAGCTGCACGATAGAAATACCCACAGTGGAGAGTCAAAATGCAAACACAAGTTGCTATTTTAGAGTAATCACACTAATAAACCTGTGTGTTTTCTCTCTCTCATTTTCAGAATGAATAAGCTGTTAGGATTAAAATACATAGATATCATCTCTCTCCGCTTTCTAAGGATTGATCTAATAAATCTTTGTTCCCAAAAATAGCCTTTACTCATGTGATTACTCACATGAGTAAGGCTTGGAAAGGTTGGGCCCTAAGAGATCTAAGAATCTATTTTACCCCACGCAAGTGAAAAAAACCCACCCAAAATAATAAAACAAACTAGGGACTATCACAGAACAAGGTCAGTCTCAATCTGAAAGGTTGCCCTACTTTGTTAAAAAATCAAGCTAAAATCAGGCTTCAGTCCTGAGCTTTTGCTTTTCCTTTTCAACATTGTTAAAGGCATTCATTCCTTTGTCATATGGATAGTTGTTCACAAAGGACTATACTGATACCACCTTGCTCATCTAGTCCAGATGGTCAAAAGTGATGAAAACCAAAGGTATTCCAGGAAGTGACCTTGGAGTTGAGGACAGAACATAAGTATGATTCTGAAAGCATCACTGCTTTAGCACTAAGGAAAACAATGCACTTAGACAGCATTTGGTTTTTAGAAGGACAAGAGCACATTCTTTCCCAGTTGACAAAACACCTGCTACAGATTTCCTCAATCCCTAATATAACCCCCCCCAAAAGAGCTAGTTTGCACTGCATATGTCTATAGCTATGATTTTTGCCTTTCTATTCTTCATATTTTACTACATATAATGCTGCTAGATGGTGATGACTGATTAGAACTGAAAACTGTGAGGACACAAACACCACATTTAGACTGTGAGGGTCTTTAAGGTTAAGAGCCGTACAGCTGAATGTCCATGGCCACGCTGTATGGCTTTATTCCAGGCACCTAAGAGCTCTACAGGATTATTACTGATCTGGTTCATCCAGGTTAATCATGGATGCTGTGTGGCTATCACCAGGCAATGTCCCCTCCTAACCTTAAGTCTGATCTTCAGTGATCGAAGGGTGAGGACTTTATCTCCAAGGCAGGCTATAGGACCAAGAAGTGCTAGTTGGCAGTGACCAATGAAAACTGCAATCTTCTCAAGGCCAGTTCTCTCCATTACCGATAAAAATAAAACTCTCTTATGCCCACTAGTCACCACAGGCAATGCATATGGAATACCTCCAGCCTCCTGATGTCTTGTTTAAGTACCATCCAAGGGATGCTGGGGGGTAATAGTGGATCACAAGCTAAATATGAGTCAACAGTGTAACACTGTTGCAAAAAAATCAAACATCATTCTGGGATGTATTAGCAGGAGTATTGTAAGCAAGACACGAGAAGTAATTCTTCCACTCTACTCCGCATTGATTAGGCCTCAACTGGAGTATTGTGTCCATTTCTGGGTGCCACATTTCAGGAAAGATATGGACAAATTGGAGAAAGTCCAGAGAAGAGCAACAAAAATGATTTAAGGTCTAGAAAACATGACCTATGAGGGAAGATTGAAAAAATTGAGTTTGTTTAGTCTGGAGAAGAGAAGACTGAGAGGGGACATGATAACAGTTTTCAAGTACATAAAAGGTTGTTACAAGGAGAAGGGAGAAAAATTGTTCTTCTTAACCTTTGAGGATAGGACAAGAAGCAATGGGCTTAAATTGAATCAAGGGCGGTTTAGGTTGGACATTAGGAAAAACTTCCTAACTGTCAGAGTGGTTAAGTACAGGAATAAACTGCCGAGGGAGGTTGTGGAATCTCCATCACTGGGGATTTTTAAGAGCAGGTTGGAAAAACACCTGTCAGGGATCGTCTAGATAATACTTAGTCCTACCTTGAGCACAGGGGACTGGACTAGATGACCTCTTGAGGTCCCTTCCAGGTCTATGATACTATGTTTCAGATCCATATGAGAGGATCGGAAATACATGTGTTTGATAAATCCATACCTTTTTATGTAATTTCACCTTCTTTTGGGCTCCATACCCTAGAGAGGTCCTTCATGGCTGAGGCTGCTAAACTGATTCTCCTTAGGCTGTCTGTGCCCATTTGATGACACTTCACTGCCTAGATGGATGATTTCATCCACTACTTCCAAGGCTTGTCCAACAGCACAAATGTCTTGTTGCGCAACTTTTGTTTTTTGGATTTTTGTTTTTACCCAAGAAACCTTTAGCCCTGGGGCAGGTGCCATGTGCTGGAAGCTCTCTAATATGTCTTTAAAGCCATTTGAATCCTGTCTGAAGAAAATGACATCATCCACGTAATCCAGGTTGGTAAAAGAAGTCAAAACCACAGTTATACCAATATTTACAAAGTTATGTTTGAGGAGCCAATCCATAGTGTGGCATAACAGGGCTGGGGCCAAGACATACCCTTGCTTCACCCCAGATCTAGTCTAAAACCTATAGGACCTATGGATCCCCCATTGCACCTGTGTCCCTGAGTCATTATGTAGACCTTGAATTAACCTCAAGAGGATGACAGGAACTGCAGTTCCTTGTAACGTCTCCCACAGGGCACCTTTTGATTCTGTTGCTAGAGCTGTCTTTAGATCTACATATGGTGCTGTCAAAGGACAACTGAATTTGCAATGGATCGTAGATAAAAGGCAAAGATCCAGTGTAGCTTCCATTGTAGATCACCCAGCAGTGAAGCCCAAATGCTCTGGGTGACAGTGTTTCATAAGGAGAGACTGGAGCTGGGTGAGTAGGGTACATGTAAAAGCTTTTCCTGGAACAGAAGGAGTTATTGGCCTGTAGGTGTTGCACTTAGTGTGTTGGCCTTTCCCCTTATAATGGGATGATGGTCCCTTACTTCAACTCCGTTGGTACCTTCCAAGTAGTCCAAGTCTGGACAAAAAGTTGGTGTAATGCTATGAGCAGTTTGGGCATTATGCCGTTGGCTCCAGCAGCACTCCCAGTTTCTTTATGGCAGAGCAAACCTCTTCCAAAGTAGGTACATACACACAGGTTTCAGGGTCAGGGATTGCATCTACTAGTAACGCATTCCAATTTGGGCATGGAATCACATCCACATCTAGGAAAGGTTAGGGAAAAATACTAAAGGCCACGTATATTTTTCCTCTTTAAAATTCGTTGACATGATTGCCTTTCTTGTAGAGGCAGGCCAAACTGAAATTGTACATCTGAACTCCCCTCAACTTCTGGGTGCTTGGATACATGGCACCCTGACTGAAACTACACCTGGTTTTGCAAAACAAAAATTAAATCAACAAATTTTTGCAACAGCAAACACACAAAATTTTTCCCATTACTATTTGAAATAGAGATGGATCATAATCGGAACCATTTCTCTTTTTGTTGTACATGCACGCACATACCCTACCTCGACAGGGGGATTCAGATAAATGGGTCCTAAATCTTTGGATTTGCAAAACCAAAACCCAATGAACAAGACTTTGCAAAACAAGAAGTAAATCTACCCTTGATTCTTCTCATCACAGTATTTTACATAAGGGAAGGGTATTGGTGCAAAATAAGAAACCAAAAGTCACCAAACTTTTCTATAACATGTAGTGATAGAGTAGGTCATTCCCATTCCTTACAATAGATATTCAAGTATATGGAGTAAGTAAAAACCCAATTAGCCACAATACTTGTATTTATTTTGTTTATTGAAAACATGGGAAGCACACAAAGATAGTAGAATAAAACAAGGAATATTTGCTCCTTTTACAGATTCAGTCCCTCCCTCTGTAAGCCATCTACATTATTCACATTCTATGCAAAATAGAAGTTGGACTAGTAATGCTCACATAAGAGGGAAAAGAAAGAAGGGGTCAATTAAAAAGGGGGAGAGGTGATGGAGTGGTGGTTTGCTGATAGGATATTGCTCAATGGAGCATGCATTCCACAAAACAAACAGTTGTATGAAATAGTATGTAGGGGCACAGCCGGGTCCCCACTATGGAAGGTGTTAATTCCAGCGTCCCTTTCTCTTCCCCTGAACATCTGCACAAAGAGGAAAAAGGGCTGAAGTTAGGAGTATACCTGGGGAAGGGTGAGAGTGTATCTGGTTCAGCCAAGGCAGAGGAAGTTTTATTGTGACTCTCTTTGCTCGTGTTGCCTTGTTTGATGAGCAGCTTTACTGCCTAACTTGTATTTTCTTTCTGCTCAGTCATCCTACCAGCTTACAATGAGTTTCAGATATTCATAAAATCAAGGAAAGGATTCCAAATGTCAAGCTATCTATCCATGTTCCCTCGTACCTAAGAGAACTTGTCTCTGCATGGCAGCAGAGTTGTGACCCATTTCTTTAATGATAGAGTGATCCTTCCAGTAGCAGATCACATTTTTTGACTAACATTATGCATATTTTTATCCAATTTATCTCTCCTTGTGCTAAGGTAGTATGCCACAAGTCCTTTAAAACAACTAACAAACAAATATATGTTGAGTCATCTCAGGGGCCTAATGGTATTGCTCTATATACTTCAGTGCAGAGCATCTGGATTCACTTCCCTGTCCAAACACACAAAGATAGCAAGGCTCATACAAGTGGTTTTCCGAAAGCTTTAGCATGACTAGACTTTCCAAAAAGAACAAAGTAGGATAACTCAGGATAGTCATATGATTCCTCAATAGGTCTGTCTCCAGTGGTCAGGAAATGGGGCCTAGTCTATAACTGAGGCTGCTAGGGACTAGGCCAGTGGTTCCCAAACTTGTTCCGCCGCTTGTGCAGGGAAAGCCCCTGGCGGGCCGGGCCGGTTTGTTTACCTGCTGCGTCTGCAGGTTCGGCCGATCGCGGCTCCCAGAGGCCACGGTTCACTGCTTCAGGCCAATGGGAGCTGCTGGAAGTGGCGTGGGCCGAGGGACGTACTGGCTGTCACTTCCAGGAGCTCCCATTGGCCTGGAGCAGTGAACCGCGGCCACTGGGAGCTGCGATTGGCCGAACCTGCAGACGCAGCAGGTAAAAAAACCGGCCCGGCATGCCAGGGGCTTTCCCTGCACAAGTGGCGGAACAAGTTTGGGAACCACTGGACTAGGCTAATACAAATAATAATAGTTTGCAAATATCCAGTGGAGGCCTGGAGAATAGATTTGGTGTAACTTGCAACAAGACAATCTTTTAAAGAGGCATTCTCTCATAAAACTAGATTCAACTTTCAAAGAGTCTTTTATTAGAAAGAATTTTTGAAATAACCAGATCTGGATTGGCATTCTTTTACTATGGACAATACAGCTGTAGGGAGGAAACATCAATATTTATGCAAAAATTGTTTTATTAATAAGAATATTATAATTTATTCTTATAACGTTAGGTCATTACAAGCTTGCCGCCACCTTTACTGAATTTAAGAGATACTCTATTTTATACCCACAATGCCTGGAGAATATAACAACATATGGTTATGGTTTTGGTTGGTTATTTTATTAACTGAGATGTGCAAGCTAATTACAAAAATTCCATGTTTCTGCTTTCTGTCACTCAGGGACAAGTCTCATGTCAAAGGAGAAAACACCCAAGTGTGTTTATACAGACTCTAAAATTAAGCTTTTATAACTTCTATCTTGATTGAACTTTTTATACTATTTTCTTTTATGCTATGTTTTGAAAATGTATATAAGCATTGATCATCATGTCTTGTATAAAATATTTAATAGAAGTCTTTAGTTGCAAGTTGTAAACATACTGCAAATGGCAGATCATAAATCCAAGGACCATTCTGGTCAAAAGGCAAACAAATCACAAGGAGGTTTTATCAAAGAACAGGACACATATTTTATATAAGATACCCCGCTGGTATTGATATGATCTTACCTAGTGGGTGGGGGACTTTGTCAGATATTTATACTCTAGAAAGAGTCCTGATGTTAAAAGGACATACTGTTTAGGAGCAAAGAAGAATTTAGGGATGTGTTATCAGAGTTATAAAACTAAGTACTAAACATAGGCTTTTCTCCTCCCCGCCGCCTCCTTTCATAGAGAAAAACCTCAGTTATACGCCTACAAATTTCTTATTGAAAGTATTATCCTCTACAAGTACTCTAAAGCCTTCACACGTCAAGAAAAACGCGGAGGGCTGGAAAATGTTTTATAGAAGATGTTGATTACTTCTATCTAACTCATGTTTCCTCTTTATTCCTTAAATGCTTGAAGATGGTACCAGCTTCTCATGAGATGTATATTTGGAACTATATTATCAAAATGCAAAGCTGCTAATGTAAGAACTTCCTATTATCATTGCTATGTAAATGATAAAATGCTTCGTGTATCAACATGGAATCCAATGACCTTGTTAAACTGGTTACTAATATAAGAAGCCATCTGAGTATACAAATATTACTATTAATTGGGGGATTAATTAGTTATCTGGCAACGCTCAAGAAACTTCCTTATCCAACTCAGAAAGACAAGAGCCACCTCTCCAAAGATTAAGAAGAAGAGACATTACCTTCTCTAATTGTTATTTAAATTTAGACACGCTTTAAGAAATAAGTTTAAAAAGTCTATTTTGAGAACTGAAAATCTTTTTCTGTAAAAAGTAAATGTGTTTGGACTCATTTGAAACAGAATTTCAACTCTTATAACACCTGATGAAATAAGAGGGATATCTCAGAATATTAACTGAATAAAAGAAAAGGTTAAAACTCTAATTTTTAAAGATGTTCTGAGAATTTCCCCATACAAAGCTGCAGGCAATATAATCATCAAATTGAACAAAATTTAAAACCCTACTGTATACGTAGAAGCCGATAATCTATTCATGACTTGGAACTACTCACAAGACAAACCCACAAAGGTGCTAAGCCAACGAAAGGATGACAACAGCTAATTTTGAATCCAGCCAAGCCTGAAGAAATGTGTTTCTTCCTTCCATGATGATATGGAAGAGGCGATTATAAATTCCTCCGAATTGTCACTTGAGCAGAGTTTCTTCTCCCCAGCTCCAAGATACGTGCTGCCACACCCAATCTTTTTAAAGCAGGTTTATTTTCTGAATAGAAGCAAGTAAACAAACAGCTGACTTGGGCTCGTGGGGCTCGGGTTCTGGCTGAAGAACTGCTATCTAGACATTCGGGCTTGGGCTGGAGCCTGAGCTCTGGGACCCTGAGAAGGTGGAGGGTATCCGAGTTCGGCCACCAGCCTGAGCCCAACCGTCTACATAGCAATTTTTAGTCCTGCAGTCTGAGCCTGAGTCAGCTGACCTGGACCAGCCGTGGCCATGCCGCAGATTTTTTATCCCTCTGAAGATGTACCCTCAGAGGCCTCTGGCAGCTTTCCAGTTCTTGTCAGTGCTACCCCTGCTCTGGGACAGCAGTCTCAGGGCTGTCTCCCAGAGCCCTTGGCCCCTTGCTCCAGGGGACCTAACACCAGAGTTATCTCCACTCCACTGTGGCTTTCCCTCCCCAGACACAGTCTGTCCCAATCAAACACCATTTTCCTGCCCACCAGCAGCCCTTTCTAGGCCAAGGTGTAGTCCAGGCCCCTTTACTTGGCTGGATTGGACTCCCCTGATCTGATCCAGGGGCACTGGGAACAGCTACTCTGTGACAGGTACTCTAAGACAGAAATCACTACTAATTTGGGGAAGAAGATACCTTGGTCCCCATCAAGCCTCAAAGATACAATCTCTGGTGAAAGCTCTCCATAGAGGGACTTACAGAAGAGACTGTATCTGAAATAACCGTTCTTTATTGTTTGTGTTCTGATTATTTTTGTTAACAATAAAATAGGCACAGTTAACAATAGTGATTAATTTTGCTTATTTTTAATTATGGTGTTCCCTAAGGCATGGCATAAAACCCCATAAGGCCAAAGCAGCAGGGTCCCTTACCAGGTGTGGCAGATCTAGCTGCCTTTCTATCTAGGTTTAATGTAACAGTGTGGCACCCACCTTTTGCAAGCACCCTTTCTGGCTGGGTGTGTCTGCAGTCTTTAAATAATTCGAGCCCTGGTACCGGGCCACATCCCCAGGGCTTCCTCCCTGGAGGCAATGGTTTTGCCCTCTAGGTCTAGTCTGGTCCCAGCTCTCTAGCTGGGCCACTAAGTAGTTCAGTTCCTCTTCTGGGGGTTTATCACTGTCTGACTGTAGGTCAGCTCCACAGTGACCTACGGGGGTGGAGGGGAACCCCAGGCCCACCCACTACTCTGGGTCCCAGCCTAGGGACCCTAAGAATAGCAGCCAGGTGCCACCATGTCCCTTTAACTACACTGCTTTCAGTTCCCTGGGCCACTTCTCCATGGCCCCAGCCTTTGCCAAAGCTTTACCCTTACCTCAAGGCTCATCTAACTTCAGGCTCAGCAGCCAGCCAGGAGCTCTTTCTTGCTCTCTGATCCCTGCCACCACTGAGCTGTCCATAGTGCTGCAATTCCCTTTAGCCAGGCAGGAGCTCCGCTGTACTCCTCTCGCTCCAGCAAGGAAGTGACCGTCTTGTAACTCTTTTTATATGGTCCTCCTGGGCCCTGATTGGCTGCTCCCTGCAGCCTCTCTCGCTAGCTTCTTCCCCTGCAGCAATGCTAGGCCTCATTGGAGGACTCCTCTACTGCGCTTTTCCTGTGAGGGGTGTGGCAGGATACTGAGGCCTCCAGCCAGGGACCTCTGGGCCTGGACAACCCTGTGACACTGAATTAGAAGCTTCTGCAGCCTTCCATCTATAAGACAGAAAGTTTCTTGTTTGCCTATTGGCTATGATCTGTTCAATAACTAGTGTCTTCTCTCTAGGGGACTATATTCTGCCTCTTCAGAATGATGAACTTGATGATCTTATAGTCCTTTTCCAATTCTCTCATCTAAGATTTCTATGATTAATCCAGACACTACACTTATAGAAGCATTTTTCCAGAGCCAAAATCCATAGAGATGCTCAGCATTTCTCACTTTTGCCTAACTCCCCAAGGATTTTCTCTTTCACTGTGAGTGATAATACTCCTGGTACTCATGTTCCTAATATTTCATATTTCAAAATCCAGGTACTTTTCCTTCTTTCATGGATTCTACCCATTCATCTATCGAGCTAATCTGCCATGTTCTCCTTCATTTGCAGTTTACTGTACATGTATTTTTGAGAGAATATTCTTTGGAGGACTGTTTGTTTACTCAGCTGTGGGTACCAAAAAAAAAATAATAATAATAAAAAAATCAGGAAGGTTACTTGGGATATTGAGACTGGTAGAAGAAGATATTTGACTCCAATTCAAGCATCACTGTGATTCCAGATGGTTGTTCAAACAATAGCATTCAAATACAGTTTTATTAATCACCTTCCATGCGTCTATTTCAGACGGATAGCTAAATAAAGTGGGCTTGCAATGAATAGGCTATTGCTTCCCAGAGTATTCACAGGGCACAGTTCCAAATACATTAGCATCCTGTTTTGTTTTGTCTTGATTTTGAGCAAAGAATAAGGCTTTGTCAGACCATTAAAGACCTGGGAGATAAACTGGCCTTGGTTTGCTCTTGACTTCTGCATACAGGTCTTTAATATTTTGTTTTATTGTGGGTATACCACAAGGAGTACATTTTCACAGGTTCTACCTTTGTGCCTTTAATGGATTTAAGAGAGAGAAAAAACTGGATTTCAGCTTTTTCAGATGCCTAAGGATTTACCTTCAGAGAACTCTTGATCTCAGGAAACCGAGCAAGTTTCACGTATTAATTTCTTTCATAAACCTCAACTGCCTCTGCTGCTTCTGTAGTAGGTTAGTTTTGAAATATCCCCTTCCAAAGCTGGGATACACATTACCAGTATTGGGTTTTATTAAGTTCTTGTGGTAGCTATCTCCAAGGCTGCTTTCTCATATATGCCTTAGCAAGAGACTTTAAAAAGGGCAGAGGCTTTGCAGATAAGATTTGGATTGCAACCTTTCCACTAGCAATGTAATAGGAGCAACAGGGAATTAAATAAAATTATCTCTTTTCTAGATGTCTGCTTAAAAGGAAATTCAGGATTTTATGGATGCCCCTGAGACAAACTATTACAATTCATTCCTCACAGTTCATATTTGAGTATTGTCTGTATGAGCACCTCAAATAGTACAGAATCATTCATAAAGAATAGGCAAGAGAGACTGTGTCCCATCAATATTTCAGGCTTAGTTATCAAATCAAGAGAAATTCATGAGTTCTTGCTCCAGCCCTATGTTTGCCAGTTTGATATTATTGTTTGACAGTTGAGGCCTTTTCTCTGCATTCTCGTGAATGCTTTAATAATTTATTACATTTCCACTTGATGGTTATTTTAATATTTATTGATTTTTACTCTGATACACTAACCATTTCTTCTTTACTCTTTCAGCAGTAGAAATTCACACTCATTTGCTATTTGTGGGGTGTTGACATAGCTGAAGAAACAGTAATGATGACTGATAGAAGGCACCATATGTTCTGTTCATTTTTCTCTGTGCTGTTTTCTGAGAAATGAATAAAGATACACTATAAAATGAACCTCCACGTCATTCACAGAAAAACAGACTTTGGCTTCATGGAAACCACAAGAGGGGAACCCATAATTTACAGATGCATTCAGCACAATAGATATTATTATTATGGAAAAGGTTAGCCTGCAAAGCCTTAGAAAAAATAACTCTACATGTTTCCAATTGAAATGTTTTAAGGATTTCAAAGCACCTTCACAATTAATTTCCTGCAAATATTTCTTCTTTTTTTTTAATAACTAGAAGGAACTTTTATTTCTCCACAACAAAAAATTAAAGTTTAAAAATATATACATTTTATTTGCCTTATAAATGAACCAGTTAATAATTTCAACTAGTTTCAGTGAAAATAGGATTAAAATAAGATTCTAGGTGACAATTTGTGATATGAAACAGCCAAGAATCCTCAACCCATTTTCACACATTACAGTGTGTATACTAATATTATTATATACTACTGTATTTATAGATACAGAGCGAGCAAGAGCACACATTATAATGTATTATCAAATTCTGAAGCATACAAAAGATCACTGAAAAAGTAAACAATAAATATTGCAATCGTTTCAAAACGTTTCCTCCTCATACTTAAAAAGACTGTGCTCATTTTATAGAAAGAGCTGGATAAAACTTTGTGTTGTTCTTCTTATAGCTGCCTATCAACCATTTTTTCCCTTGCTAAGTAAAACAGTCTAACCAGTTTTGATTATTTTTGCTATTTCTTTTGTTCTGTCATCTCAGAAAAATGTTTTGTGTTCTTGCGTTGCTTCCACTAGCTTTGCAGTAGCAATTAACCAAAAACAGTGGTCCCAGAGCCAGGCACATGTCTGCTAACAACATTAAGCATTCAGGTGAAGAAACAGGGAAGAAAACTAAGGGGGTACATGTTGCCTTGTGTTTCATTAAAGACATGGGGGAGGGAGGAAATCAATTTTTCCAACTGGAAAAATAAGGCCCACAAAATCAGTGGTGAAAGATATTTTATTTTCAAGCTTCTAAGAACATATTGAAAACAATGGAGATTAAACTGAATTCCTCACTAAGAAGTAGTTGACAGCCCTTGTAAATGTAACCAACAATAGGGCACACAGCTGATGTCAATCAGTAGCTAGCAGATTGTTTTTTAGCCTTTCACTGAAATCTTCTATTAAAAAGGTTTTTAGATTAAATATAAGTGAATGACACAAGGCCAAAACCTGCTCATCTTATTCACATGAATACTCCTTGGTTTCAGTGGGACAGCTTTCATGAATGAAGTAAACAGGATTTAATCCTCCAGAGTACCATACTCTCTAGGTAATCCACAATAGTAACAGACATCAAAGAATATTTTATATATTGTATATAATCCATACACTTTCTCCAGTTAGATTTATTTATTCTTGCTGTTAAAATCTGTGCCTCCTGCTGCACAAGGAATGGGGTGGAATAACTGAGGTAAAACACTGAATTGATAGATTTCTCATCTCTCAGGAGAAACGTATTTTGTTGTTGGTTTTCTTAACACCATATAAACTCTGCCCCCCTCCCACACTAGAAAACTTGAATATATGTGCTTTATTTATCTAATAAAGTCCGATCCTACAGTCCTTACTCAGCCAAATCTCCCATTTTTCGTTGAGAATATTGCCTGAAAAAGATGGCAGGATTGGATCCTTACTCAATATTTTAGTAAGTCACACCTGTCTAATGCAAATAATTGATTGCCAGGAA
The DNA here is from genome assembly GCF_965140295.1 of Lepidochelys olivacea. Taxonomy (NCBI): domain Eukaryota; kingdom Metazoa; phylum Chordata; order Testudines; family Cheloniidae; genus Lepidochelys; species Lepidochelys olivacea. The sequence continues at coordinate 24,020,218 of NC_140422.1, forward strand.
ACAGATCTGGTGCATTGTATTTCAGTAATTCTAAACAATGGATAAATAGCATACCTAGTTCTTTTATTAGACATACCTGGAACTAATTAGAAGTTTATTCCTAGCCAAGAGGTGTGAATTGGTCTTGGTATACATTTTTCATTGTGTAGCACTTTAATAAAGATGCTACATGAGACAGACAGTTCAATGTAGCTTTAAGAAAATATTTATTTTGTACCATGCTTATTTCTTAAAGCAGTTCAGGAAACAACATCAACAATATCTCACTATAATGTATTCCTATGAGCATCTGATACTAGAAAAGAGTGGTTAGTTGGCATTTTTGTTTCCTCCAGGATTAAGGTGTAAATTAAGAAAGATACAATATATTTATATAAGTGGCATTAATGAAACTCTCTACAGTCCTTATTTTCCAGAGGTTTCTTTAACTAACCTTCTTTTCCTTTGCTCATTTATCATGCCTGAAGGGCCTATTTGCAAAAGTTCCAATGGTCACAATCATGTCCCCTTGGATATTGCCACTCTCTCCACATCTCTGGAGCACATCTCTGTAGAGCCACTCTGCTGCAAGGCCAACCTGATATAAAGGTTTGCCCTGGGTTTCCTCCATTCTACATGCCGAGGATAGGGCCAGGAGAGCAGAATGCCATCTAGCTGATCCAGTGCTCTGGGGGTATTGTTTCATCTGACTGTTCCTGATTATGATTTTATCCAGGTGGCCACACTTTATTAGGCCAAACAACTGGAACGTATGCCACAGAGAGCATTCTTGTGTAGTATTTCCGCATAGAATTTCTGATTGTTTATTCTGCAGTGGAGCTGTGCAGGAAAGGATCAGAAAAGTAGCATCTGCCAGTAGAGAGTGCAAGAGCTACCTTCTATGCATTATACACCTAACATTCTAGCTTCCAGACAAAGCTCCTTGGTTCACATGCACAGGTCATAACGCATCTAGTTCTGTAATATTGTTCAAGATCTACATCACTTCAGTTTTCTTCCAGTTACTTCTAGCACTTACCCCCTTTGGATTATTACTCACAATCAGAAACTTTTGGAGGGCAAACTTGGGGCATGCCTCCTCTTAACAGCCCAAGATTGAATTTCTGGACTAAAGTACAAACATATCCGTGTATTTCTGGACTAAAGTACAAATATATATATATAAAAAGATTCTCTTCTGTGCCCTAAAAAGGAATTTTTCTCTCCTGGAGATCTAAGGAATCTTGTAGCTGGTTGGGATTTCCTTTTTCTGCAACTTTCCCTTTAGGATTTGAAATGTCTTAGTCAAATATTCAGAATGATCAGAGTTATTATGCAGCTTAGTGGCAAACAATAGGTGTATATATGTTTTTAAAACAAACTCCCCTGTTTTGATCAAAATTAATTTCCCCTGCAGACAATGCATAATTCAGCAGCTTTGTGGTGTGTGTGTGGGGGGGGGGGGAAGCGGGGGGGATGCATGTAAAACTTTAAAGGGAAATACCACTCTGGAAATGTGAAGGCATTGAAATGTCTCCACATGTACTTTCATCCTTCGGAAACTGAGAGTGATTAGATACTTAGAAAAAAATAAATAACCGTGCCTCCACATTCATTTCCCAGCCTGAAACAAACCAGCACCTGCTCCCCCTTCCCCCAGGGAGCTCTGACTTTACTTCATTAGATTTGCATTAATAAGCGCGAGCAAGCCCCCTTGCTCAGACAAATCGCAGAGCGCTGAGCCCAGTGGAGCCGCCGTGACAGCCTCCCCCCACCGCCCCCGCCTCTGGCCAAGAGGCAAGTGACAAAGAAGGGGTCTGTTCCCCAGCTCCCGGGGCTGGGGACGCCGGCTCCGAGCCGTGGCAGAGCAGGGCAGGGGGCTGGCAGGCTGCCTCCCGTGTTGCCATGGCGGAGGAGGCGGCGGCGGCGGAGAGGCGAGGGGAAAGGGAGCCGGCTCTCAGCTCAGCCCTTCAGAGCCCGCGCTGCCCAGCCTTGCCGGGAGGCAGGAGCATCACTTCCCTGGGAGCCTCCCCGGCCAGTGCAGGGAGCCCGGCGCGGCGGCAGGAGGCGGCGGGGCGCGGGGGGAGGCAGCCGCCTGCAAGCCCCGGGCTGACTGTCCCACTTTTCTCCTCCCAGCCCAGCTCCCTGCGTCCTGCCGGCGGGGAGGCGCGGAAGTGCCCAGACGGAGCCGCGGGAGCCCAGCGGGGCGGCGCGGAGCCCCCGGCCGGAGGATGCGCTGAGCCGCCCGCAGAGGAGGGGGCGCTGCTCCCGCGTGGCCAGGTCAGTTCGCGCAGGTCCGCCCCCAGCGCGGCCCCGGGGAGGGGTCACCGCCGGGCGGCCGAGCGCGCGCGGAGCAGCCCCCGGGGTCCCGCCACGCCCCGACTTCGGGAAAGTCCCGCTAGCGAGCGGCGCGGAGAAACTTTCCCGGGACTCCGGGGCAGCGCGGCTGGGGCGGCGCCTGGCGGAGCCCGCGGGTGGGGACAGGACGCCCACGGGCGCGGCCCCGGCACCTGGCGCTGGCCTGGGCCCCAGGGACTCGCGGCGGGGCGGGTGCAATTTGCAAACAAACAAACAAACAAACTTGGGACCCGCTCTGGGCAGCAGTTTTAACACCACCCCCACCCCCGCGGGGAGAGCGGCTTTGAAAAGCAGGAGACTCGGGCTGACACCTGCTCCTCAAACTACCAGACTATTAAGAAAAAAAACCCAAACACCCTGTTGTCTGCTGGGGGGGCGGGGGATGTCTAGGAGCCAACTGCTGCCCCGTGTGCTCAGGACCTGAGCCTGAAGTTACTGAGAGTTTTGATTAACTGCAAGACTTTGGCCCCAAGCTTCCCTTGACCGCCAACTCCCGTGGAAATGGTTCTTCGATTAGTCCATTGGGTGGCCCAGTGGTTTGATTTCTGTTCTCCCTGTAGTTGCATTTTAGTAATGCAGCTTCTTGCATATGTGCGTCAATTTTTGTCCCCGGGAGAACAAGGTAAGGATTTTTAGCAGGAAATGTAGTTCACGTTGCTCTGCAGCTGGGAGATTTGTGGGCTTGAGAATCCCTAAACCCTCATTGGCATGGCAGACCATAACAGCTCTGAATGAGCTGCTCTAGCTGGTCAAAAAAGTAGCCTGGGCCAATTCCCGAATACATACTGATGGGGTAACGCACAGTTCCACCAATGCCTTGCCTCTGTCTGTGCAGGGTAGTGCACATTTCAAAAGATGCTCATAAATCCTTACACTATACACCAGAAATGCAAGGGGTTAATACATGCTTTAAACTACGTTTCAAATAAATGAACGGGTCTTTCACAAGATATATGTTTCTTCTTTAAAAATATTTCTATACAAAGTCCCTTGATTATACATTGGTAAAATAAAAAAATCACAATAGGTTGCAATTCTATTCCTACTTCTAACTCACCCTTTCTCTTCAGGGCTCAAACTATAAACATACTAAGGGGAGCTAACTCACTCTAATTTTCTCATTTTATAAATAGAATTACATTCATTTAATCAGCAAAATTATTTTCTTCTAGAGCATAATCTATATTAATCTTGATTTTTGTCTAATTCAGATTAGACCACTCAGACTGTACAGTACTGTACCATGCCACCTGAGCCATTTAAAACTTGACTAAACAAAGCAGTGGAAAATATTGTATAGTGGACAATGTTGTATTGGCAGGTGAAGGAGCTAAATGTCTATCAGCCATTTTCCATTTCTAATGTCTAGGATCCTTTGATATCGGTAGTGAAATAACTAGACGTAAAAAAGCAAGGTTGTAGCCTCAAGTCCAATTTTTAGGCTTCTGGGGGTTTAGGAAGCCCATGAAGTCAGTTTAATGTAGCTTTCTTCCTATAACTAGTCTATCTTCAGATGGAAATGTGTACAGTTTAACTTTAATCTGTTTATAAAAAAACAGAGATGCACATTATTTGTGTCAGAAGGGTACCATGATGTATTTTGTTTCAAGATTTAAACGTTACAGCTTTGAAGGTTACAGAGTGGTAGCTGTGTTAGTCTGTATCAGCAAAAATAACGAGGAATACTTGTGGCACCTTAGAGGCTAAAACCCACAAAGCATCTGATGAAGTGGGTTTTAGCCCACAAAAGCTTATGCCCAAATAAATTTGTTAGTCTCTAACGTGCCACAAGTACACCTCATTGTTTTTACAATTTTGAAGAACTCTGGCCACAGACATTGCCAGTTAGGAAGTTGAATAGTAAACGTTAATGGTCTCATATAAGGAATTCTCACAAATTAGAAATGTAGTCTAATTTATTATTAATTATCACCGGATAAAAAAGCCATCCCTTGTTTATCCTGAAAAGATTTCATTTCGTCAGATGACTGGCATCTCATAAATTCCTTTCATGTTCACGGGATTTGCTTTTTTCCAGGAGTAGGCCACGGAAGCTCCCAGTGTTGGGGATAACAGTTAAGCTCCTCTTTAGAATTCATGAGCTTCCAAATTAAACTTTTGCTGACACCTGCTACCTAGCCCCGTTGAACACAAAGACAGCGGTCACCAAGGTTATTGGAGTTCTGAGCAAAGTAAATAATAAAAAAAAATATTAAGTACCCAGGCTAGATTACACCACCATATGGAGGAGCACTGTGAAAATGTGGCTTCTGGAGATCTAATCCAAGTTTGCTTCTAATGAAGCAAACTTTCAACAGCAATTACATGTAACAATTCAACCCATATTGTAGACTGCTACAGTGATTGATAATCAATAATAACTCAATATACATGGCAGAATCAAATGTAGAAAAAAATAAGTGAAAGTGACCTGAACCCCTCCCACCCACTCTTGAAACATCCTTGTTTATATGGTGTGAAGTATATTTTCTGAGCACTAGTTTCAAGCACCAAAAAAATTTAGGAAGTGTCATAACAGAAGGTCAAGACTTAATTATTTGTATGGAGACATCAATGAGCATGTGTTGATGATTTATTTATATATCACCAGAGCTGTAAAATAAAACAGTGAATTCTGATTTTCTTTTGCTACTTACTGAAAAGGGATATGAAAGGTGGAAGTTGCAACTGATTGGTCTTTGGAATCTGTGAAAGTTTTATAGTGGTTACATATGGTTGAAGATTTTGATATGCCTTTTAAATCTTGTAACCAAAATGTCTGTTGAGAAACTTCATGCATATTTGCTGCATTTGTGATGAACATTTACAGATTATGGAATATCAGGAGAATTTGGCTTTTTAACATTTATTCAAATCTTTATGTAAGCTAAGAACTACTTTTTGCTTTATGCTATTTGAAAAGTGTGTCTATTAGGCATGTTTGAGTATCTTCTAAAATCACTTTTAAAAAACTAAAATTGAATTTTCCTGCTTGAAAAATTTCTATGTACTCAGTGCACTGCTCCTGGCTCACAATTAATGCCAAAAATCAATTGGCTAATATGCTTTTTATGTTTCTGCTGATCACAGACAGGATGGGAGTGTAAAAGCTTTTATTGCTATCTGGTGATTAGCACATAGTAGTGGTAAGTAAATAGCTTATAATAAGATGGCTTCAATACTTCAGAGTTCAATGCATTGTATATAGTAAGGGGCATGGGTTGCCTTACAACAGCATAAGGACCCAATCCTACTCCCACAGACATCCAAAGGAATTTTACCAGTTCCTTCAGTGGGAGCAGGAATGGGTTAGATGACTGGAAGGAAAGTAGTACTGAAGATCCACCTTAGATAATCCTGAATATTTTCTTTCTGGTTTATGATGATGGGTTAAATTCAGAGGTGAAAGTAAGCCAGTACGGTCCGGTATGGCGTACCGGCAAGAGACGGTACACCGTGCCAGACCGGACTGGCTTCCCAAGGCTGGCAATTTAAAGGGCCTGGGGCTCCCTGCAGCGGCCGGAGCCCTGGGCCCTTTAAAGCGCCACCCGAGCCCCGCTGCCGGAGCCCCGGGGTAGCGGTGGCCGGAGCTCCGAGGGTGATTTAAAGGGCCTGGGTATTTAAAGGCCCCGCCTCTTCCGGTTGATGCCACGCCCCCTGCTCGGGACTTCGGCATACTGGTAAGTCCTTTAACTTACTTTCACCCCTGGTTAAATTACAGCACGAAACTCAGAATTGCTCACTCTCCTGTCTGTAGAAATGCTCCTGATCTTATCTATTTAGTTGATTGTACTTCAAACAGGACATGATTAACCTAAATGAGGTAGAGTCTGAAATTAGCAAGAAAACAGAACACCATAGGAGCAGAGCGGTGAGAAGGAAAGTTAAAGTAAAAATGGGTAGAGAGACAGAGAGATGCTCAAGCTATGTTAAATTTAACTCCCCTCCTAATATCAGGAAATTAAAATCAATCATTAAAATAATTGGATTTACCCTGTAAGGGTACTGTGCTAAGGGTCAAGAGTGTTCAGGCCAAATTCTAGTCCCAGTAATATTAATAGCCTAATTCCACTTTGGCATGTGCAGCCAATAAACTCTACTATACTCCATTACACTATTCTTACTGATCTTAAAAATAAGACCATTTATCATTGTTTTTTGGTGACAGAAATAATGAAATAATGGTTTACTAGATTTGTTGGAGGCTGTGAATTACACAAGGTGGATGAACAATATGGATAACAGTATGGATGAACAAGACATCTCATCAGTGAGCAATTAACATATTAAGAAGCTGTAAACATCTGTGGCACTTTAACCAAACCACTGAACCTATCGGAATTTAGGGCCCAATCCTAAGTAGGAGTTCCTCTTGTGGAGTGCCCACACGATAGTGTTTATAATATGTGAAAAACAAAAGATTAATACGACTGATTATAGATGAGATCAATACTGCCAGAATATTTATTGTATATATAGGGTATACAATATTTATTATTATGATTATTTTGTATTTAGTTTTACCACCAGTTTAAAATATAATCAGTAGAGGGTACATACATTGTGAAATATGCTTTTCTATTTTTCACACCATTGTGGCAAGTGCTGGGAGAAATATATTCAGATGGTAAATGCAAAGTAATTAGGTTTGGAAGCATTAGATATTTATCAGTAAATGTTGGTAAACATTGATTTCACCATACACACACAAAGATGAAAAATAATTCCATTACAAATAGTCAAAATTTACAGATTGGCAAAGTAAGAAAAATGGTGTTGATTATTTATTAGAGTTTGATTTAAGAACATCTACTTGATATATTTTGACATGTGACCTTGACAACTTGTGTTCTAATGGTTTAATGCTTTGATTTTTGATTCTCAACATCTACTATCATTAAATAATTATTGTCTGACCCCTCCATGATTTCCCACAACAGTAAACCTTTAAATTGATAAAAATTGTTGGGGAAATCCGTAAAAATAAACATTGATATTATCTGTCAATTATAAAAAATATATTTTATTCAGCCTAAATACGTGACCAAATTTGCTTTAACTGAAGCTCTCGTCAAAGCTTCCACTGGAGCAGGAGTGAGCCCAATGTGCACACTGAGCTAAAGTAAAAGAGCAAAAGCTAAAACACAGTGTGTGCAAATCCAGCCAAAACTGGCTTTCAAGTCATTTTTCATTAGTCACAAAAGATAAGTGACTATGGAATCACACCTTTCAAGTGAACATTGAGGACAGAAGAGAAATAAAGTTTACTTGTAGGAAACAAACCACAGATTTTTCTAATTAACAATGATGTTTAACTAGGGTACAATTCAAACCACAAAGGAAGGTGACAGATTTCACAAATTAGTCATGGCAAAAATGGTGCATTTCACAGCTCCAAGTGAATTCATGTTAAAGGATGAAACAGCAGAAAGTGATTAACAGAGTTCTAACTGATAGAAATCATAAACATGTGAACCTACATCATCAGACAGGAGCTGATATTTCTCTCTGAATTCAGATGAGCCAAAGAAACAACATTGTTTCTACCTACTTTTTTCCTTAATTCTCACAGGGCCTTTGGTGAGGTTGGTCACAAGTGCATTCCTTGAACATGAAGCACCCACACAGACATCACTGGAAGTTTTGAGAGAAGGTAGAAAAACAGGCAGTCTGATTTTCAGCCAAAACTCGTTTTGCAGGAACAGACGAGGAGGCTGGGCCTCATTGCAACTGCAAATATACGTATTAGTACTATTGAAACCCAGATCCACCGCTTCAGCTGAGCAGCATATAGCACAACAAGGACGTGTCATCAAAGCCACCTTTCCACTTCCTCGATCATGGGCTGATTGTACATCAGTCTGGCCCCCAGCATAAATCCACCAAAGCACAAGGGAGAATAAGACAGCTTGGAGGGGATGGTATCAGAGGTGCCCCACTGACACTATTCCACCAGGAGATCCCCTTACCCTGAGGTGAGCCTTCTGGGGCTAGCTATATTGGTTTTAGAGCCACTTTGTATTGGTGGGAGAGCTCACAAAGCTGCTCCAATAATCCATCCCATAATTATAAGCAACCATTAAACAGCCCATTCAGATATGTTCACCCCAAAACACATGCAATTTCCACTGCTCTAGGGGAGAGGGCTCTAGTTCATGAACCTCTGTATTCTGTGCTCGTACAGAATGCCACTGGCAGGGCACTTGGGTAGCTGTTATAGCTTATTTTAGGCAAAAGGTTCAGTAATTTGGTGAAGTTACATTATTCATCATTTGTATTTCTATCTAGATTAAGATAAATGCAAAACTATACAGAAAAATGTCAGCATTTTGTCTTATTTATTTTGCTTCAGGTTGCACAGCTCCGGTCCATAGCTCTGGGTGTTGTCAAGAATGAAAATTCATAATTAAAAATCAATATAGCAAAATACAACCAACCAAGTTCACTGAAACCAACCAGGAACATAAAACATGGAATAATCCCTTCTCTTTCCAGATTAACCTCATTCAGACACCACCCATTGACACCAACTTCAACCTACCCCTGATAGAAAGCCCAAGAGAAATGTTGACTTTACAGTATGCCGGGAGGGTTAACAAAGCCAGTCTCTGGCAGACCACACCGGAACAGGAATAAGTTCCAAAGCCGTGAACCCTTCACAGAGCATTTTCTGCTGCCATATTATTAATCTTGTATTAATTGAGGGAGTTTGAGCTTTATTGCCTCTGGTAATCACAGCTGTATTAATATCACACAGAAAGAGGCGCAATCTCTTAGGCAGCCAGAATCAAAACCATTTACAACATTATGGCTCAAAGCCAGTTCCTTACATTCCACCTGGAAGCGATTATGTACCCAGAGTAGACTACCAAGCACCAGTATTCCTGCATGTTCAGTACATGCTCTCTACACAATGCCTTGCTGAAAGAGTATCTATCTACGCAGGGACCTGCTCACTTGTAATGTCGGGCTCTGTGAACTCAGAGAGAAAGAGACTTTAAAACTGTACATACAGAGAAGAAACAAATTAAAACAGAATTGATTATTATTGAATGAGGATGGGGAAAAACAACAACATTTGAAAAGAATTAGCATTTCAAAAGCAAAGATTGGAAAGGTCTGCAGTCTCATGATAGAAAATTTGAAAAGTTTATCAAACTTCAAAAACCAGCCGAAGCCCTTTTCTCCAAAATTGATTTGAAAAGTTGGCAGACTTAAGAAACCTTTCAGAAACATTTTGCAGATCAATGCTAATTTGATGCATAGGAGCTCAGCATTGTGCCAATTTACTGTCAAACTGATATTAACTAGGCACTTTTCTTAGAATGTTTATAGCCAAATGTCTATTAAATATGCAAACTCGACAATTACACCACATCCCTTAAAATACTTCATTTAAAATGTATTTCAAAACCTCCAGAAATGGCCTTTCACTCTTAATCACAAAGAACCGTGCTTACTATAAGGTCCAAATCCTTGTTCTGGGAGAAAGGGATAGAGGATGCTCTTGGGATTAAGACACAAGGCTGTTAGCCAGGAGACATGCTTTCAGTTTCCAATGCTGCCAAAAGACTTCCATGATCTTGGTAAAGTCTCTTAGGGCTCAATCTTCTAATTCTTGTTCACACAACAACCAACCTCATGGAAGTAAGTTAATCTAAGAAAATGAGACTACTTGAGATAGTAGTAATGATTCATATGAGTAGGGGTTGCAGGATCAAGTACTTAAGCTTTCTGAGCACAATTTTCAAACTTGGCTGCCTATGATTAGACACCTAAATCTGCATTTAAGTACCTAAATAAAAATACCAGTTTTTCAGCATTCATTAACTTCAGTGTGAGCTGTGGATGGGCCAGATCCACCACAATCAGACTACTTTTGATCCTGCTGTTACTTACACATGAAGATCTTTATGTATGTTAGTAGTTTCATTTTGTTCAGTGTGCCTGTTCACGCACATAAAGTTACCCACATATGAGTTTGCAGGATCAGGGTCATAGTTAAGTGCCTAATGTTAGGCATCCAAATTTGAAAATTTGAGCCAATGTGTCTTAGTTTTGGTATCTTTAAAATGGTGATAATATTATTCACTAAACTTGGTTAAACTAAATTCAGTAATTTTTTTTACTGTTTAGATCTTCTGATGGAAGATATATACAAATGCAAATCACCATCTTTTACTATAATATTTAATTATAGTTTTTCACACAGCCAGCCTTAGACCTACCATGCAGTATGTGAGCTGCATTAGCAAAATAATAATTTTAGAAACCCAAAATATACCAGTTAAAGAAAATTAAACCAGTGCATAAAATGGAGCTGTCCATGAAGTCAAAGTGACACTTGCATTTATTTCATTTGGCAAGAAAATAAAGAGCTTTGGTCTCTGAAACTTTGGATAACTTATTTCTCAGGAGTCACAAAATTCATTTAGGAAACAATAATAATCCATAAACAATGGATGAAATTGCAAAGTAGAGTCTGGGCTAATAAAACATATGAGACTCTAGGTACATAAAGATTAGTACACCATGAATCTGATCTTTGTGTTGCAATTTAGAGTGTAATTATTTCTTTCATTTAGTCCAAATATTAAAAAAAGACCATATAACAGAACTTTAAATTGTTAGGTAGTGAAAATGTTTTTATGATTTTTCAAATTAGATTGATTGACAATTCCATTCCAGTCTGCAGTGATTGAAACTAACTTACTTCAGCAGGTTATCAAGTGACCACAAGTATATTTAGATTACTCCACATAAAGCACTTATGTCTGTCACTCCAGACTGCAGGTGCTCATCTCATCCAACACAGGTTTCAACATCCAACAGAACTAGGCACAAATTCATTCCTGTGCCATGGGAATGTTCTCTTCCAGATTTGTCAAAAAGCAATACTTAAATCACACTTATAGGAAAAAATCTCCTACAACAGCAGCTGATCTGCAACCCCAACCATTTAATTGTCTTTGTTAACAACAGTGATTCTGATATACACCACCACAGAATTAAGATTGTCTGATATTAATTTCCATATTCACAAAATGCATGTGGACAGTACTTTAGATGATCAGTTATAATTTACAAGAAAAGTGGTCCACACCTACTTATTAGTTACAGATGTAAGTGCAATATGATTCAACTATTGTCCAATAAACTATTAATCTCTTCTGTCTCCTTTCTACCCTCCCCAAATTCACCTGCATTTATTCAGTTGCTTTCCCTCACCTTTTTTCCTTGCCAAAATGGCAGGATGGCAGCAGTCTCAGCACTTGATGCCAATACTGTTCTTTTGCAGGCAGGGGGTAAGGACTTTCGAGCTGACTCTTTTCCCCACAGAGACTGACAATATTTTCTCATGTCTTTAAATATGGGTCTGTGAATTAATGGAACAGTCTGTCAGGTCTGCCTGCAGGCAGAGCTTTTACAAAAAAAAGAAACATGGATTGGTGTGGATTGTTTTAGTTATTTATTTGGTTAAGAAAGAATTAAGAAAAGGGCAGGCATCCTTAAGTATAATATAATTCTCCTATCCATTGAAGTAACCATTATTTTCCCCATAAAACAGATTAAAATTTCACAAGTTTTTATTTTATATTTTGTCTTTATTGTTATTATTTACATTGTGGTCGCTCTTATGGGCCCCAATCAGGGATCAGAGTCCCGTTTTAGTAGGCTCTGTACACCCACACAAAATTACAGCCCTTGCCTCAAAGAGCTTACATTCCAATTACATCCTATTGTATGGAAGTACGGCACCTAGAACAATCCTGACTGTGGCCTATATGCACTATTGTCATACAAATAAAACATAATCACATTCACACTGTTTTAATTATCTTAGTAATAATAACCTGTGCAGCGATTTTTACTTAAAAATAGATGTGTCACGTTGTTGTTCAACCTTTGATTTATGTTGGGAGAAATCTGAGCTTAAGCTAATGTCAAGAGTTTATTTGAAGTCTCTGTTATAATATCAGCATGTTGCTAGCACAGAGATTCGTCTGGTTTTCATAAATATTTTATGGGGCTGTATCATCATCCTCATCATCATTTTAGGCTGGTTGACAAGGCTGTCCTCTCCCCCTATGTGTGATTGCAATCCGTTTCAGAGTTGTCTTGGAAAGTCAATTGATGATATTTCAATCAAAATGTTCTTAAAACAAATTCCATTCAAATTCTGTCTGAAAGGGGGTTAAGGTTTCATCCTGCTGCTTAGAGAATGATATGCTAAATGTAGCTTCCCCTGGGCTTGGCTGCAGTCCAATGCTTTGTAATTTATAGTTCTCCTTCCTGATTCTGGATGTGACCTTGGAACCTTAACTCTGGGTAGATTTCTTAAGTTCATGCACTGGGCTTATTCTTTGTAAAACTGCCATCATGGAATCCTCTCCCGATTCTCTGGCTTGCAAATAATAATAAAAGGAAATTTCCCAATAAACAAACCAAATCAGGTTAATACAGCTGTTACCATACGGGCAGGTGGATAGCAGGTTGCTAGAAGATGATTCATTTTCTCTGACTTTTTCACTAAAGCAACTGTTAGCCAGTAAATAACATTGCTGTTAAATGACCAAAAATGATTAGCTAATTTCAAAAGATGGAATGCATTTATAAAGAGATTTAAATTTTACTAGTCAAAGGCATTTTCTGCAGAGATATCTACAAAACAGCTATCATTGCAGATCTCCAATCAGCTGCTCTTACTGATGTACTTATACTGAGAAATCACTTGAAAGAAAGATTATGTAATTTTAAAAAAATGGTTACATTATATTGTAAAATTGTTATTATAGTTATTATTTTATAGTGTGTACAAGATGCTTTACAAAGAAATGAGAGTGAGTCCATGCCAGAGGAGCTTACAACCAAGACAGCAACATATGACATTTCTGAAGAGAAAAATCCTGTATCTGAGAAGTTATTTCCCCTTGAAGATTACATTCATTATAAGTGCTAATAGATACGTATTTAAAATAACTATGATTACATCAGTTAAATAGCTGTTCTGAAATACGATGATTTAAGCTGTTGCATATAACTGTAGATTGTTTTAACAAAGTTCCTGAATGCAAGTAACAACTTCTATCAAGGTGGAGTAGATCCATGGTGCTTTTCTGTTCTTTTAATTCATTCCAGATTTTCAAGAATATAAATTCTGGAAGTATTTATCTTGATTCCTCCAGACTGAGGATATTTTTAAACAAACTAGGAAGAAAAGAGTGATGCATTTTTTAAAAACCAACTTTCCTGCTTTGTTTCTTGGCCAAGAGAATTATCAGTGATTTTCAGCACCAGACATTACAAAGATAAGTTTTAAGACCACAAGAAGTCAACACTTGCCATTTCTTCGGCCTTTAAAAAAATAGAGTACGTTTTTCAGAATACTCAGCATTATCTAACACTGTGTCCACTAAACTCCATAGGAGTTTTTCCATGATTCAGTTGAAGCACTTTTGAAAATCCCACCTGCCTTGTACTGAGGGTATTAGAGCTTTGTTAGGGTAACAAGATCTTTTTCAAGAAATTAGATGCTTAAAATCTGATTGTGCAAGTGTTAATTTAAGTACTGCTCAGAGGGTGCTCAGCACCTCTCAAGATGAGACACAATAGGCCCAATCCACGTGGGCCCCGTGTTTGAGACCCCAGGTTTAGACACACAAGGATGGTACTTCAGAGAATTTTCCTTAATAATTTTAAAGATACAGGGGAATCACATTTAAAATCTCATGTATTTCCCATTTTAAAAGATATGGTAAAGAAAAAAACTGGTGGAATTCATAAAATGATATGATGTAGCAATGGGAAGGCCATCTAGACCTCAGTTCACTACTGAGATGTGCAAGCAAAGTTCCTGCACATCCCTAGAGGCAGTCGGAAGCATATTACTTCCATGCATGTTTCCTGACAAAAGCTGGAGTAACTGTTATTACACGGCTGTGCTCCTCTCATGCAGCTCCAACATATCTGAAAGCACCCTAGTGCATGCAGGCACAAGAGCGTATGGGCTAGAAGGGAAGAGTGGGCATGTTCTGCCTTCTAGGCCAGTGAGCTAGGTTTCGGACCTCAAAAGTTGTTCAACGAGCTAACAAGTCACTCTAGTTTTAGGGCAGGAATAATGCAATCCTCATCTCTTTGCAAAACCCTTTTCAGGGACAAGCCAGTAAAGGAGTGTCAATGAGAAACCAGGCACAGGTCTCTTCTCCCCATGTGTGCTAGGGGCACTGCCCAATGTGAAATAGGAAAAAAAGCACTGTTCTACAAGACACGCTATCAGTCAGATGTGAAGCTGGAGTGCACATCACCCTTGGGTCAGATGTGCAGCCGTTCTACTGACGGCTGCTCCTGGATAGTGGTGAAGGGTATGTCTGTGTGCTGTACACTAGGCATTTGCTTTGGCACTTGCTCTGTAATTGTGCTGTAAACCATCTGATTATTGGCTGCCGTTTACACAAGAATTTGGCTAGATGCCAACGAGAGAGGCATCTTTGATTGGTTATCTGAGTATATTGTGCATAGGGAGTTGGTTAGTCCCACTTGTAACAACGCTTGCCTAGTTCCTCCCTCAGTAGCTTAAGCAACTGAATACTGCCTGTTGGGTGCCTTGTGGAATATGAAATTATCTGCATAACTCACAGTGTACTTGGCAATGTTTTATGAGTTTGCTAGCACACCTATCTGAGAGTCAATCTAGCTGTGCCATAGATCTGGCTGAACAGATTCCCCCTCATTTCTAAGGACTGAACAGAGCTATCAAAGACAATTTGTAAAATGAAGACTCTGGATTTGAGTTTGAAAGATACTGTTCACTTTCTCCAAGTAGGAAGCTTCTCCAAACGAAATGTCTGTCCCAGAATGGTCCCTATCCCTTGAATTAGGGTATATAGGAGGAGTTGGCTTCTAAAGTGTGATAAGAAAAGTAGGTTCCTTTAATTTCTTCAGTATGAAAACATTTTCTTTACATACTCTTGGAAATGCCCATTTACTCACTGGTAGTGATTTTGAGATTGATTCCTACAATCCTCTGCATCAGCTATTCTCTTGGCTCAACGAATTATGAAGTAACAACCATTCCCATACTCGCTCTTCTGAGTCTCCTGACATCTCTTTCAAATGAATAGGAAGCAAATCAGTGTGAAGAGGGACAATTTAGTATTTATCCACATTTGGAGACTGAGGGTGTAATTGATGGATAAGGAACATAAAAGAGAGGAATACAAGAAAGGAGTTGGTCTAGTTTTGAAAAGTGGATCTGCTTCCTGATCCCAGTTAATAACATCTGTGTGACACCTTTTGAATCATAGACTGTAAGGCCAGAAAAGGTTGCTTGATTAATCCAACCTGAGCCTTTTGTATTTTACTATACTACTCACTGTGTTTCTCAGGGATATCATATCTAGCTGGTTGTATAAGAGTGGCATGTATGGTGCATTGACCAATTCCTCTGACAGCCTATTAAACTACTCAGTTGCTCTTTTTTTGTTCAGAACTTTGTTCTAATATCTAGCAAAACTTTTTCTTTCTTAGCTTTAGGCCATTGCTCCCTGTCTTACAATTTTCTGAGAGTGTGAATAATTCCCTTCCTTCATTTCTATTGTTACCTTGAAGGTATTTATAGACTGTGACCATGTTACCTCTTCTCTTTTGCCAAACTCTATGAATTTAGCTTCCTCAGCCTCTTTGTATGTGCCTTGTTCTCTAATTCATCCATCACTATTGCCCTCCTTTGTTTTTCATTTCCTTCTTCTGAAGTATGGGGGACCAGAAATACCTACCGTATTTCCAAGTATGTTTGCGCCAGGACTGTGTATGGCAGAGTTCCTTCTCTAGATGTATATGCAGTTCCCCCTGTTATCTGCATTTTCTGATCATAAGACACTATTTTTGTTTGTGACTGGTTACTTTGTGACACCTCTCTCTTCTCTCAGCTAAACATTGCAAATGAAAATATATTAGGATGCGCTCCACTTTGCTTCCCATGTACAAATAGAAGGAAGTGAGGCTAGCCCATGGAACTGGAAGCAAAGACTCTTGGGTTCTATTTTCAGCCACTTCTCTGAGACTCCTTTCATTTCTCAGCTTCCCCTTCCAGAGAAGGAATCAGCATCAGTCCTGCTACCCTATTCCTGGGCATTACCTTGCACCAGGAATACAGCCAAGGGACTTGCATAACACCACTTGCCCTGGCACTTGGGAATATGTAACTGGCATCCCTGTCGACACCTCTTTTAGTATGCGTTGGTGACGTTCTATCATTATTACTAGAGCTGACGGAAAAATAAAATTTCCATCCCAGGGGAAATTCCAATATTTGTTTTCATCCCAATTCAAGATGAAAAGTTAAATTATTTAAACTTTTTTTGTGGAACACAAAATTCTGAAAAAATTCAGTTTGGGAATGTTGAAATGTTCCACTTTGACATGGTTGACAAACAAAACATTATGACTTTCCCAAATGGACACATTTTGTCTTGGACTCTCTCACCTTCTGCCCAGCCAGACTCCATCTCTTTTGCTGCACTGTGGAGTCCCTGTGGCTGAGCTGCTGCAGTGCCTCATGAGACTTCCTGTCCCATCTTAATTTATTTTTCAGACTCTACAACTCCCATGAGGCATCACAGAAGCGTAGCCAAGTCCGGGATATACTACAGTTCATCATAGTAGCTGGAGTCCATCCAAGGAGCATGGCCTGTAGGGAAGATGGGGGCAGGAGAGACATGGACCTACAACTCCCATGAAGTGCCATGGTGGCTCAGGAGAGGAGAGAGATTCTGAGACTAAATCTATTGATTTGTGTCAGATCAATATTTCTAACCAAAAAACAATCCTTCAATTAGATTTTCCCAATTCTACCAAAAATAGATTTTTTTCCCTTTGTGGACAGTGTTGATTTTCATGAAAATCCCATTTCTGACAGGAAGATTCTTTTTTAAAAAATCTTTAGACCAGTTCTGATAAACTGTTCCTAGATACTTTGGTACAGAACTGTTATTTTTTTATTCTGGAAAATAGAAAAACAAACCCTACAACTCCACATACTCTTCTAAGATATTAACCAGGGTCACACTGCAATAAAACTCTCTTTTGCCATGACCCCTGCAAAAAACCTGACAACTGTCAGGCCACCGGGGTGCTGAGACCACTGCCTATCATGTGACCAGTCCTGTCTCACTGTCTCCTTGTCCTCCCTCATCTGTCTATCTGTATCCATCTGTTCTCTCTTGTCTTCTAATTAGATTGTAAACTCTTTCGGTCAACGACTGTCTTTTTCTTCTGTGTATGTACAACACCTAGCAAAGTGGGGTCCAGGTCCATGACTAGGGTTTCTAGGTGCTACCACAATACAAATAATAATATGTAATAATAATCATTTCATTTCATTTCTTTTTAATTCTGCACCCAGGATCATTTTGGATAATTCTCAATCCCCCTTGGATCTTCTGGAACCAAAAGTATCCATAATAATAACAGTAACAACAACAATCAGTGTCACACCTAGTCAGTGTGAAACAAAATATTCATATTTAGCAACATGGTCTACCTTACCACTGCTTCATCTCACTACACTTCAAACACTTACATGGCAGGCGTAGCAAGACAATGTGAAACAGAATACAAACATCTCCCATGCACATCACTGCAAGATGAACAATTCCAAATTTTTATAATGCCCTGTCTGTCAAACAATTGGTGGTTTTTAATGCCTAAACCTTGCCATGGAAATAGATTACTAATGCCTCTGTATTTAGTTAATAATTAAACTCAAAATATTTAATATATGCTTCAAAAATGACTTTCCTTTAATTTCCTCACCAGAGCTACTGGATGCATATTGAACTGCACTACCCTAATTAATGACTTTTTTTTTTTAATCATCATTGATCCTTACAAATTTGTCAGTTTCTAAATAGCAGCTCATTGCTCGCATTGCTTGTGGGACCTCTGCCCAGGGTTTAATAGGGCAAAAAATATTCCCCTCTCTCTGTGGTTTTTTTCCCATATTGTTTACTACATTCTCTGTATTACCTGAATTCTATTTTTTCTTCTGTTTCTAAATACAAAGATATTTCAGACAACAGCTGCTTTTGTCACAATATAGAGTATGGATAACATACAGAAAAGAGAGAGGGGGAAAGGCTAGGATAGTGTATAGGCAAAACAGAAGCCTAGATGAGAAAGGGAGAGATGTAAAGAACATTGGGAAAATAATCCCTAATTAACACTTTATTTTCACTTATTTTTCTGTCCTTGAATTGATCATTTTTTCCTCATTATAATTTTTATTTAAAATCATTTGCCAAAGATTTTCAGTGAATAATTAATTCTTGGTTTGTAGCTCATGTTCAAGTAGCTCATTTGGGTTAACGAACCTCTCATTGGTTTGAATCTAAAAGGCTATTTGTCAGAGCCTGTGTGGAATGATTGATAGTTTTAGATTGGGTTTTTACCACACAAGCATGAATATAAACAAACATTGGCACCCTCTTTGGCAAAATCAGTGAAGGACGGAAGGCATGGGGGATGAGCTGCTCCACAGGTGGTCTCTCCAGAAAAGGGGTAATGCGTAGCAAGAATGTGGTGCAGGGAAAGATGCTTTACCAAGTTGTTGTGCTTTACCAGTGATTAAACAGAAGCCATCAGATCCCAGGGTTTTCAATTCAATTTCTTTCACCAGCACTAAACTCACTTTAAAAAAATCACAAAACAGACACTCAGAAGAGGATGGCACAATCCACAACTACTTTGAGGAAAAAGGGGAGACATTAGTGCTATACTGAAAAAAGAGGATTGGATGAGGTAACGGATCCACCATATTAGGCAAAGGGGAAGAGAGGCCTGGGTGAGTCAAGAGGGGGAAGTGCAAAGTTCAGAAGAAGAGTTGAACAGTGTAGTGAAAAGAACCATGCTGGGTGATACCAGGAGAACTGTATGTCTGTGTCATTAGGAAGTGCAAAAGTAGAGAAGAAAAAGATGCCCATCAGTGAAATGCTTCTTAGAGAAGAATCTAGGGAAAGAAAGGAAGGAAGTGAACACAGAAAGTGTATGCAAAGGACAAATGTACACAAGAACTACAGGATGAAATGTAATCCAAGAAACAGAATAGGAGACAGACAGAAAAACAGGCTGGGAGAACTGGGAAGAATTTGGGGGATTTGCAAATAAGAAAACCTATCTGAATGGAGGCCTCTCGTGTCCAAACTGGGAAGTAAAAATTTAAAAACCCATGCAAAACTAACACCAGCAATGCAAGACTATGTCTAATCACGTCGTTCCAAATCCCGGTAAACCAACTGAAAGTCCAAGTAACAGGACTTTGCTCAATATAAAAGCATCATGCGGCTTTGTTACAGAATCCTCAGCCCTAACCAGCTGAGGCGTCTGTGCAGCTCGTCTGAAGTTGCTAGTAGAGCGCATAATGGCAGTGGCTGTTGCAGCCTGCTGCTCCCTCTGACCCATGCAGTATTTTTGTCCAGAGAAAAAAATGGCTGGAGAGCGGGGGCTGCTGACTGAGGGCCCAGCTTTGCAGGCAGCAGCGCAGAAATGAGGGTGGCAATACCGTACCAGGCCATCCTTCCTTCTGCTCTGCTGCTGGCGGCGGCTCTGCCTTCAGAGCTGGGCTCCCGGCCAGCAGCCGCCGCTCTCCAGCTGCCCAGCTCTGAAGACAGCGCCGCCGCCAGCAGCAGTGCAGAAGTAAGGGTAGCTGTACTGCAACCCCCCAATAACTTTGTGACCCCCCCCCACAACTCCTGTTTGGGCCAGGACCCCGACAATTACAACACTGTGACATTTCAGATCTAAATAGCTGAAATCATGAAATTTACAATTTTAAAATCCTATGACCATGAAATTGACCATAATGGACTGTGAATTTGGTAGGGCCCTAATCATAGGGTGGTGAGGGCAGAGTATTCTACCTATAATCCACTGCCTGGCTGCTGCACGGTGGAAGCATGGAGAGGACTTGCCTGGCTATGTTAATTGCCCCAGGTTTTGATCTAACACCAGCCTCTTTATTATAAAAATAAATGCACAGTGAAATGTACACAAAGCCCATGTTGCAAATTCACATATGAAATCATGTGCAAAACCAGCATCAACACTGTAAAATGAAATCTTTGAAGGGTGGTGCAAATGGGTGCTCCTCACCCACTTGGTCTCACAAGGGTTTAGTGTCATCGTCCCCCTTTGTTTGGGGGTGAAGACATTCCTGCCTCTTTCTCTCTCCCTCCACCCTTCCTTACAGCTGAGGAAAGGTGGGAGAGAGACGAATCCACCAAGACACAGTGCACCTTCTCTGTTGGGCCTCATAGGGAAGGGGAAGGAGAAGAAAAGGACTCCCAATTCTCTTCCACTGACTCCTTTGGGAATAGGGAAGAGAAGACGACTCCCAAAGTCCACTTAGAGACCCACTGGCACTCCCTTCATCTCAAAGTGGTGAGGGGTGCATATTGTAATGATCAGAGTAGCAAGTATTGCAATATCTCAGCACTTCTCCCAAATACCATCCCTTTAGGCAGCTGCCCCCTCAAAAGGCTTTGTCTCCCCCCCAACACAAATCCCTCTTCTCACCTGCAGTAGTATTCTGCTAGGGCAGAAGGAGAGAGGCACATAGCATTGCCTCTCTCTTTGTCATCTTCAGGCTGTCCCCTCTTCCAGTCTTCATTCTTTAACACAACTGGCAAGCAGACAAGCTGATCAGGGTGTATCTTAATAACACAAGGTCTCGCAGTCAAACCCTGGAACAGGACTAGTAATTTTGGATAAGATATTGTCTGTAAAGGCACCAAATGCAAAGAATAACCATTCTAAAGGAGAAGGTTAAGCCCGATGACCCACGTGATTTTTTCCATCACTAGTATCTATGTTTCTATTAAGAAAAAACCTTACAACAAGAAGAAGGATCTAATGCTTATTACTGAAGTGACGACTGTCACAGAAGCATCTAAGTTACATAGACCTATACTTCAGTGCATTACGATGGACAGTATGTTATGTCTGGTAAAAGGGCTTTATTTATGGCCTGTGTACAGATGACCTGTAGAGCAGAAAGTATTGCCCTTGAAGAACATCGTCCTAGAGTGCAAGGTCCTGGTATTGTATAGCAAAGGGTAGGGTTTCAAATCTCTACATGAACTGTAAAGGAGGACTGTGTTCGGAGTTCTGAGGAAGCATTCCAGGAATTTTACTTATCTGCCACCTTCGGTGGAGATAATTAATCCTGACATTGAGTTCTATACGCCTACTGTTCTGTGAGTGCAACCATTGCCAGCACTAAAGGATAGAGTGAGGAGAGATGTTTTGAGGAAATCTATAGAACTACATTATTTATGGTCACTGTAAAGCTGAGAAATGCTGGAACCCTAAGGAGAATTACAGATCTTAGGAAAGAAAATAAGTGAAAGATTGTAAACTCTTCAGGGCAGGGACTTTCTCTTATAAGGAATATGTACTGTGCCTAAGCACAATGGAGCCTCATTCTCAATTAGGGACTGAAAACATCATTGTAATCATAGGTGCCGACTCTGTGGGCTAGAGCACCCACAGCAAAAAAATAGCAGGTGCTCAGCATGCACTGGCAGTCCCCGCAATCAGCTCATCCCCCTCCCTCCCAGAGCCTACTGCCCACTGCGGCATGCAGGAGGCGCTGGTCGGGATGGAGAGGAGTGAGGGCGGGGTGTGGTTGTGGAGGGGTGGAATGGGGCAGGGCAGGGTCAGAGCAGGGACAGGAAGAGGCAGGGCAGAGGTGAGGGCTTGGGGGAAGGGGTGAATGGGGGTGGGGCCTGGGGCAGAGCGGCAGATGAGCACCCCATGACAACTTATAAAGACAGCACGTATGATTGTAATGCAAATACGTAATAATAAAAAGCTCAAAGTATTATCAATGGTCATTATTTGAATAACATCATTTATGTACCTCTTTCATAAATACATATACATACTCTATAGGAGTGTTTTTGAGTATATACACACACAGCGCTTCTGTGCGCACGCATGTCCGTGTGTGCGTACTTTGTAGTAGACAGACATCAACATCATCTTGCTGAAAACGTAATGTTCTAACAGAATAGATACCTTGATAGATGCTGGGTTTGATGAGGTGTTTAGGAGTGCATTCAATATATTTGGCCTAGTCAGAGACCTGTGGAATGTATATAATGGAGGTGTTCTCTCTCTCCTGAAGCAGGAACACTACACCTATAACTGTTAATTACATACACACAAAGAGAGAGGGGAGAATGGACTCTGTAGTCTATAGATTAAAACTGAAATAAGATAAACTGGGTATCTATTTTTAAATCAGTCTCTGTGGTCTGATCCTGTGCTCTATGCTCAGGCAAAATGCAGTCTTCAGCTGGAGTTTGGCCATGAGTCATGAGTGCACGATTGGGCCTTAATGATCAGTTTCATAACACGTTCCTTATTCTTTTTCATACACACTAAACTTGTTTTATTCACAGAAGAGGTCTCTGGGGTCAGCATGTGCTTCACAATACTTTAGCTAACATTATTAACACCTTCAGAAACTGCAGTCATTTCTGTATTTTCTTCTTGCTGTGCCTGCATTTTAAAGAACATTATTTCCTTCTAGAAAAACATTCAGTTCTTGCAATCAGTGCTCATTTTTGTAAATTAAGGAATAAATTGTGCCAAATTGTTCTCTCTTTCAGGATTATTTGCAGTGCGGTTTATGCTGCTCTCCCTATATCTATTGCGTGCTTTACAGGAAAATGAAATCATTACACACAACACAAATTACTAGACCTCTTTCATAATCACACACTCTTAATTGGCATGTAAGAGCTCCGATCACTGTAATTCATGCAGTCAAATGTCTCCAGCTCATTTTTTTTCTCCCAAGTTTAAAGGTCAACAAGAATATTTTTCTTTAATTTGACAGGCACACAAGAAGTAATGCAAGACTCATTTATGGTCAGGTAATGCACAAAGAAATCTATAAATCAAGCTAAGGGGAATATTAGATCATGCTCATATCTGAACCCATCTGGCTTAGTTCACGAAAGAATCAATATGCGGCAGAGAGCTCAGTATTACCAGTGATTTATGCTCTTGCATCTAGGGGGAGAAACATTTTCAATTTTTTAAGTCCCTTCATCTCATCCTAAAACAATAGAGTATGAAAAAAGAAACTACAATGGGCTATTACAAAATATACATTAGATACGTAATTTGATGGTAGGTTTTTGATTATAGCTGCTGGAGGAAAGAATGATTCTGTGTTTCATACATCTTCATGACTCAGCATTTTTCTAGTATTTTGATTTTCTCCCCCTCAAGATATTATTACTATGGAGCTGTTGAAGAATAAAGTTAACCCA
Organism: Lepidochelys olivacea; assembly: GCF_965140295.1. Classification (NCBI taxonomy): domain Eukaryota; kingdom Metazoa; phylum Chordata; order Testudines; family Cheloniidae; genus Lepidochelys; species Lepidochelys olivacea. Next base: position 24,043,893 of record NC_140422.1, read on the forward strand.
ATTTCCATGTGTCTGATTATTGCAAAGGGATTGGAGTTGACAGTTCTTGGGCACTGTGCTAACAGCAAAATAAAAAATACAAAAGTCCTACTTTTCTTCACAGCCTCTCTATATATTCCTTTCCCTAATTCCCACACCTAAAAAATGTACAGTCCAAATTTTATCCCACCCCATGTCATATCAAACATTAAAGCTTTTGATCACTCTCTGAACATACAGGATTTATTTGAAAGCTTTCCATGTATACAGTACATCTCTCAACTTAATAAAATCTCCAGTTGGCCTCAAGTTCAGCCTCCCCAAGAGGCAAAATGAAAAGTGTCAAATTGCATTGCTGTACTCTGTATGCACCAGAATGGGAGATGGGAATAGGCAGACATAGAGGGAGAGATTTCACAAAGCAATTAGAGTATGAAGAATAGATACTATGGAGACAGCGCTATAAAAATACCTGGATAGACGGGACAAATAAAATGTCCATTTCAGTCATTTCAGCTACAATTATTTGCTTTACATATAGTGCAGCTATCCCTCAGACAAGAACAGAATGCAGTTTAATTTAAATTTGGAAAGGCTACAAGTTGAATTCACCATATAATTTTTTTCCAGCAAGCATGCACAAGTAAAATCAATAACCTTCTCACTGTAGGTTGATAAATTATGACATTAGGTATCATTGATCTAGCCAAGGTAAAAGGAGGTGAAAATAATGGAAATCTGATGGGTGTGATTAGAAATACTTGGGATATTCGTTTGAAAAGCTTGATAAGTAAAATGATCCATGTACTTATGCATATTGATTTTAATACATAGAAGAAGCCTATCTGAACCAAAACATGTTTGCTTGTACAGGTATTTTAGGGGCTGTGCTGTTGGAAATCTGTAAGAGTATGAATTATATTTTAGTTCAGTGCACTGAAAATATTTGTTTAAAACATGTGTTTCTATAAGCCACAGTTATACTACTGCATTTTGCCATTTGTTGCAGTTGGAACTTATTCTGCTATAAGGTTTATCAGGTATTTATTTAAAGGCTTTACCTTATTTCTGTATAATTATTAATAACGAATACACTCATTAATTTACACATGCTTTACAAACATGGAGCATGATCTTATGGATTTTACATGAGTAAGGATTGATACAGTGGGTCCATCACTGATACTTTCCTCTACCCTAAAGAGCTTGGCACATAGTATTGATTCTTTCAGAGGTCTATCCTTTTAACAGATAATAATATATCAGCCATTTGGGTAGCACCTTACATCCCAAAGGATCCCAAAGTGCTTTCTAAACTGAAGAGACTGGTATACAAACTATCAGAGAGCATTTCATCCATCACTGGAATGCAGTCACATTTAAGGAGAAATATGGTAACTGTCTGACAGCATACAACACTACAGAACTGTCTAGGACAGGATGTAAAAAATATAATATCCAGTCAATTTAAGGGGAATGTGGGGTAGAATTAGAACATGGAATGTGCTTTACCAGCTGGAACCTGGCCAACATACCAAACCCATAGCTTTCACTCCCTTACACCTCCTGCTGCAGTCTCTCCCACTCTCTCTGTCTACCCCTGAAATCTCTCTTTTCCATTCTGGGGTGAGTAGTTAACCCTTGCGTGTCTCTTTTCTCCTGGTTTCTTTCCTCCAGGGTCTCTATGCTCTCACCTCCACACCCCCACTTAGGGTTTCTTTCCCCATGAATCTGCCCTTTCCACCTCACATTGGGATGTCTCTCTTCATCTTCTCTTTGCAATCTCAACCTTTTCATTCCATGTCCCCATCATTACTGCAGCTTTGGTCTCCAGCAGACTTTCCCAGCTGATGCCTCCCCTTCCCCCTAGTAGGAAACTGGATGCAGGACTCCTGTCTTTCACCTATGTACCTACAGCCACCTCTATCCTGCCTCCCAAACACCCTAGTTTGGGGAGGGCCCTTCTGTGGTGCTCCTCACCCAGCTAGACGGGGTCTCTTTCACTGCTCCATTCTACTCTGTCTCCAGCCCAGTTACTTTCAGCATCAAGACAGGCAGACACCAGCAGAAGGAAAATGAGAGAGGAGCCTGCTGCAGCGTGTCACAGTGAAGGGCAATGGCCCTTACAGATATGCAAGGATTTTGAATGTTCACTGATGGGAACTGAGCCAAGCCTGGGGGACCAAGGGCTGTGAAGAGTGAGTGGAAAGAGGGTGCACCCAACTGCATCCTGCAGTGAGGGGCCTGCAGCGTGCCAAGATTAATTAATACCCTCAAATCTTACAGAAGTCTTCATGGGATCTTTAATGACCATCAGAGGACAGGATTTCTGTTTTCCATAGAACACCAAAGATGGCATCTTCAACACCATAATGACCATAGGACCAGGCTGGAATATTGCTTCTGGGGTAGATCGTTTAAGTGAACACTACTGTGTGGCATGCAACTTACATAACAAAACATAATATATAATGTGATGTAATGGTAATATAGAGAGAATTACAGTTACAATCGCTCTCTGAGAAGTTTTTTTTTTGGGGGGTGGGGGTTGTTATGTCTAACCAGTTTCAGAAGTCTTTTTAAAATATGGTAACGGGAAATGTGTATGTGCAGATATGCCTCATTGAAAAACAAAGTTTTGCATCCCATTTTCCTTCTACACTTGGGATTCTTCCAAAGTTTCTCTCAAGCATGAAAAATGAAAAATGCTTTCCTACAGGTCTTTAGAAATTTCTTGTTCTGTTTCTGGTGTAATGAATACCAACTGATTGTTGAACTGACACTAGTTACAAAGCCTGGTCCACATGGGACACCAGTATAGTATGAAAAATGAAAACATCCATATGTATTTCTCATTTGGTGGGAGTAGAAGATGATCCTGCAAATGAATTCTATATTTCTTCCCAATCATCCTTCACCATGCTCAGTACCTAAAAAGCTGTGTATTTCCCCCCGACAATAGCTAGTGTAGCAATCATAGATGTTATTTTGCAGTGGTGATAAAGGTAGTCTTCCAGACAAACAGAAGATGATGCAAGCATACCAGATAAGTAGAGGGAGATGATGATGATCTGGGTTGGAGAGAAAGAGGACAGAAATGCTAAGTTCTCACATGGCAACTGAACTGTCTGCTCAAACACACTGCCCACTCTCAGAATCAGAGCTGTTAGAGGCGGTAATGGTATTTGAGACAATCTAGTCCATTCCGCAGCACAAAAGCTGCATCTAGGTGGGGCATGCAGATGAAAGCATTAGCTAGGGAAGAAGAGGATGTGGTGAAGCCAAACATGGAGAAGTTGACCAGATTAGTGCACTAGACTTTTTGAGACTCAGAGTCATAGTCTAAATAAGTTAAATTCTAACTAAGAATAACTAAATAACTGAGTGAGAGAAATTTGTTGTCCCTCAGTTGCAATGGAATGTTATTTCCCCAATGGGAGGACCAGTCTTTCTACCACGTTCAGGTGGTAGTATTTGTACGTCTCAATTAGACTGGCATATTATTCCCAGTGGTGAGATCTTTGTGCCTATGAGGTCAGCATTATTATTTCTTGTTCGGTGCAACTCTTCTGCAAAGGTTTACTTGTTTAATGCTTGCTATTTATAAAAGTTTGTGCTTTGTAAATAAAGCTATGGCCTTTGCCTTTCCAACAGTGATGTTAGTGCACTAGACTTTTTGAGACTCAGAGTCATAGTCTAAATAAGTTAAATTCTAACTAAGAATAACTAAATAACTGAGTGAGAGAAATTTGTTGTCCCTCAGTTGCAATGGAATGTTATTTCCCCAATGGGAGGACCAGTCTTTCTACCACGTTCAGGTGGTAGTATTTGTACGTCTCAATTAGACTGGCATATTATTCCCAGTGGTGAGATCTTTGTGCCTATGAGGTCAGCATTATTATTTCTTGTTCGGTGCAACTCTTCTGCAAAGGTTTACTTGTTTAATGCTTGCTATTTATAAAAGTTTGTGCTTTGTAAATAAAGCTATGGCCTTTGCCTTTCCAACAGTGATGTGAAACTACGTTAATGTACAGTGCAAGAAGAGAATGGGAGCAAGGCCAGGGTTAAAGTACATTTTAAAATCACATTTTTGCATTTGTAATGTATTCTTCTTACCTCGAGTATTTTATTTCAGAGAGATTTATAAAAATAGGTGTTCCGTGCACAGTACATCATAGGTTTATTTTGGACTGTTATTGAAAATTTACACTGCTCAAAGAGTAGTCACAGCAGATAATTTCCTTTGCAAGCTTCAACAAAATGTTCTAGAGAAGGTATCGTTGTTGAAAATGTTAATGATGGCAGAGTTTACGGATAACTTATTTGGCAATCAAAGCTGCAGCAACGGAAACTTCAGCAAGTCTTTTCCCATACACTTTACACCCCACATCCAAACACATACCAAATACTTTAAAATTGCTCCTCACAAAATAACCAGCAAGGTCCTGATCCTGGGAGGTGTTGAGCACCTCATGGAAGGTGCCATGTGCCTTCATATCACATTGATTGCAATGGGATCAGGCCATTAAAGAAAATGAACACATAAACCTAGTGATTTTTATTTTCAGCTGTTGCTGAAGAAGGAAAGAGGAGGAGTTTGCAGCGCAATCTCCTCTTTACTCCCTGTGTTACACCCAGGGGTGAAAGTAAGTTACAGGATTTACCAGTACGCCAGAGTCCTGAGCAGGGGCGTGGCCTCAACTGGAAGAGGCAGGGCCTTAAATCCCCGGGCCCTTTAAATCTTGATTTAAAGGACCAGGGATCCAGCTGCGGTAGTGGCGGCTGGGAGCCCGGGGCCCTTTAAATCACCCCCGATCTACCAGCTGCAGAGGTGGCTGGGAGCCCTGGGTCTCGGGGGCGATTTAAAGGGCCCAGGGCTCCAGCTGCCGCTACCACAGCGGAGCCCCGGGCCCTTTAAATCACTGAGGAGCCCTGGGGCTCGCAGCTGCCACCGCTACCCTGGGGCTCTGGGCTCTGGCGGAGCTTTAAAGGGCCTGGGGATCCACTGTGGTAGCAGCTGCCGGAGCCCCGAGCCCTTTAAATCCCCACCTGAGCCCTGCTGCCCGAGCCCTGGGGTAGCGGTGGCTGGGCTACATTGGGGATTTAAAGGGCCCCGGGGCTCCAGCCGCCGTTACCGTTCTGGCCCTTTAAATGCACGCCGGAGCCCCTCCGCCACTACCCCAGGGCTTCGGCAGCAGGGCTCTGGCGAGGATTTAAAGGGCCCCGGGGCAATAGTGGTGGCTGGAGCTCCGGGGCTCTTTAAATCCCCACCAGAGCCTTCCCACCCCTACCCCAAGGCTCGGGCAGCAGGACTCAGGCAGGGATTTAAAGGGCTTGGGGCTCCAGCCGCCGCTACCGCCCCGGCCCTTTACATCCCCTCCAGAGCCCTGCCGCCTCTACCCCAGGGCTTCAGCAGCAGGGCTCAGGCGGGGATTTAAAGGGCCCCGGGAGCGTAGTGGGGGCTGGAGCTCCACGGCCCTTTAAATCCCCGCCAGAGCCCCGCCACCACTACCCTGGGGCTCGGGCAGCAGGGCTCAGGCTGGGATTTAAAGGGCCCTGGGGGGGGTAGCAGCGGCTGGAGCTCTGGGGCCCTTTAAATCCCCGCCACAGCCCCACTGCCGCTACCCCAGGGCTTTAAATTGCCCTCTGGGAAAGCTGGTCCTGGTACGGCGCACCAGCTTTTACCGGTACGGCGTACTGGGGTGTACCGGCTTACTTTCACCTCTGGTTACACCCCTCATGTACCGTTCTCACTGAATCTTTAAAGTACAGATTTTTCAAGCTAGATGCTGCATATGTGCTTGTGTGTAAAAATCACACCACCACCCCCTCATATACAGTGATGATGCAACATACTGCACAGACATGACTTAGTACACTTATGCTTCTGTGACTGCCCCCCTCACCTGCACACAAATGACTAGTCAGTGACCTCTGTGAAATTTGGCAGTTTCTGTTCAGTTCCACATTAGTCTGTATCACCAAACACACCATCAGAACTGACACTGTTGTAGGCAATCTTAGCAGAGAGAAAGACTGAATAAGCGTGGAGAGTGAACTTGCCCCTTACCCCAAAACTGGTTGTTTCCTATAGGGATGAGAGGCCTGGGAGAAAAAACTTGTAAACTGTCACTTCTCATGCTATCCCTTTTCAATGGATAAATATAAGACTTTAGGGCTGTCAATCCAGCACCTTTTCATTAGCACTGAAGTGCCTCACACAATTTAGATTTATGTATATTACACCAGCAGTCCTGAAGGATGTTGTACAAGTCCCATGTGATTCCTTTCTCTCCTTTTCTGTGGTTTTACTTTGTCAGCAAAAAGAGAAGAGGTTCTGTTAATTATCCATTTATATGCTGAAAGTCACTAACGTACATTGTATCTAGTGAAAAACAGTTGTGTAGATAAGGTTCTCAATGGCAGATTTACAGGTCTGCTGTGTGTATGTTTTTAAAAAAATTCTGCTCCCTATTTCTGACCTGAGCATCCAATTTCATATATAAACATTTTGTTACACTTTTGTATTAGACGGATTCTGACACATAACTAAGATTGGGAGAGGAAGGATAGTCCAGTGGTTAGAGCACAAGCCTGTGCTGTGAAAGACCTAATTTCAATTTCTTCTCTGCCATAGACTCCCTGTGTGATCTTGATGGAGCTAGCACACTAAAAATAGAAACAAAGCTGTGACAGCATGAGTGGTGGAAGCAGCTAGCCATCCTGAGAATGTGCCTAGCATCTCAGAGAGGATGAATTCAGGGGAACTAGCTTATCCCATTACTCACACCACTGCACTGCTATTTTCAGTGTGCTGATTTGATCAGAGCTAATGAAGGTATGTCTGCTTGAGCTGGAAATTACACTTCCAGCTCCAATATAGACGTACCTTTAGTCTCTGTACCTCAGTTCCCATCTGTAAAGTGGGGCTAATAGCACTTCCCTAAATCAATTATTAAAGACTGTGAGAAGCTCAGATCCTAAGGTGATAGTGGTCACATCAGTACCTAAGATAGACAGATAATGTATATCACAGGATTAGAAAACAAAGAGTTCTTTAAAAATTTAGCTCTTTTGAAAATAAAGTTAGATGTCGAACTGAATTTTACTGTCTTTGGCTCTCAGGGTAGAGTTTCATGAGTCAGTCTCCTGAACAATATCACATGACACAGCTGAAAGTCTGTAAGTTAATATTCATGCAGCTTTTGCCTACATATGTGACTCTGCATACAGCATCCAAACAAACCACCTGCAAAGTCACACTCTCCTCTGTGACTGGTACAAACTGAATATCACTTACTATGTTCCCCACTTTGCTTTCTTAGACCTCCATGGTAATTAAATGTGCTTTTTTCCTCATGGGCAACAATTAAACATCTGCAAGAAGTGTGTGTGTAGGGGGGGAGGGTTATCGTATATGTGGAGAGAGAGAACCCAGATCTCTCTTCTTGGAGATAATTGCTTAGTTTAATGAGGAAGTTTTGCAGAATTTTTAACTATTGCTTCCATGGCTTGTTTAATTATTTGCATATGGTTACAGCAAGTTAAAAAGAGAGTGAATATACAGCATTTCTTCTTATTCCTGTGTTAGGTTTTAATGAAAGGAAGCACAAAGGTAAGATTCTCACTAATGATGGTGGGAAATTAGTTTCTGATCCCCAGAGGTCTTTTGAAAAATACACTAATGATAGAAAAAGGGCAAAGAAAATAAATGCAGTACAAAGTATCACCGAGCCCTTTTAAGCTTTTTCCCAAAGATATACTGTTCCCATTTAGTTTTGTGTTTATGTTTTCAGGTTACGATACTGAAATACACACAGCAAATGAGGACTGACAAATGCTGTGCGGACTAGACAACTAATGCTAGCATAGCATATACTGTAAAGGTTACATGCCTAGAGACCCAGATCCAGAGACAGATTCATGAGGCTTTTTTTTTTTTTTTTTGTCTCAAGCTAGTGAAAAGTTGAATGTCTGGAGAGAAGGAAGCCATTATACAGCAGTTAGATCATTCTGAAGGGCAGCAACTCCATAGTCAGCTGCCCAGAATATTATAAAAGCAGTTGCTAATTCTTTTCCTCTCTCATTCCGTGAGGAGCTTTTACCGGTTACCCTAAGGCATATCTCACATACAACAATCCAGCTTGGAAGAAGAACATTCTTTAGTAACTCATACTCAGTGTCACCTTATGTTTCAGTAGCTCATTTGCAAAGCTGTGAATTTCTCCTGCATCGCGATGATGAGGATTTTAATAGGTTTGGTGTTTTGTGGGAGGTGTTTTTCAAGATAAATCTTGTTGCTTCGGTCAGATGGTGAAGAGCTTACCAAACAAATGGGGCAAGCCAGCACTTGGGCGCTGAGGAACTTGTTCACCTGACATCACCAAAAGAGAGAGCTGTCTCCTGCGCTGCAGCTCAGTTAAGAACAGTTGAGACATGGAAGTTTTGATGACATTGCTAATGTGCAGTATCAGCACTTCAGAAAGGCTTTCCCTACACAGTCATCGTTCTCTCTCTGTAACAGCATCATCAGTAACTCTGCATCTTCCCCAGCCTCCCATGTTACCACCTACTTATGACATTAAAATACCACAACAACGAACTACTCATCACACAGCAGTGGAAGGGGGAGGAGAAGAGAAGGCAAAGGGAAGAAGAGGAAAGTAGATGGGAGAAGGCAGGGGAGTTACTCCTGATGTCACAGCCCTAACAACAATTTTTCATGGGTACCAGCCAGTAGAACCCTAAAACACAAATGCATCTTATTGTTAACCATCAGGTGCATGATTTGCATATGCGTTAGTTATGTGGTACAAATGTGACAGCAGTCACAGCATACACAGTAATGGATCTCTTCAATCCTCTTCTCACATACTGTGAGCTGTGAATGCATCTAAACTACACATTACAGTTTGTAGGGGCCTCAGATTCCACTGCATGTTAATATGACATTTACTAACACATTGAAACTATTACTGCAAAAACCATTAAAAATTCATCCACCTAAATAGTCAGATAATGGGACAGTGGTTCAAAGCTGGGAAGTTCAGAGTGAAGTCTGAAATGCTGCACTTAACCCCAGTGTTATATCTCGTTAGTTTGGGGTCTCCCCACAGCGGTCCTGCCAACAGGTTAGCTTAAAGACAAAGCAGTAATTTTCACGGTGGTGAATGTGTGTGAACTCCAGTCATTGTTACTCCCTGTCACGAAGGCTGCAGAGATGAAACATTACTATCTAGAACCACAGGGGTTGCCTTAATGGCTTCCACAGTTTGGTACATTAAACTTTTACAGCAACATGTGACACCCAGCACAGTACAGCTAAGTTCCAGTCCCTCCATTGCATATTACTAATGGGCAACCCACATATTACTCACAACAAGTGGGTCAGAAATCATCCGCAGAATGATTTGGCTTTTAAAAAATATTATTCTAAAATGTTAGCTCTTCTTTTGATCTATTGGATTCATACTGAAAACCAGGCCACAATCTGTCATCTGGAGCAAAACTGCATGCATACAAAGCCATCAGTGAGGGCCAGATTTAGTGCCTGTAGAGAGTTCACTCATGCTCAAATAAGAGACGCATACAGTCTGAAGAGAAACTGCTCCCAATGAAGTTCAAATGAGCATTTTGGCGGTAGCAGCAAGAGTCTTGGGACTGGCACTAAGCAAAGAATGGATTTGGAATGTACTGGGACTCATAAACTTGTTCTTTAGGAGGATTTGTTTCACACTACTTCAGTGGAATTGAATAGCGCAACATCAGTAATGCAGGTAATGGCAGCAAAAATATGGCCTTTAAGATAAAAGTTGTTAGTCTTGCTGGCCGGCTATTTCCTTAGCGAGTGAGCCTGAGGTTTGTTCCAAGCCTATCGCCACTAGCAGGGCCAGCTCCAGGCACCAGCATTCCAAGCAGGTGCTTGGTGCGGCACTGTGAAAGGGGCGGCAGTCTGTGTGCCATCAGGGTGGTGTCTCGTCTTTCCACAGCAGCGGCAATTCAGCAGCAGCTTCTGTCTTCAGACGTCCTGCTTGGGGCAGCAAAAACGGTAGAGCCGGCCCTGGCCACTAGGACTATGAGAGTAATGGGACTTCACTGAGAAATAGAAAGCAGTCAAAAAGTGACACATTGCAGTGTCTAGCTCTGTGGATCCCTTGTAAGATAGTGAAATAAAGCCACTGCCCCCATATCTGTTCTGATTTGTTTATTATGATGGATGCTGTTTGGTGTAGGAACCTGTCATAAATATAAAGGGAAGGGTAAACCCCTTTAAAATCCCTCCTGGCCAGGGGAAAGCTCCTCTCACCTCTAAAGGGTTAAGAAGCTAGGATAACCTCGCTGGCACCTGACCAAAATGACCAATGAGGAGACGAGATACTTTCAAAGCGGAGTGTGGGGGGGGGGGGGGAAAACAAAGGGTCTCTCTGTCTGTGTGATCCTTTTGCCGGGAACAGAACAGGAATGGAGTCTTAGAACTTAGTAAGTAATCTAGCTAGATATGCGTTAGATTCTGTTTTGTTTAAATGGCTGATAAAATAAGCTGTGCTGAATGGAATGTATATTCCTGTTTTTGTGTCTTTTTGTAACTTAAGGTTTTGCCTAGAGGGATTCCCTATGTTTTGAACCTGATTACCCTATAAGGTATTTACCATCCTGATTTTACAGAGGTGATTCTTTTACTTTTTTTCTTCAATTAAAATTCTTCTTTTAAGAACCTGATTGCTTTTTCATTGTTCTTAAGATCGAAGGGTTTGGGTCAGTGTTCACTGATGCAAATTGGTAAGGCTTTTTATCAAGCCTTCCCCAGGAAAGGGGGTGTAGGGTTTGGGGGGATTTTGGGGGGAAAGACGTTTCCAAGCGGGTTCTTTCCCTGTTATATATTTGTTAGACACTTGGTGGTGGCAGCAATAAAGTCCAGGGGCAAAAGGTAAAATAGTTTGTACCTTGGGGAAGTTTTAACCTAAGCTGGTAAAAATAAGCTTAGGGGGTTTTCATGCAGGTCCCCACATCTGTACCCTAGAGTTCAGAGTGGGGAAGGAACCTTGACAGAACCCAAGAGTGAGCCCTCAGAGAGAAAAAGGAGAAAAACAGCCACCACACTCGCACCCAATGCCCATATTTCCAGCATATCATCCTTTAAAAAAAATCACAGTCAAAATTTTGCATTCTGACAGGATGGACTGTCAGATACAAACAAAGTTGCAGTTGCTTATTCAGGATTAATCTTGTTAAGAGCATTTAGTTAACAAGCAAGTTACTATGTATCCTTCACATGATCTGGATCAATCTGAAGAAAAATGTGCAAGAACAATCCACTTTCTCCTTAACAAGAACTGGACTTTCATTTCTTGTTCAGTAAAACGGGAGGAGGGATAGCTCAGTGGTTTGAGCTTTGGCCTGCTAAACCCAGGGTTGTGAGTTCAATCCTTGAGGGGGCCATTAAGGGATCTGGGGCAAAAATTGAGGATTGGTCCTGCTTTGAGCAGGGGGTTGGACTAGATGACCTCCTGAGGTCCCTTCCAACTCTGATATTCTATGGAAAGTATTGTACTAGGTCATCAGCTGGTGAAAACTGGAATATCTCCATGGAACTCAGTGGATCTATGCTGATTTACACTAGCTGAGGATTTGGACCATATGAATATACTGTATCCATTACCCCACATGCTTATTGAGTATGACATGTACTATTGTTGCTCTCAGTAAAGCATATAAAAATTAAGCCTCATCAGAAAATGAGTGTTCTACTGTGCAAATTTGACCAAAACAAAATGGTTTGTGAAAAAAAATCCATTTTGTAAAAAGCCATTTTTCATCAACAGTCGACAAAATTGTTTGATCAGCTTTACTCAAAAATCAAGATCAAACAATCAAAGAATTGAGAGAAATGGGGCTGGTTTTATGAGAACTTGAGCACATTACTGAGAAACAAAATTCCCAGCCCACTGAAGGAAGACGGGGTATAGAATAACATCTAGCTCTTATACCATGCTTTTCATCAGTAGATCTCAACGCGCTTTAAAAAGGGGGGTAACATCATTATACACATTTTCTATATGGGGAAACTGAGGCACTGTGCAGTGAAGTGACTGGACCAGGGTTACCTACCTGGCCAGTGGCAGAGCCAAGAATAGAATCTAAGTCTTCTGAGTCCCAGTGCAGTGTTCTATCCACTAGCGCACACAGAATCCTCTATGCAGTTACTACTGAATCCATAGAAGGATGAAGCTATGTGAATACCAATGTCACAAACATTTAATAGGAAAATTGTGTTTGATTTCATTCTGTTAGTTTACCAACTATGTAAAATGTATACACCCTCAAGCATTCAAAAATCATGAGTCAGAGCCCCGCAACATCATGAGATTGACTTTAAAATCCACAAGCTTTTTAAAAATAATTATTTTATTTATTAAATGTCATAATTGCCTTCTGCCTTTTATTTTCATAGATTCCAAACCCACAAGGGACCATTGTGATCATCTAGTCAGACCTCCTGTATAACACAGGGCATAGAACTCCCCTAAACTAATTGCCAGAGCATATCTTTCAGAAAAACATCCAATTTTAAAAATTGTCAGTGATGGAGAATCCACCAAAACCCTTTGCAAATTGTTTCAATGTTAATTACTTTCACCATTATAAATTTTAATCTGTATAAATAAAGACATCTGTTCAAGGCTCGTTGTGCCCCAACATAATTAATAATATAATAAATACAACTAAATTAAACCTCAGCAGCACTAAAATCACAGGAGCTTGGTCCTTCATCATTTAGGAAACACGCCCTCAGCCTTCTCCAGAGCAGTGTTCTAGTCCTAAAAGAAGTGCCCCAACCCACTTCAAAGAAGTGCCAGAATGCTCCCCCCAAAAGTGCCAGAACAGTGTTATGGCACGACTTGAGCCCTGCTGCAGAGACCATATCAAACAGGTGTCTTTCACAGTGTGGCCAGAAAATTACCAAATACACTACTGAAAGTTCTCTGAACTGAGGGAGCAAGTCCCAGAATCTAAGAGCCCTGCTAGTCTCTCCATCTCTTTTATAATGAGGAGGATCCAGCTTGAATATGACTGGTGACCACAACTGTGGCAGTATGGCATGGGGAAAGTGGAAAACCTTCAGACAGGTACTTTGATGTGACGCAAGGACACGTAAATAAGCAATTAGCGAGCAGACCCCGAGATAATGGTTGAGAATGGAGGAAAAATTCAAAGCACCTAAACCAATAAAGCTATGAACTGTTTGAAAGTATGACTATGAAACAGAGACCTACACCATCATGGAATTTAAATAAATTGGCATATTACAACATTCCAGGACATGAATCTATTCTGCACTGTACTTAGTGTTAGGAAACGGCAATGATGGATTGAAAGATTTTATAATTGCATTTGATGCATGACCAAAATGCAGGTTTGTCACAGAGGTTTGTAATGTAACTAAATTATCAAATATTGGTTAGAAAACCAGCAGCAAAAGTTCAGTTCATATGATATGGGGCTATATATATTGAATGAAATGTTAATTTATTATGCTTCAGCTGAGAACTTTTAAAATAGTCTTATTTTCTTGAATGTACGGGTTTATCATTATCACCATGAACACAACTAGCACGCTTCAAGGTTTCTTGCTGAAAAGAAATTGAGCGTGCAAATACTCTTTCATCATAATCACTCTGGCTGTGCAGGCTAATTCATAAAAGAGCCAGAAATATATTGAAATTCAATATTGTTTTAGTCCAAATCAATATTAATAATTGTTTGCATTTTTAAAGTGCAATTTACAATTGAAAAATGTACAAAGATCAACCAGTAGTTGCTAGCACATCAAATTTTCCTATTAAACTTAAAGGCAGAATAATTTTACTTAAAAATGTTTCTTATAAAACAGGAGAAGGCATTGATCTGAGAAAATAGCTATCTATTATTTATATGTACAACATTAGAACCTGTTTTAATTATACATGAGCTAAAAGGTCAGTAACTATTTTAGTTTTTAAGGTCTTGATTTTAAAATTGAATAGTTTCATACAAATATTTACAATGGGTGCCTGCCAATTTCTTTCAGTTCTGGGAGTGTTCATAATGGCTAAGTTCACATACACATTAGCCAAGGTTAATTCTTGAGATTCAGTGGTAGGAGGGGTATCTCTCAGCATGTATAGCAGAAATTGCATAGTAGTTTACAGATGTGAATCTTTTGATTTGCTACACTGCATAAAATACTTAGCTTATAAAATATATGAGTGAAACCATAAAGCACGGCTGGATAACCCAAGAAGTGTCAATGATCAAAAGTAAAAATTGTTGGTTTTTCCCTGCCACTAAGGTTTGGGTGGGCCGGCATCAGTTTCTAAATGAACAGTAGACCTGCTTTATGGGGAGCTTTTGTGATAAATCAACATGTATGTTTTTTAAAATGTCAATTAATAGGCCACATTTTATGCCAATTTCTGGACCCACTGCAGTCAGTGGCAAAATTGAGTTTAATGGGATCAGGATTTGACCCCATTTTCATTGATTGACATAATAAATAATAAAAGGGGAAACAGTTATTTATTATTTATATTATAATAGCACCAGGAAGTACCTGGCCACTTTCATCAAGGGCTGTACATAACCGTGCTAGGGGAAAATGGGTAACATATTTTATTTTCTTCAAAAAAATAATTTGAAATATTTTTAAAAACCCCGAACATTAGAAATTCTTATGAAAATTTCCATTTATTCAGAATGCCATTTTCCACCAGGAGGGGAAAAAAAGTTTTGATGAAATATTTTTGATCAGCTCTATTGTACAAGCTTATAGCAGAGATATGCCCTGCCCAAAGAGCTTGACGCTACTGATACAACCAAAGCTTCAGATATTTATGTTTTATCCATCCAAAACTGTGTAAAACTGAAATCAAACAAAACAAAACCTACACTCAAAAACTACATAAGAACTTTAGGAGCATATCTACTCATTGAAATCCATGGGATATGAATGGGCATAAGAAAATATAACAGAAAACTAAAATACAAAAGAGATAGAAAATGTTTTTCAAGGAAGACCCAAAACCACAGGCTGTGTACAGTTACACAAAACTGAACCACATCTTCTCCAAAATGGAGGACATTTAACATCTCTTCATTTCAATGAGAGCTGAGGGTGCTCAACTACTTGCAGGAGGTGCCTATGTCTGACAGACACCGGCAATCACTGTCCCCCATTATGCTTAGCACACTGAAATTAGTGTCCTTGTATTTCACATTTCTTTTTGAATAGCATTTGCTTGTTTGTTTGATACCCTTAAGGCGTCTTTGAATTTAGACTGTACAGTGAAATCCTGACTCCAGTGTAGTTAATGGGAGTTTTGCCATTGACTTCAGTGGAGCTGGTGTTTCACAGCATATGGTTTTATTTTTATTTATTTATTTTTTAAAGCGGACAAATCTTTGTACAGATCCTCATACAAAACTATGAAAGAGAATCAGATGATTTAAGGTTCATCTACTGCTAATAAATAAAGAGAAAAATGGCTCAGTGGTTCTGGTACTAGTCTTGGACTTAAGGGTATTTCTCCACTGCAATTAAACACTTGCTGCTGGACTGTGTCAGGGGACTCATGCTTGTGGGGCTTGGGCTGCGCGGCTGTAAAACTACAGTGTAGACATTTGAGCTTGGGCAGAGCCCAGGCTCTGGGACACTCCTTGCCCTCCCGCATCCCAGATCCTGGACTCCAGGCCAAGCCCAAATGTCTACACTGCAATTTTATGGCCCCGCAGCCCGAGCCCCACAAGCATGAGTCAGCTGACATGAGCCAGCCATGGATGTTTTATTGCAGGGTAGATATACCCTAAGACACCGGGGTTCAGTTTCTCCACTTGACCAGACTTCCTGTGTGACCTTGTGCCTCAGTTACTCATCTGTAAAATGGAGATAATAGCATTTCATTTTCTCACCAGGGAAAGATAAATACATTATAGCTTGTGAGGCACTCAGATACTATGGTGATGGTGGTTAAATCTAAATTTTACTTAGATTCTATTTATAATAGAATCAGCACATGTTAGTGGCCAAGACCCAGATCCTCAAAGGTATTTAGCCAACTCATTCACATTCATAACCTTGCTTTTTTGTTTGAGCCTGATCCAGAGCCTGCTAAATGGGAATTGCATAGAAAGGCTCTCATTGACTCACATGAACTTCAATGGACCTGAATCAGACCCTGAATGTAACTGTTCGTATTTTAGTAGTGAATGTAGATTTCATTCCTTGCAGAAACACCTCCCCACCCGCATAGTAAACGGCTGGTACAAACTCTTAACCAGTATGAACTGTGTTTCAAGGTCACTCCATGAATCAAATGATTGTTACCTAGACAAAGGTTATGTTTACCCTATTTTCCTTTTTCTGTCCTTTTTTTTCAGTTCTTTTAGCTGTTGTTCCTGTGAATTAATTGTATTCTGCTGTTGTAAAAATACGTCAGGTGCTCTGTATTACAGTTGAATGGGATGTATGCAATACTCACAAATGTGATGCAAACCGTGACATTAAGAGTAAATATACTATTTTAGTATACAGCAAATGCTTAATTAAAACTTGAAAACAAGAAATATTAAAAATATGTCAAGTTTTCTTTAAAATAATTTCCCCTAGTGTTATTTTTAGTAATTAAGTTCCTTGCTATCTATTAAGCTCAGTCATCCTACACACACAGGAGAGGATTACTCACAGGGGCAAGGCTTTGCAGGACCAGGCTCATGAATGTTAATTTAATAATATACATTTAAAAAGCACCACAGAAATAGACGGTAAAGAAGCCCTGGTTCTGGCCTGGGGAGAATTCCTCCAGCACAGGAACTTTGGAAGACAGCCATAAGGTTGCCTTCTCAGGATCCCTTGACAAGTCTTGGAGCAGGAGACAATTTGGTGGTAGGGCTAGGGCAGGAGGGTTAGCTCCAGGCATTTTCAGTGCCCCCCACCCTCCTTGTCTAGCCAATCAGATCAGTGGAGCAAAAAACAAAACAGAGTGGCACTGTGATGTGGCACCCCCTGGAAATTGACACCCGGGGCAACTGCCCTGCTTGCGCACCCCTTAAAACTTGCCCTGAAGGGCAGGGCTGCAGCATGCAGGACTGTGGAGATTCTGCAAACCACTGCTACATAGGGCAGCCTGAGGAGGTTGCTGTAATCAACAGCCCTCAGTGCAGGTCTAGATTATGCCAGGGCTCTCTTCCAGCCCAGGATGTGGAGAGCACAAAAATGGCTTTAAATCACCATAGTCCCCTCTTTCCCCTGGCTGTGCCTTCTAGGGATTATCATAGACTCTCACCCCTTGTGTTCAGTGAGGACGAGCCAACCTGAAAATGTCATATTGTAAAGTTCACCCATTTTGATTTGTCTGAGTGAGACCATCCCAGCCTTTGGAAATGTATATGCTTTTTCACTTTTACACAACTTGAGAAGGGCAGACAAGACTTTGCTCAAATTTTAAAATGTTCAGTTCTAAGCCAAGAGCTGGGATGGAACATTTAAGCTGAGAAGAATCCTGTTTAAGATATTGATGTACATGTCAAAAGAGAGGGTTATAATGAAGCTCCAATTTTATGTTACCTTAACATTAGCACTTGCTGCAATTAAAGTTCTTATTAGCCCTGGCAAATGTCCCACAATGTCTCAGTCAATTCCTTGGTACGGGTGGAGGAAAAACTCCTTTTATCCCTGAATCTCTTTCCCCTCACCAGCAAGACTCGTTCACATCATTAACTCCTTTGACAAAGTAGGGATCTATCTTTCAGAACAGTACCAGACACATCGACATCAGAGTTTCTAGACTACTGTAGCTCGGCAGATATAGGAAGTCAGGAAGAGCTACAATTACATAACAGGGTCTAATGTTGATTTGACATAGGTTTTTACTCTGTATCAGTGTAACAAAGGGAACTTTCCAGGTGATGTGTAATGGTCTCTCCAATATTATCAACACAAAAGCAAGTATGTCCGACAGATAGTTGCATTTATTTTGTATGTGTTTTTATTACTAAATCTGACAAAACATGCTTGAAAAGAATTTAGTAACAACAAATCAAGTGGTAAAATTCTCCCACTTTACCAACGTTATAAAACAGGTTTTAAAGAGAATGATCCCAGGTAATTCAAGAACCTCATTGCTCATTCTTGGTCAAGGCTACTATTCCAACCAACCTCTTCTCAGCACAGGAACAATTGGACACCATCTTGGTTCCATTACTGGCAAGAGCAAAATGCCCATGTCTGTAACTGTGTGGGTATAATGTACATGGTAGCATTTCTATGTTGGGAGGGTGCCACTGAACTTCCCAGCATCAGATTTGGCTGATTCTGTATCCTACTGGCTGAGTGAGTTTTACCACTCCAGATAAATCATAAACTCCTCTCCCAGATTAAACAGAAAACAAAACAGAGAAAGAAAAACAAACAAACCCCTCCTCCCCAACCCATAGATTCTTGGGGCTACAAGTGGGTCATCAGGAGACCTTCTGCCCTTTCTCCAAAAGTTAATTTCCTTTCATTGACAGTGCCCAAATGGTTCTTTGCATACGGCCTTTCAAGACTTCCTCTCAAGCTTCTTTGCCAGGTTTCTTCCTTAACACCTTTCCCTTGTGAAGCGCAGATCTTGCCTGATGTCACTCTTGGTAGAGAGAGCCCCATAGCAGATTCTACCCTTCTCTCTGATCATTCCTAGACTGAGGAACTCAAGCTATTTTTTATATCCAGCATACTTTGTTAGCTGCCTACAGTTCCCAGAGTTGCTGGACTACAAGGCTCAGAGTCTCTTTGTGTTTGGCAGAGATCATGTCACAGGAGAGCGCTGAACCTCTTAGGTTATGTCTACACTGCAACTGGGAGGTGAGATTCCCAGTTTAGATAGACTCACAGTAGTCCAGCTCCAGCTAGTGCACTAAAAATAGCATTGTGGACACTGTGGCATAGCCATAACTCAGGCAAGCTGCCCGAGTCCAAGCTCGTCCAACCTCCTGGGTCCAAGCTCAGGTAGCTGGCTTGAACCACTGGCCAGGGGCAGCTCTACCAATTTTTCCACCCCAAGCATTGCCACCGAATTGCCGCCGCACCCGGAAGAGCAGCAGAGCTGCTACCCAAAAGCCGCCACAGTGGGAAGAGCGGCGGGGCTGCGGCTGAATTGCCGCATTGAGGCATGGACTGCTGCCCCATTTTGAATGGCGCCCCAAGCACCTGCTTGGATAGCTGGTGCCTGGAGCCGGCCCTGCTGCTGGCTGTGCTGCAGCATCCAGACTGCTATTTTTAGTGTGCTACAACACATCTGTCTGTACTGGGAATCATAGCTCCAAGGTTCAGTGTAGACATAATCTTACAGGGCCAGCTCCCTCCTGTAACTGGAGGATAGGGAATATAGTTCAGGCCCAGGCCCAGGACCACAGATGGGCTAGTCTGTACACAAGTTTCAATTGCACTCCTGCTCTGCTCTTAGCACCATAAGTTTAGAAACTCTCTGGTTTCTGAATGACCAGAGAAGAGGTGATGAATGAAAATTAAGGGTATATCTATACAGCTCACGTCAGCAAGTCTCTCAGCCTGGCTCAACAGACTTCAGCTAGTGGGGCTCGCACTAGTGCTCTAAAAATAGCCATACAGACAGAGCTTTGAAGTTGTGGCTCTGGCTGGGAGGCTCAGAGACCCCCCTTCCTAGGCTTCAGAGCTTCAGCAACAGCCCGAGCTGCAACTTCAAAGTGCTGTCTACACAGCTATTTTCAGAGTGCTAGCTACATGAGCCCCCAGCCCTAGTCTGTCAACTGGGGCTCCTTGCCCCTGACTGTGTAGACCTACCCTAAGAGGACATGCTTCTTCCAGTGCTGTTATAATTAGAGTGGGTCACAGTGTTTCAACCAAAATCTTCTCCCCATCAGAAAATGTGGTTTCATCAAAACAGGAAAAGGAACAGGAAAAGGTTAATTTATACTTTTTTTTTTTTTACTTTTTTTAATGAGAAAATTAAAAACAGTTTCTTATGATTGGAAATTATGAAATGAAAAAGTCATTTAAGTTTAATTTTTTGAAACTGAACCTTTCATTTTTTTCGTTTTCAGATTTGTCCCCTCCCCCTTTCATTTCCCTTTTTGACTTCCACCTCTCTCCCCTCCTCCTTGTCCCCACTGGATCCACTTTTCACACTTTTTTTTTTTTTTTTACTGTTTTCCAAACATAAAAAAGTTGAGAAACAGCAAGAAAGTCCAAAAATAAAAAAATCACCAATATTTTTCAGTCTAAAAAAACAAATAAAATTACATTGTAGGTCAAAACCAAAAATTTTCATTTTATTTTATGACATTTCAGAACAAAATGAAAATATTTGTTTTGATTTGTTTGGAAATCTCCGGTGGGAAACAAATATTTTAACTGAAAATTTTTAACAGACATTTAGCAAGAAAAATTTTCCAACCAGCTCTACTTATATTATAATTGTCTTTTGAATTAGCTGCTCCATTCTGACTGCCCATATCAAGGGAAATAATTTATCTCTAAGAAATGTTTATAGAGTAAGTGAACAAGAACCTTGACAAAACAGATGGAGATCATTCTCATTAGGAAGGAAGAGTTTGAAATGTTTCAGTAAGAAACAAATTAGTCATCATGGCTGGAAAGATTAAAAGGACTAGTATTCAGTGAAAATAGCCAGATGTACACTGTTATGAATGTTGCTTGGGTTAATAAAGAAAGCTACTCAGCTGCCACAACACAACAATGCTCCCATTTCAAGGTTATAAAGGCTATTTTCTTTTTTTCCTGAAGTTACCATAGTAGCATCACAATGATCGAGAGTCAGGATGAGCCAGAGGTAGTTTTCCCTTTGCCTTCGCAGAAGCTCTGTTGTTGGGTTTTGTTTTCTCAAGTGCAGAATTAAAACCACCACTGGTTTTGATAGGGGGCTTGGATTCACAGCCTACAGGAGCATGGAGCATTTTACACTTTCCATTTTTCAACTGTTTGTTTGTGACTCAAAAACAGAATTCAGAGTAGCAGCCGTGTTAGTCTGTATTCGCAAAAAGAAAAGGAGGACTTGTGGCACCTTAGAGACTAACCAATTTATTTGAGCATAAGCTTTCGTGAGCTACAGCTCACTTCATCGGATGCATTCAGTGGAAAATACGGTGGGGAGATTTATATATATAGAGAACATGAAACGATGGGTGTTACCATACACACTGTAACCAGAGTGATCACTTAAAATGACCTATTACCAGCAGGAGAGTGGGGATGGGGGGCGGGGGAAAGGGAACTTTTTGTAGTGATAATCAAGGTAGGCCATTTCCAGCAGTTGACAAGAACATCTGAGGAACAGTGGGGGGTGGTGGGAGGATAAACATGGGGAAATAGTTTTACTTTGTGTAATGACCCATCCACTCCCAGTCTCTACTCAAGCCTAAGTTAGTTGTATCCAGTTTGCAAATTAATTCCAATTCAGCAGTTTCTCTGAGTCTGTTTTTGAAGTTTTTTTGTTGAAGTATTGCCACTTTTAGGTCTGTAATCGAGTGACCAGAGAGATTGAAGTGTTCTCTGACTGGTTTTTGAATGTTATAATTCTTGACGTCTGATTTGTGTCCATTTATTGTTTTACATATAGACTGTCCAGTTTGACCAATGTACATGGCAGAGGGGCATTGCTGGCACATGATGGCATATATCACATTGGTAGATGTGCAGGTGAATGAGCCTCTGATGGTGTGGCTGATATGATTAGGCCCTATGATGGTGTCCCCTGAATAGATATGTGGGCACAGTTGGCAACGGGCTTTGTTGCAAGGATAGGTTCCTGGGTTAGTGGTTCTGTTGTGTGGTATGTGGTTGCTGGTGAGTATTTGCTTCAGGTTGGGGGGCTGTCTGTAGGCAAGGACTGGCCTGTCTCCCAAGATCTGTGAGAGTGATGGGTTGTCCTTCAGGATAGGTTGTAGATCCTTGATGATGCGTTGGAGAGGTTTTAGTTGGGGGCTGAAGGTGATGGCTAGTGGCGTTCTGTTATTTTCTTTGTTGGGCCTGTCCTAGGTGACTTCTGGGTACTCTTCTGGCTCTGTCAATCTGTTTCTTCTCTTCAGCAGGTGGGTATTGTAGTTGTAAGAATGCTTGATAGAGATCTTGTAGGTGTTTGTCTCTGTCTGAGGGGTTGGAGCAAATGCAGTTGTATCGTAGAGCTTGACTGTAGACAATGGATCGTGTGGTGTGGTCTGGATGAAAGCTGGAGGTATGTAGGTAGGCATAGCGGTCAGTAGGTTTCCAGTATAGGGTGGTGTTTATGTGACCATCGTTTATTAGCACTGTAGTGTCCAGGAAGTGGATCTCTTGTGTGGACTGGACCAGGCTGAGGTTGATGGTGGGATGGAAATTGTTGAAATTATAGTGGAATTCCTGAAGGGCTTCTTTTCCATGGGTCCAGATGATGAAGAGGTCATCAATGTAGCGCAAGTAGAGTAGGGGCATTAGGGGACGAGAGCTGAGGAAGCGTTGTTCTAAGTCAGCCATAAAAATGTTGGCATACTGTGGGGCCATCCGGGTACCCATAGCAGTGCCGCTGATTTGAAGGTATACATTGTCCCCAAATGTGAAATAATTATGGGTGAGGACAAAGTCACAAAGTTCAGCCACCAGATTTGCTGTGACATTATCGGGGATACTGTTCCTGACGGCTTGTAGTCCATCTTTGTGTGGAATGTTGGTGTAGAGGGCTTCTACATCCATAGTGGCCAGGATGGTGTTTTCAGGAAGATCACCGATGGATTGTAGTTTCCTCAGGAAGTCAGTGGTGTCTCGAAGATACCTGGGAGTGCTGGTAGCGTAGGGCCTGAGGAGGGAGTCTACATAGCCAGACAATCCTGCTGTCAGGGTGCCAATGCCTGAGATGATGAGGCGTCCAGGATTTCCAGGTTTATGGATCTTGGGTAGCAGATAGAATACCCCACGTCAGGGTTCCGGGGTGTGTCTGTGCGGATTTGTTCTTGTGCTTTTTCAGGGAGTTTCTTGAGCAAATGGTGTAGTTTCTTTGGTAACCCTCAGTGGGATCAGAGGGTAATGGCTTGTAGAAAGTGGTGTTGAAGAGCTGCCTAGCAGCCTCTTGTTCATATTCCGATCTATTCATGATGACGACAGCACCTCCTTTGTCAGCCTTTTTGATTATGATGTCAGAGTTGTTTCTGAGGCTGTCGATGGCATTGTGTTCTGCACGGCTGAGGTTATGGGGCAAGTGATGCTGCTTTTCCACAATTTCAGCCCGTGCACATCAGCGGAAGCACTCTATGTAGAAGTCCAGTCTGTTGTTTCGACCTTCAGGAGGAGTCCACCCAGAATCCTTCTTTTTGTAGTCTTGGTAGGAAGCTCTCTGTGGGTTAGTATGTTGTTCAGAAGTATGCTGGAAATATTCCTTGAGTCGGAGGCGTCGAAAATAGGATTCTAGGTCACCACAGAACTGTATCGTGTTCGGGGGGGTGGAGGGACAGAAGGAGAGGCCCCGAGATAGGACAGATTCTTCTGCTGGGCTAAGAGTATAGTTGGATAGATTAACAATATTGCTGCGTGGGTTAAGGGAACAACTGTTGTGGCCCCATGTGGTATGTAGTAGTTTATATAGTTTAGTGTCCTTTTTCTTTTGTAGAGAAGCAAAGTGTGTGTTGGAAATGGCTTGTCTAGTTTTTGTAAAGTCCACCCACGAGGAAGTTTGTGTGGAAGGTTGGTTTTTCATGAGAGTATCCAGTTTTGAGAGCTCATTCTTAATCTTCCCCTGTTTGCTGTAGAGGATGTTGATCAGGTGGTTCCGCAGTTTCTTTGAGAGCGTATGGCACAAGCTGTCAGCATAGTCTGTGTGGTATGTAGATTGTAATAGATTATCACTACAAAAGGTCCCCCCCCCCCCGCTCTCGCTCTCCTGCTGGTAATAGCTCACCTTAAGTGATCACTCTGGTTACAATGTGTATGGTAACACCCATTGTTTCATGTTCTCTATGTATATAAATCTCCCCACTGTATTTTCCACTGAATGCATCCGATGAAGTGAGCTGTAGCTCACGAAAGTTTATGCTCAAATAAATTTGTTAGTCTCTAAGGTGCCACAAGTACTCCTTTTCTTTTTGCGAAAAACAGAATTGTTATTCTCTCCTTTAAAATAATTTTTGCTTCTAGAACAAGGGGAATACAATTTAAGAAATACAAACCCCAGCTTAAGGAGCAAA
Source organism: Lepidochelys olivacea (assembly GCF_965140295.1). NCBI lineage: Eukaryota > Metazoa > Chordata > Testudines > Cheloniidae > Lepidochelys > Lepidochelys olivacea. Next base: position 24,068,091 of record NC_140422.1, read on the forward strand.
ATTATATAAGGGCATGTAGCAAACTAGCATCATTGTAGTAAAACAAACCATACACAAAATCCCTCAAATCTCACCCCTGGTATTGCAAAATCACTATTGTAAATACACAAACAAAACCTAGTGATGTCATGTTGAACCTACATGTATGAAGGACTTCAGTAGCCTTGTGGCCCCTGCTTCATTCTCCCCTCCCCTCAACAGCCCCCACAAAAATCCCATTCCTCCATCTCTGTGTACACAGCACTGACATCTTGGAGCGGAGGCATTTGGCCTCCTAAACCTTGGATGTCTTGGGAGGAAAGGGAACAGGTCCAGCTTCCTCCACCCCAATGCTTACTTGCTGGGAGAATTCTGAGTTGGAGCTTCCAGAGTTCTGCAGGGGAGGCCTGAAGCACATTTAGGGGAGTTGGTGAAGAAGGTCTTCTTTTGCATGGCAAGAGAAGTGATTAGCAACATCCAAATAACCAAGGCCAGATAAGTGAGCCAGGGAGTAGCTTTGGAAGTGATTTGTGTAAGTCTAAGATGCCACCAACAAGTGATCAAAGCGGGCACTAATTTACAATATGGTCCATAGTTTGCAACTGATGTCCAGAGTCACGAATTGTCTTTCATCTCCCAGAAACGTAAGAGATGACAGCACCTGCCTTGTAACGTTCTGAAATGGTTCAGTGCTGACCACTGTTTCGGGGCAGGGTAAAGCCTAGATCTTCTTTTATGTGGTTGGTAATCAGGGGTATCTCAGTGAAATACAATTCTGAGTGTCAGCTGGAATCATGGCCCTAAGAATCCACAAAAAACACTCCTGAAAACTTGATCTTTGTTTAACATCCAACTGGGGAGAAGGGGCAATGGCTTCCCAGTTTGTAATTGTCTCTTTCTGACTGGCCACTGACTTACCGTTGTGAGCTTGGAAAATTTCAGAGCATTTCTACTAGCTTTTAGAACTGAGCCCTATCACATTCAGAACATGCTTCTTCCTGCAATATTGTAAGTGGGACAATGTCCTTTATATTACGCTGCCAAACCCAGTATGGGAGAGAGGCTTTGCTTGAACCTAGTGAGTGTAAGCATCTGAATTAGAGTCTTTGCATCATTGCTATTCTGGTGCTGAAGGAAGCCAGAAGGCTGAAAAATTCACTATTTGCGCTGTCACTATATGGCTCCAGTGAGATGTTAATTTGAAACAAAGTAAAGAAAGCTTTTCCATTTCAAATTTAAAATGCTTTAGAGATTTTTTTTTTTTTGGGCCTACAAATGTTCTTTGAGAAAGCGTGTGTGTTAACTTGTTAATGACTTTGTGTAGTTTTGAGGAGATTAGTAACACATGACTCCTGCAGTAATTTGCACCCTGAAACTTAGAGAAGAATTTTTTTCTGACTTTGAAAGGATTATTTGGATTGTTTACTGAGTGCTGTGCCTTCTTTGGCTTTAATAATATATGAAGTCAGAAATCAGAAGTGCCTGCTTCTTGCTGCAATATGTGATGGGAATGGAATAGGCCAGTTTTGTGTTTTTCAAGCATTGACACCCTGTTCTTCAGTTCCAATCCTGTAGAACAATTTTGTCGTCTTTTATACTTATGTCAAACCTCAGCAATGAGTTCAAACATGGATGAATACACCTATCAGTGATATCTAGGGACAGCTCTAAAACTGATGGGAAGAGCCTGCTCAAGTGTAACAGAATTTGACCCATTGATCTTTGACAAAATCAAAGTTTCCACAAGAATAGGGGAAATCCAAATAACTGCCTTCTAGCACAGTTATGATTTTTATTGTTGTTGTGTGGATTTGCCCTAATGTAAATTAAAAGAACCCCCTGTAAAGCACAGAATTTTTGTAATGGCAGAAACACCCATTTTGCATAATTGCAATGACTGGCTTTTAAGAGACTGTGAAAGTCAAGATGCATAAGGGCATAAATGACTGGAGAACAGAGCCAGTGAAAGTCAATAGGTTCTGCATAATTTAAAATAACACTGAAGATGTGGTATGGGTGGCACATAACATATGTGGTCAGGTCAGCAATTTCACTGAGACCTAGCAGCATCTCTAGCTGCACAGAGAAATGGGTGCCAGATCATCAGCTACAGTCAGGAATTCCAGTTCATTGGAACCTCAATTTCTGCCTGCTCAAGTGACTCTTGGCAAAGCTGAGAGGTTAAAACAAGGATGAATAGAATCATAAAACAGGCAGGACAAGTACGCTCTCTCTCTCACTCCTTGAATTCCAACTGCTAGGTTGGTTCTAACATCCAACAGAGCTGACCAGGCCAATCAGAATGTCTCTACCTAAGCCATATTGTGATGAGGGACTAAATCAAAAATACTTTGTTAAAAAATAAGTGCCCTTTGGTGTTCTATGGCAGGTGTTAAAATCCCCAACACTGGAGTTTTAGAGAGAGGGGAGAGCTATAACACCCCCGTTCATTACAATGCGCAGTGACTTGACAGTCCACTTATGACTTCCATCTACTTAGGTTTCCAGGGTCAGTGCAAGCCCCAATTTCAAGCCCCATTATGTATTTTCCCTGTCATACAACTGATGATAAAACCATTTTCCCCACAAGAAATGTTGTATGAAAAATCTTGAATTGAAAGTTTTCAGACAAAAAAATTTGGTTTTCCAGGAGGAAATTTCAAACTGAAAATGTTCATTTCCTTTTCACTTAACACAACAGGTTTTTTGGTTTAATGGTTTCAAAAAACAATGAAACAACATTCTAAGTCAAAACAAAAGCCTGTTTTGTTTTGAAGTGTCAACAGGAAACAATTTTTTTTCTGTGGGAAATTTTGAAATAAACAAAAATTTCCATCAGAATATGTAGTAAAGGCATGGGCAAGAAGAGAAGGATGTGTGACAAGCTACTGCCCGAAGGTGCACTCTTGGTGTGTGGCAAGCCGCTCACCAAGGGGACTAATGGTTTCCCACTTTCTCTCTGTGCTACAGAAGGTAAAGAACGTTGGCCTTAATGGATGGGTTTAATTTTTGTTTCCTAACCTCAAAGGAAAAAGTTTGACAGTGACCAAATGAGAGATTTGTAATCTTTTCCCCTCTGATTCAATATCTGTGTTTGAAATCCAACCTTAGCAGAAAATACATATAGTGGAGAGAGAGACATGTTTGTACATTCCTCTTCTTAGATGAGTGACATGGCAAGTCTAATAGACACTGCAGGTCAGGTGTAAAGCAGAGACTGGATACCTGGAAAGTGGGAGGACTTGGTGCCCTGGAAGCATCTGAGGTAAAGGACTCTGGCTTAACCTCTGGTATCAGAGGAAGAATTCCCCATCTCCCTCCCTCCCCAAGATGGTATGCCTAGTAATGATGATATTCTAGTAGTAATAGCAGTTTCTTTCTCATCCTCACATTCCCTTATTTGTTCACCGTGCCTATCCTAGTCTTTAACTATGCTACAGAACTGAAATAAAATGGTTGTAATAAAATATCTAACTTGGGTGCCACTCAGGCCCACACCACCTGCACAGCATTCAAGAGAAGACACAGACATCCTACAGTGACTTCCCAACCCCAAACATCATCTTCCAACTCACCTGCCCAACTCCTTAGTATGTTTCCACTCTTTTGTTTTCATTTCCTGATTTCGTTATAGATGTCACACATAAAAATACATCTCTGGACTAGCACTGTGGATCAATTTGACTGGGTGAGTTTCCTCAACTGCTACTTTAAAATGTTCCTAGCGTGCAGCTTTAAACTGGGAAGAGCAGTATTCAATAATAAGTACCCACACTTCTGCAGGCAGGAAAGATAAGAGGAGCCAGAACAAATAGGACAAAGATATATGTGCTCAGGCAATAGAATATGGAAAGATGCCTATGCATACATGCTATTGCAGCTGTTTGAATATGTTTGGAGCCTGCTGTCAAACAGAGGATTTGGTTCAAGCTACAGCAGCTCACGTGGCATGAAAAATGAAGTTTATGCTGTGCATGTGAACTAGACATTTACATTGATTTCTGTATGATTTGTAATTGTCTAATTTAGTAATCAGTAAGTGTTTGTAAACAATTCGAGTCATTTTCTTGACTCGTTGATGTACGGATATCAGCCGGATATCAACACTAGTCTATGTGCATTTCTTCACTTGGGGCTGGACAGGCATCGTGCAATCCAGCCTGAGCAAGGGGCAGTGCGTAGCTGCGCTGTCCAAGGAGCACAGCAAAGCGTTAAGAGTCACAATCTGATTTTGCATCACCTTTGCTCTGTAGGGGAAATAAGCTGCAGCATCCCTTTCCCTGGAACAGTTTACTTCACCTTCCACACTGGCTCAGATGTGCCAACCAAACCAGTGAGATGGCAGCTACCGTTCCCCAGTACACAGGGTCTGGCAATTGGAGTAGCCCACACAAGGGAGTAAAGAATGTTCCTTAGGCCACTGCTTCTCCCTTCTGTGAGTGATGGAGCCCTTGGAAAACAATTGTTTGCACTGCTGTTTAAGTCACGTCAACTATGTTTTCGAAAACATTACATGCCAGAGATACTGGATGTGAACAAACATAAGCCAGCCTCTAACTAAAGGTGGAAGGAACTTTCCTTGTGTCCATGTTATGCCATGACTGTCTTCAGCAGGGTTTCCTCCATCTTCCTCTGAAGCAACTAATACTTGTCACTGTCAGAGACAAGACACTGGTCTAGATGGACCACTGGTCTGTTCCAGAATGGCAGTTCCTAGGCTTCTCCCTGAAGAATTAAATCACAGGCAGAAGCCTAGTTTACACACGTATCAACTTCATTCTTCATGAAGTGTCAGATTTCTTGGTGGATAAACAAGAGGGCTGGGGGGAAAGCGATAATCATGAATCAGTAAACAAACCCATGTTATCAGGCACATGAATGTAGATTGGTTTATGCATTTCTGCCAAAGAATTTAAAGCAAAAGAAACATTTATCTTTTCACAGCAGTTTTCAACTATCTTTTATTGTATTTCTTGGATTGATGTATTATTGTAATGTCATATCATTCACAGTAATATGTTCAGTCCATAAGATTCCAGAAGATGGTTGCTGAAAAGCACAACTACAATTCAGTTGCACTCCAACCAGGCACTTTCAATAAAATGTTCATTTTAATTTTCATTTAAAATGAAAACTGCTGTCTGTCAAAAGACTGAGGTTCTCCCTCTATGACCTAGCACTTTGTGTGACATGCTGCAGGTAACTCATTTTCAGCAGCATCTCACTCTACAGTTATACTAAACTAGTTCGTCTCCAGTAAAACAGCTAATGCAATATGGCTTTCCCATCATGTTACTTTGCAATGTCATTTCTGCCATTCTAATTTCCTTTCAATGTCACCTGGGAGCATGAAGAAATTAAGTCTACTTGTATCTTTGCAAATAAAGGGTTTGATGTCTGAAAATTCTGCTAAAATATTCATGCAATCATAGTTCATGTTTTTACCTCCAACCACTTTTCTTTAAATATTTGGTTTTTAATGATACAACATCACCTTTCCCCTAATTTGATACTAATACTTTCCTTCCTCATTGGTGTTATGGCAATTAATTAATGTCAGGAAGGTGCTAATTATCATCATATGCACATACTCCTGCTGTTTTCAAGGACAGAGTGCTCAGATACCATGGTGATGGACAACCATATAAAAACTTGATAGGGAGAAAGGGGTTTAGCCACCAAAAAAAGTGTAGTGAGTATAAATTACATATATTTCACTGCATTTCTGCAAGTTCTGAGTGAGCCAATTTGTGAGATATAATTCCTATGCTGTCTAGAAAGTTATGGTCAGCTTGACAATGGAAGTTAGAATGGAAGACTTCATGCAGCCTTATCCACTGCAGCTGCAATAATACTGTATAGTCCCAATATTGATTTTATCTTATTGACCAGTTTACAAATGACATATGATTAGAGTCTTTTAATAATCTCTCCTTGGTATTTTTCTAACAAGTATATTTCATTTGTGTGTATAACTGGTTTTCGAGTTTGTACTCCACAACTTAAACACTGGATTTAGAAAAGTCTGCGGAATGCATACCTAGCATAGAATGATAGAATCGTAGGACTGGAAAGGACCTCGAGAGGTCTTCCCATCCAGTTCCCTGGACTCAAGGCAGGACTAAGTATTATGTAGACCATTCCTGACAGGTGTTTGTCTAACCTGCTCTTAAAAATCTCCAATGATGGAGATTCCACAATCTCCCTAGGCAATTTATTCCAGTGCTTAACCACCCTGACAGGAAGTTTTTTCTAATGTCCAACCTAAACTGTCTTTGCTGCAGTTTAAGCCCATTGCTTCTTGTCCTATCCTCAGAGGTGAAGGAGAACAATTTTTCTCCCTCCTCCTTGTAACAAATTTTTATACACTTGAAAATTGTTATGTCCCCTCTCAGTCTTCTCTTCTCCAGACTAAACAAACCCATTTTTTTTCAATCTTCTCTCATAGGTCATGTTTTCTAGACCTTTAATAATTTTTGTTGCTCTTCTCTAGACTGTCTCCAGTGTGTCCACATCTTTCCTGAAATGGGGTGCTCAGAACAAGACACAATACTCCAGTTGAGGGCTAATCAGTGCAGAGTAGAGCAAAATAATTGTTTCTTGTGTCCTGCTTATAACGCCCCTGCTAATACATCCCAGAATGGTGTCCCCCCCCCTTTTTTTTTTTTGCAACAGTGTTACACTGTTGACTCATATTTAGCTTGTGATCCACTATTATGCCCAGATCCCTTTCCGCAGTACTTCTTCCTAGGCAGTCATTTCCCATTTTGTATGTGTGCAACTGATTGTTCCTTCCTAAATGGAGTACTTTGCATTTGTCCTTATTGAATTTCATCCTATTTACTTCAGACCATTTCTCCAGTTTATCCAGATCATTTTGAATTTTAATCCTAAGCTCCAAAGCACTTTCAACCCCTCCCTAGTTGGTATCATCCACAGTCTTTATAAGTGTACTCTCTATGCCATTATCTGAATCACTGAAGATATTGAATAGAACCAGATACAGAAGTGATCCCTGTGGGACCCCACTTGATATGCCCTTCCAGCTTGACTGTGAACCACTGATAACTACTCTCTGGGATGGTGTCAAGTATCAGAGGGGTAGCCGTGTTAGTCTGGATCTGTAAAAGCGGCAAAGAGTCCTGTGGCACCTTATAGACTAACAGACGTATTGGAGCATAAGCTTTCGTGGGTGACATGCATCCGATGAAGTGGGTATTCACCCAGTTATGCACCCACCTTATAGTAACTCCATCTAGGTTGTATTTCTCTAGTTTGTTTATGAGAAGGTCATGTGAGACAGTATCAAAAGCCTTATTAAAGTCAAGATATACCACATCTGTCACTTCCTCCCTATCCACAAGGCTTGTTACCCTGCCAAACAAAGCTATCAGATTGGTTTGGCACAATTTGTTTTGACAAATCCATGCTGACTGTTACTTACCACCTTATTATCTTCTAGATGTTTGCAAATTGATTGCTTAATTATTTGCTCTATTATCTTTCCGGGTACAGAAATTAAGCTGACTGGTCTGTAATCCCTTGGGTTGTCCTTATTCCCCTTCTAATAGATTGGCTCTATATTTGCCCTTTTCCAGCCCTCTGGAATCTCACCTGTCTTCCATGACTTTTTGAAGATAATTGCTAATGGCTCAGATATCTCATCAATCAGCTCCTTGAGTATTCTAGGATGTATTTCGTCAGGCCCTGGTGACTTGAAAACATCTAACTTGTTTAAGTAATTTTTAACTTGTTCTTTCCCTATTTTAGTCTCTGATCCTACCTCATTTTCACTGGCATTCATTAAGTTACATGTCCAGTTACTACTAAATGTTTTGGTGAAAACTGAAACAAAAGTCATTTAGCACTTCAGCAATTTCCACATTTTCTGTTATTGTTTTCCCCCTTCATTGAGTAACGGGCCTACCATGTCCTTGGTTGTCCTCTTGCTTCTAATGTATTTGTAGAATGTTTGCTTGTTACCATGGGTGGTGGGTGAACCACCACTTTAGGAAGGCTCGCCCACCGGCCCGGCCCCTTCTGTCTGAGGTCCCGCCCCCCATTAGCCAGAGCCCCGAACCCCCCCCAATAACAGGAGGAGCCCTGAGGGCCCCCCCCACGACCAGAGGAGCCCTGGATCGCCATCCCAGGCCAGTCCCCGCTCCCCCAGGCACCAGGCTGGCCCCAGCATCAGGCCAATTCCCCACCCCCAACAAGCCTGAGTGCCGGTCCGGCCCCAGTGCTGCACCGCTCCTCCCTGCTTGAGTGCCAGGCCAATGACTCCAGCTCCTGGCCAGGCCGAGCCATCCCTGGAGCACCAGGCTGGCCCCAGTGCCGGGCCGAGCCACCCCCTACCCAAGTGCCAGGCAGAGCCACTGGCCCCAGTGCCTGGCCGAGCTGCCTCACTCCCCTGCCAGACCCCCACACCCACCACTTGCTTGCCATGTCCGCCTCACTTCCCCGCCCCCGAGGAGGAGCAACATAGTGAGCAGCAGGGACCTAGGGGAAAGGTGGAGGGCAGGCAGGCAGGCAGCAGCAGCAGGGGCCTTGGGGAAGGGGTGGGGCCTCCGCAGCCCAGGTGTCTGGCAGTGGCGGCTGCTCCAGGGAAAGCTTAGCGTTCCCTGGCCTATTATACCCACCACCCATGCTTGTTACCCTTTATGTCTCTAGCTAGTTAACATCATTTTGTGCCATAGCCTTTCTAAGTTTGACCCTACATACTTATGTTATTTGTTTATAGTCATCTTTTGTAATTTGACCTACTTTCCACTTTTTATAGGATTCTTTTTTGAGTTTCAAATCATTGAATATCTCCTAGTTAAATGCCATACTTCCTATCTTTCCTACGCAGTAGGATAGTTAGTTCTTGTGCCCTTAATAATGTCTTTCTGAAAAACTGCCAACTTTCTTGAACTGTTTTTCCCCTTAGACTTGCTTCCCATGGGATCTTACCGACCAACTCCCTGAGTCTGCTAAAGGCTGCCTTCTTGAAATCCATTTTCCTTATTGTGAAGTTTTCCCTCCTACCATCCCTTAGAATCATGAACTCTCAGCATTTTATGATCACTTTCACCCAAGATGCCTTCTATTTTTAAATTCTCCACCAGTTCTTCCCTATTTGTCAAAATCAAATCTAGAACAGCCTCTCCCCTAGTGACTTTCTCCACTTTCTGAAATAAAAAATTGTCTCCAATACATTCTAAGAACTGGTTGGCTAATCTGTACCCTGCTGTGATATTTTCCCAACAGATGTCTGGGTAGTTGATATCTCCCATCACGACCAAGTCCTGTGCTTTGGATGATTTTGTTAGTTGTTTATAAAAAGCCTCATCCACCTTCTCTTCCTGGTTAGTAGACTCCTACCATGACATAACCCTCGGTTTTTTTACCACTTTTATCCTTACCCAGAGACTTCCAACAAGTCTGTCTCCTATTTCCATCAAACTCAGTCCGTGTGTACATTTCTGATATATAACGCAACACATCCTCCCTTTTTTCCCTGCCTGTCCTTCCTGAGCAAGCTGTACCTTTCTATACCAATGTTCCAGTCATGGTGTATTATCTCACCAAGTCTCTGTGATGCCAACTATGTCATAGTTGTGTTTATTGACTAGCATTTCTAGTTCTTCCTGCTTATTCCCCATACTTCTTGCATTAGTATACTGACATTTAAGATACTGATTTGATTTCCCCTCTATATTCTCTCATCCCTCCCTTATCCCTTCTATAGCAACCCATGCTTTCCCCAGATTCCAATCCTTCTCCCAGGCCTCCATGTTTTTGACTTACCTGTGGTCTTTTGTCTCCTGTCCCTGTTGAACCTAATTTAAAGCCCTCCTCATTAAGTTAGCCAGTTTGTATTCAAATATGCTCTTCCCCTTCCTTGATAGGTGGACCCCATCTCTACTTAGCAGTCCTTCTTCCCGGAACAGCATCCCATTGGTCAAGTAAGCCAAAGCCCTCCTCGCAGCCAGGCATTCACCTCCAGGATGCATCTGTCTCTGCCTGGGCCCCTACCTTTGACTGGAAGGATCGAAGAGAACAACACCTGCACCCCCAGCTCCTTCACCCTTACTCCCACCGCCCTGTAGTCACTTCTGATCTGCAGAGGGTCATACCTCGCAGTATCATTGGTGCCCACATGGATGAGTAGTGTGGGGTAGTAGCCAGAGGGCCAGATGATCCTCGATGATCCTATGTGACTTCTCGGATATGGGCCCCTGACAGGCAGCATTCCTCCTGGGATGTCATGTCAGGGCGACAGATAGGTGCCTCCATCCCCCTCAGAAGACAGTCACCAACCACCACTACCCTACATTTCCTCCTGGGAGTGGTGGCTGCAGTCTTTCCAGCCTTGGGGGTATATGGCTTCTCCTCCACCTTTGGGGGCAATTCCTCGTTGCTTGTTGCCAAGGCAGCATAACGGTTCTTCACTACTATGGAGGGTGGGTTGGGGGTAGAGGTGGAGCACTGCCTGCTGCCAGAAGTAATCAGCAGCCAGTGTCCTCCCTGTGACAGAGCCATATCCTCCTCCCCTGAGGGCATGACAGCAGTCCTCTCTAGCTGCATAGGTTCCTCAGCCTTGGACATAGAATCATAGAATATCAGGGTTGGAAGGGACCCCAGAAGGTCATCTAGTCCAACCCCCTGCTCGAAGCAGGACCAATTCCCAGTTAAATCATCCCAGCCAGGGCTTTGTCAAGCCTGACCTTAAAAACCTCTAAGGAAGGAGATCTCCATATGAATATTCTCAATGAATTCCTCATGGGCACAGATGCTCCTCAGCCTAGCCATATCCACCTGTAGCTCTCCCACCTGCTTCCGGAGAGATTCCGCCTGTCTTTCACACTGGATGGTCCCGCCATCCTGGCTTTCTGAGAGTGGGAAATGCAGGCCACAGTCTCTGCAAATCCACACCAGAATCTGGGTAGAGGCATCCGTGGTCAGGTTCTCTGCCTGGAGACAGGTGGAGGGGACAGGAGCAGCGTTGGCACTAGCAATGCAGCCCTTCCTAACCACAGTGATTATATTATGACTCCCTCTTACAAGCTCTCTTGTTCGCTGGCTCCTCTTGGTCATTAGCCTCTGGCTTGTAAGGCCTTTTCTCCTAGCCAGCCTACTCCTTCGTTAATCACAGAGGGGGAGAGTGATCACCAGGCTGATCAAAGATGATCGAACAAGGCTCAAACAGTCCCCAAACACACAATCCCAACTGACCCGTACATTTAAAATAACCTGAAAGAGAAAAAAAAAAACCACAAACAGCCCAAAACCAACAGTCAAACAAGCTCACTCACCCCAAGATTAGAGGTCACACCTTCTTTGTTCAGCAGGGGGATTTCCTTCTCTCCCTCTCAAACTCCCCTGTTTGCTACCATGTATAAAACATTGTTCTCATTCACCAGGCTTACAAGCCTACAGCAAGTTAATTAAAGTCAACTGAGTGAAAAAATAATTACAGGAAAGTAAAGATGGGAGAAGCCCAAACCCATCATTTAGAACCTTTTGAGGTTTGTGTTTTTGTTGAGAGGTGGTTTACTTTTCTTTTCTCTGGCTCCCTCTTTATTCGCTTATGGTGAATTTAATTGACTTTCACTGGGATAAAATAATCATATGGGGCTATTTTCCCTTCAGTATATGCACATGTAGCTTGTAGCTTTCATTAAACGTTACATATTGAGAGGACAATGTGTGATGTAACCTAGTGGGGTCCTGATCCTGAACAGGGCCTCTGGGATAGATGATATAATGTAACTATTAAATAATATTAATAAAGAAAGGTGTTTTCACAGGAATGTTGGGATGACCTCTATGACTTTCGACTCTGATTTTAGTTTGAATAAAAACTTTTAAACAAATCAGGAAAAAATGGAGCATGATCTAGATTTATCTTTTTTTTTAAACAAGAAAAAATTGTTTTGGAAATCAGCATTTGCTTTCTCATTCTGCTCAAAATGGGATTTGTAAAACTCAAATTTAGGCACACCATTGTGCTGTAAATCCTAATAGAGATAACTGTTCTCTTAAACTGCCCCCAACAGGCTCAGGAAAGGATAAAACATTACTGGTTATAGCATGTTCCCTAAATAATACAATGGGAATCTAAAATTAAACAACATTCCTAAGAAAGAGATCTATTCTAAGAAATATAACAATGCTGAAGACCATTCTACAAATAACACCACTAGTGTATTTGTCCTCTGTCCCTGGAGTTTAGTCATGCAACATCATTCTTTTTGATCTTCTCCCCTTCCCTCTCTCTCTCTACCTCCCTCCTTCCCCCTCCCATTGTTTTAGTTTTAGTGTAAACATTTTCATTTAGTCTTTCTGGTTGAAATTTTAGGTATATTGTCAAGCTACAATCCGTCTCACCCAGCTATCACCACTATTTAACTATATTTAGACAGGATCATGATATCTGAACCTGCAGATGCTTAAGTGCTGAAATAACAAGACACTTAATCTTGTGCTTATTATTAAGCACAAGTAGTGCCATTGATTTCAGTCTTTTACCTGTGTGCTTTGCTGAATTAGAGCGTTAGTACCAGCTGTCGTGTATTCTGTGACTAGCCCCATTCCAATTTCACTGGGATTACATACAGTAAAAAGTGCATGCCTGGTCGTATTTGCAGAGCTGAGCCCATAGACTCTCTCATAGATCTTAGAGAAGGAATGAGCTCGTAGTTCATATAGTCCACCCTCCTGCCAATGCCAGCCAGGCCCAAGCTAGGTGTTTTGTCCAAGCCAGTTAAAGATGACCCAAGCACCTGCATTACTTCCCTTAGGATACATAGCTTCCTTAGGTCAATATGCCCACCTAGATTTATAAATGGGATGCATATTTGGCCTACAGTACCGGCTGTTTTAGAAAAATCATTTTCCTACTGAATGATGCAGAAACCTGTGAACTGTTTCTGTCATTCTCTCCATGTTTGTGCTATGCAAGATGCAGCTCATACCATCATTTCCCCCCACATTGTCGTCCTTTATGTTTTCATCTTGTTTAACAAGTGAAAAATAAAAAGTGACACATGCTTCAGTTGGAGCAAACAGCCTGTTAAAAGGGGGTTTCTGTGCAAATACATTCCACTATGTGATCATTTCCCCCAAATTATACTTTTTTTTAATATTCCACATTTTCCTCTAAACAAGTGGAAAACACAGAGTGATACATCCCTTATTAAAAACAAACTAATGGGGCAGAAATTGACCAGATACGTGCAATTACATTCACTGGGGTGATATGTAGATCAACTATTAGATCTGAAAAAAAAAATCAACCTGTCTTTACAAAAGGGTATGGAAATATAAATGGTGTATGTAGGTGTGTTATTTTTTTACCTCTTGTAGATGGTATTATAATGGAATGGCAGCTGAGAAGATGAGACTATGAGTGAAGAGTGTGTCTTGGAGATTGCATGCAGTTCATTTTCCTGGGTCAAAAGTGGATTGGTTTGAGAACAATAATTATGAGGCTGACGTGTATGTTCTCCTTCATCTTGCTGTTTGGAGCAGCGGGGCTTGTCGTCTTCATTCATCTGCAGGATCCAGAAGACATAGTTCATCAGCAGACACCAGGTTAGCATTCCAATTTTTATCCAGTAATTTTGTCCTGTATCTTTGACACTCTTTACATATGTTACAAAAGTGATGCGAGCATAAATGTTCTTTAGGACTAATATTTCATTTTTATAAGGCCAACCGTGGGACTAAATATTTGCTCAAAATAAATCATGCTTAAAAATCAGACTCAATAAAGAATGCCAGGTTATGTGAGAATCTTTGCTTTGTCAAGGATGTCAGCTTGAGTTGAGGCAAATTCTGCTCTCAGTTAGACTGGGGTAAATCCAGAATAACTCCACTCACTTCACCCATACAGATACATGCTTCCCAACCTGCCATTGCCCAGTGGGGTATATTGTGAGAGACAGACCCAAAATGAGGGACACAAGAAAATTAGTCACTCAAGAAACTTAAAATGTTGTGCGATTCAGTACTTTAGTGTGAATAACTCATGATTAGTTATTTCTGATGTAATAATTTTCAACAATGAAACTTTGAGGAGTCCATATCTGTGTGGAAAGTAGGTAACTTTGGGACTAAAATGAGTGATGTCCTTCACAATGAGGGACAGTTGACAGGTATGCACAGATATAAGCATGGGATTCATGTTGACTAAGGACTTGTCTACATTGCCCCATAGGGCAGACTATGGGTGTGTGAGCTGCAGCATTCACTAAAGTGTTTCTCTGTAACTGCCCCATTGTAAACCCTGTTAGTGTGAACTAAAAAGGCCACCAGTCGGAACTACAGTATGTTAACGTGAAGTAGGTAAGTTTTAGTTAGCACTAGCAGGGTCTACATGGGGAAGTTAGAGAGCAATACTTTCCTATGTGCTGCAGCTCGCACCCCTGTAACCTGCACTGCAGAGCCATTTAGACAAGCCCTCAGTTACATATGATACCTCAGCGGTGAGCATACAGTAATGAGCGCAGTATAAAATCCTAGAGTGCAGAGGGATGCCAATGGAGTTACTCTAGATTTACTCTGGTTTAACAGAGGGCAGAGTTTGGTCCATTGTGTTCTTTTATACTGGATATTGTCATTTGATTAAATATTATTTCTGTTTGCTTGTCACAATTAATGTGCAGTTTGTAATATTTTGTGCATTTTAAAGGCAAAATACTGCTATTGTGTTAAAGGAGCTGCACTCTGACACAAAGAGCCCTGGAATTGTCATTACATTAAATGCTACCCTCTGTATCCAGATTTATTAAGTGCTTGTCTCTGTATCATCAAACATACTTAAACATTAATATATTTGTTATTTAGACCAATTGCACTCTAATTTTGAAAGCAGCCACTCAGCCAAAACTGTGGAAATAATGAATCAAAACTGTGAAATTGATTGAAAGTGGAGGATTTGCCAGTCACTTCACTTGTTTTTTTTTAAAATATAATTTTGTATATTTAAATGCAAAACAACTTATATATTGAACTGACATAATGGGCTAAATTCTGCTCTAAGATGTGTGTCTATAAATCCATTTGAAGTCAATGGAAACTGCATGTACACATTTGAAAGAGAACAGGGCAATAAGAAGAAACATTTGAAACAGATTATGACATCATGTGCTCCCTGTAATAGCCCAGCTCATTGGATTAGTTGGGAGTACACAGAATGTAGGAACTGGCCCACAGTTTTTGCAGACACCTGCAATACCTAGACACAAAGTAGTTAATCAAGGGCTCGTATTCTTCACCAAATAATATGTCTTGTTTTTTACACTGAAAGTAGATGACCCACTGTTGTTAGTAATATAGGAGGAAACCAGATATGCTATAGTTATTTCCTATTATTATATGAATTCAAAAAGAAGTCTGTGTAACAAACTCTAATTCTGGGTCATGTCATCTCTGCAAATGGAGGATGAGCCACAACCTCAGCAGATATAGCAGAGGGACAGCATCTCCACATGGCAATGTTTCTCCTTTTCCCTGTGGAAGGACCTCCATGGGATTAAGCTCTAGAGATGTGGACGGGATGGCTCAATAGCGAGGGTTTGTGGCCAGGGAACTGACCCATCACAGCAGCATACTCTCAAACCCAAGGGGAATGTTCATCAGACAGTTCTTTAAGACTTAGATCATGTCTGCAAAATAGGGTTGTTAAGTAGCATGGCTCTGGCTTCATTCTGTACTAGGACAATAACAAAATCCCCTGTGAAAAGTATTCACATTTGTAATGAACTTTCCTTAAATAAACACAGCTCATGTTAAGCCTGAAAAATTTAGAAAGAATATTAAGGTGCATGAAAATTAATTCCACAATAACTGGATAACTCTGCCATTGTTTACTACCTGTTGGACATTAGAATTACATAATTTAAAAAAAATGGTTGGTTCGCGTTCTACTTATGAAAGTCAAGAACTTTACAGCACTGGCTTCAACTAGCCCTTGGTAAGCTTTCCCATGCTTCTCTACCATTGCCTCTTAGTCCTGACCTATTGGACCATTGCTCTTCCAATCATGAGCCTCTCAAGCACTGACTGTTGATTGTGACCAACTATGAAATTATTTTTGAGGTAGACATAAAGAACAGGATGAGGCCCAACCCATTTACACTTGACATACCAATCAAGGTTTGAACACAAGCATCCTCAGAGATGAAACTATCTCAATAACTTATTAGATTTTCATGGACAGAGTCCTGTGTATGGTTGTAAAATGACTATTCTAAGGGGGACTACCTGTTACTGCCAAAGATGTCTAATATCTTGCTTGATTCACACAACAAACTCCCATTTACATTAATGGAAGTTAGACGGAGAGAAAAGGTACTTATAAAATAGTTACATGGTCTGATTTTCAGAAGTGCAGGGCACCTTCAGCTGCCACTGAACTCAGGAGCTTCACATGTTCAGCTCCACCGAAAATCAGGCCAATTGTCCCTAAAGCACAATAGGCACTTGGTAGAACATAGAAAAGACACTGTTCATTTAATTAAAGAGAAGAATAGCCATGTTTCCTTATTGTACACTGTGTTCTATGGAAATCTGTAAGTCTGTAAGAGAGAAACACCAGGTGTGCTTAAAACGATGTTTTCCCTCCCTCACTCAATAACAATATTAGTTTCTTTTAGAGACAGGATATTGCTGTAATTTGCTTACATAATTGGTCCCTCTATAGAACTGAATAAATGCATGTGTCATTATACTATTTAGGCCAACAGATTCTATACGACAAAGTTTATTTATTGGTCTTTGCTTTTGTATTTCTCATGTAGTTACTATGTAGCTGAATACATTTACAATCTCATCTGCAGTGCTTTGTGAAATTCAATAAAGAACATTTTTCACCCAAAAAAAGAAGCACAGTAGAATTTTGCATTGACCAAGCAGACATTTCTCACTGCTAATATGTTCAGTCGTCTTTAATTTGGAATAGTGTAACTTCTGAAACAAGATTAATAAAAATACTTTGGTACTTTAGTTTTATCTGTCTCTTCCAGAAATTGTTCTTTATTGTTTTAGTCCAAGCAAGCATGATGGCAAAACCTTGATGTACTATTTAAACCAGTATAAAACTACAGTCATAAAACTTTAAGTAATGCTTACATTACTTTCACTGAGCAAAGTACGCCTGACAGTAGCTGTTTGTGTTGATTTGTTACTATTCATTTATTCTTTTCCTGTGCTTCACATTGCTACCTAATTGTGATGCTGTACTGAGAAAGCAATATCAAAGTAATTTTCCACAACATTAGTTACAATTTTCTTCTGATCTTTCGAGTGAAACAATCCCATCCTGTTGGCTTCTGTGAACATATAAACCTTGATTACATTTATCTATTGGAAACCAATGCTTACAAAGTATATGTGCCCTGGATAGGGGGTGTATAGCCTTTTTTGCTGATTGACAAATATTCTGTCTGTATAGTTATATTTATATAATGCACTTCACTCTGAACAGACATGGCTGTGACAGACAGCCATTCATTGTGGACAAAACAGATTTCCCAAGCCAATACACTGAATTCAATACATATTTCTCTGGTCATTACAGAGGCAGTAACTTCACTTACGATAGACACTTAATGGGCTTTTATGGAGAGTGTTATTATGCTGAATGTCAGGTGCAGGGGGCCTTCTGTTGAGAATTGGTGTGAAAATGAGATGTCATGGAGGAAGTAGAGAAATGTAATGCCCTATCATGGAGTCTCTGCAAACCTTCTATACTTATAGAGAACTTCTGCTAATAGGTGCTATATATATGTGCAATTACATTATTAATTATTATTATTATTTTAGGTGTGTCAAGTGATTAAAAAATTAATCGTGATTAATCACACAATTAATCACACTGTGAAACAATAATAGAATATCATTTATTTAAATATTTTGGATGTTTTCTACATTTTCAAATATTGATTTCAATTACAACATAGAATACAAAGTGTACAGTGCTCACTTTATATTTATTTTTTATTACAAGTATTTGCACAGTAAAAAACAAAAGAAATAGTATTTTTCAATTCCCCTAATACAAGTACTGTAGTGTAATCTCTTTATCATGAAAGTTGAACTTACAAATGTAGAATTATGTAAAAAAAACTGCATTCAAAAATAAAACAATGTAAAATTTTAGACCCTGCAAGTCCACTCAGTCCCACTTCTTGTTCAGCCAATTGCTCAGACAAACAAGTTTGTTTATATTTCCAGGAGATAATGCTGCCCGCTGCTTGTTTACAATGTCTCCTGAAAGTGAAAACAGGCATTTGCATGGCACTGTTGTAACTGACGTCGCAAGATATTTATGTACCAGATGCGCTAAAGATTCATATGTCCCATCCTGCTTCAACCACTATTCCAGGGGACATGCGTCCATGCTGATGACAGGTTCTGATTGATAACAATCCAAAGCAGTGCGGACCAATGCACGTTCATTTTCATTATCTGAGTCAAATGCCACCAGTCTAAGGTTGATTTTCTTTTTTTGTGATTTGTGTTCTGTAGTGTTGCTCTTTTAAGACTTGTGAAAGCATGCTCCACACCTTGTCCCTCTCAGATTTTGGAAGGCACTTCAGATTCCTAAACTTTGGGTTGAGTGCTGTAGCTATCTTTAGAAATCTCACATTGGTACCTTCTTTGCGTTTTGTCAAATCTGCAGTGAAAAGTGTTTTTAAAATGAACAACATGTGCGGGGTCATCATCTGAGACTGCTATAACATGAAATATATGGCAGAATGCAGGTAAAACAGAGCAGGGGACATACAATTCTCCCCCAAGGAGTTCAGTCACAAATTTAATTAACACATTACTTTTTTAATGAGAGTTACCTACATAGAAGCATGTCCTCTGGAATAGTGGCCAAAGCATGAAGGGGCATACAAACCTTTAGATATCTGGCACGTAAATACCTTGCAATGTCAGCGACAAAAGTGCCATGCAAATGCCTGTTCTCACTTTCAGGAAACATTGTAAACAAGAAGAGGGCAGCATTATCTCCTGTAAATGTAAACAAACTTGTTTCTTTTCATTTGTAAATTGCACTTTCATGACAGAGATTACACTGAAGTACTTATATGAGATGAATTGAAAAATACTATTTCTTTTGTTTATCATATTTACAGTGCAAATATTTGTAATAAGAATATACACTTTGATTTCAGTTACAACACAGAATACAATATATATGAAAATGTAGAAAAACATCCAAAGTATTTAATAAATTTCAATTGGTATTCTATTGTTTAACAGTGCGATTAAAACTGTGATTAATTGTGAGTTAATTGCAATTAATCAACACCCCTAGTTATCATTATTATTAAACTGTTAAAGGGTTATTAAAGTTAAGTATTATTAAAGGGTACCTTTAGGACTCTTGCTAGCAGAAAGGAAACTCTGGGGTAAACCAAGATACATTTTCCTAGTGGTGCACAAGCAAGTTATATGTTAAATTCCCCTGACTGCTATCAAGACTTACAAATATAAATCCCCTGCCCATGATGGAGGATTAAACACTGAAAGATTTTACATTTGTGTGAAATATTCAGTAATTGCCACTGCTCTCATTGTCTTGGAGCCTTACAATGAGCCAGCAAGATGGCCTATCCATCATTACTGTACTCAGCAGTAAACCTCTTCAGAAAATGACATACTCCCCGAAGACTGGGATTTATAAAGAAGAAGCTGATATAATGCCACCTTAGCACTGTTGTTAGTGCCTGCACACAATGTTTATTTCAGACCCTTAAAACTAGTCAGAACTCAAATCTGGGACAGCTGTGATAGTGCAGTAGTGAAAGCGTAACTAGGAAAAAGAAAGTCGTTGTGTCACGTGAGGGTCAATTCAGTTGATCTAAATGGTATTGAGATGAGTTTAGGACTGGGCTAAAAATTTGTGAACTCTGGAACAGCCAGTCAGTGGCCTGGAGACAGAGCTATGGTAATCAATACTAGGACCACTGCTGTAAAGTTGAACTAGCTACCGCCTCTATGACTTTATGGAAAGCTTTTTCTTCTGGGGACTGAAGTCAGAAGACAAACACCTTTAGAAACAGATCGAGTGTGGAAAATTCATCCCAAAAGTTACCAAGATGTGCAAACAGGGGGTTAGAATGAAAACGGCTGCGCACTATTAACTGATGCATCTGAGGAAGTGAGCTGTAGCTCACGAAAGCTTATGCTCTAATAAAT
Organism: Lepidochelys olivacea; assembly: GCF_965140295.1. NCBI lineage: Eukaryota > Metazoa > Chordata > Testudines > Cheloniidae > Lepidochelys > Lepidochelys olivacea. The sequence continues at coordinate 24,088,269 of NC_140422.1, forward strand.
TGGTTAGTCTCTAAGGTGCCACAAGTACTCCTTTTCTATTAACTATAGTTAGTTAATATAGCTACCAGGCATAAACTAACAAAAACAAACCCAAGAATCATACAACTTGGCAGAATCATTGAGTCTGTGCAGTAACTCTACTGTCATTACTTCATCCAGTCAAATCTTACAACACAATACTGCCTTATTTTCATTTTCTGCTTCACCGGTGGAGACGGGGGAAAGAGAGGGGGGAAAGAGGAGAGGGTAATTGTTATAATAAAAATCAGTGCACAGGGGAGCCATAGTGCAGCAGTCTGACTGTATATCACAGCAGCCTTAGAGCAAAGACCAATATTGCAGCTGCATTGTAATTCTCTCTCTCTTAATCACTTATTCAGAACACACACACCCACCCCTACACCTTGTTACTTACATATTACAGTCCTGTATACATCACTCCATGATAACTGTGCATTTCCATAATATTATCCTACTGTATATATATTGCACTACTTTTTAGTCGTACTAGAAACTTTTTTTATCTGTGACAATGCAATTGAAAATAAATTGGCATCTATAAATATAATTTCAAAACTAATGTGGCTGCAGTTTACAACTTTTCTCTGGTATAAATTTAACCTGCCTCTATACTAACAGCATCCATCCAAAACATATGCAAAATAATCTGGTAACTGTATATCAGATGAATGGACTCCAGGCTACATTTTTCAACCAGAAGAGGCAGTACTAGTAAATATATGGAATTAGTTCAAGGAATGGATGCACCTTCTACAACCACATTTGCCATTCTTCTTTTCTCTGCCTTAGTCTTCTTTGACTGAGCTTTTCCCATAGTAAGTAGATTCTTCCTTTCTGCCTTTACATCTTGTTCCAATCAGTTTGCTATTATTCTGATTAAAAGAGAAAGACCTTCACACATTAGCATTAAGGCGAAGCACTAGTTCTGGCAATGCTGTGGTCTACACACCATTGTGGATATGATTCATCTTCTTTCCTTGATGGTAGCAACGATTCTGGTTTTGATTGACTATGACCCAATTTAGATCTTGAAGCAAAGTTGTGCCAGTTCCCACCCAGCTATCTACAATAGGGTCATAAAGTTGTCTAAATAGATACAAAGTAAACATACTTTTTGACAGCTGAGTTTTTAAATAGGAGCTATGCAGGCAAGAACCCAGAGCAGGCATTCCCAATTGTTTTCACTGTGTGGAACACAATAGAGACATTGTCTCATAGACCACCCCGCCTTCACCTTCATGGTTACTTGGTCACCTACTCTCAGTCCTGATTCCATAACAACCCTGTGACAACTACAGCAGTTATTGATAATCTGATCTCAGGAAAGTGTTTAATATCTTTGTAATTTTCTATCAAATGCGGCTTTGCTCTTGGAGAGCCAGTATGCTGGAACTGACTGAAGCTCTCAACTTGCAGCTTCCACAGGTTCCCCCCATCCACCGTTTGCTGTGCGTACTTACTCCTAGAAACTGACTTGTTAAAGAAGGTTTGTTTTTTTTATAAGCCTTCAGAAGTTGACACCTCTTTGTTATGTCGGGCAAAATCAAAACAACCTGCCATAGTGGAGCTGCATTCAGTGCTTGGAAACGTGTCATAGCCAAAGCAACAATGCTGTGATCTGTCAGAAAAATGTAAGAATGATGGCTTTATGAAAGCATGTTTCTAAACAATCATCCTGCATCCTCTAAAGACCCTTTCCAAAGATTTAAAGGGAAGTTACAGAAATTTACAAAAGCTGATCAACAGTCTTTAATTTTCACTCCATTATATTTTTATTTTTTTAAAAAAGAGTTCATATAATTTTGCATAGACAATATGATAGTGAAAGGAAATTTCCTCCCATTTGTTAGCAGTTAATGAATTCAGCTGTGTTTCAAATGTGGACATAATTTTAAACAATTGTAACTAAATTAAAAAATATTTTCAAGTGTATTTCTGATTGTGCTATTTTAAAATTGTTTTATATTGTTTCCATTTCTCAGTGTTCTTAACTTTCTCCTAAAAGCTTAAACAAAACCTTATACCTCCATCAGAATCACCCTTTCTCATTTGTTAAACATTCATTTTCCCTTCATTTTTCTAGTGGAGCTTGAAATTAAAGTGGCTCTTTTTTTCTATTACTATTTTGTTTGTACATCTGGATCGTCAGTCTCAATTAACTATTGCTTTAGCACCAATGAGGGGAGCAGAAGAGGCCAAATAATTGATTTTGTGTAGGTCCTACATCAACAGTAGTTATGGGGCTGATTGTCATTTTGTCTAACTAAATAGTAGATTTTCATTTGAAAGTGAATAATGATTTATTACGCCTTAGGGGCTGGATCTAAACCCCAACTTCAGTAGGTAAGTCTCTAACTGATTTATGCAATACATTGAATTGTCTCCACACACATTTTCTAGAGACTCGATTCTCCAAGGTACTGAACACTCTAGCCTCACACCAGCAGAGTGCTTGAGCCTGGTTTTAACTTTAAGCACATGAGTAGCCCCACTGAATTATTATTACAGTAGTGCTGAAGGGCCAGCCAAGAATGGGGCCCCATTGTGCTAGGCACTGTATAAACTCAGAGCAGTAGATGGTCCCTGCCCTAAAATACTTACAATCTAAATAGACAGGACAGATGCAAGATGGGAGAAGGGGTAGAACACCCAAGCAGAATGAACTATGCGATGGCAGCAACTGGCATGTTAGTTCCATATCTTTTAAGGGGGGCAGCTTGTTCCATAGTTGGGGATAAGCTTAATTGATTAATTGGGACTACTCCTGTGCTTAAAGTCTTTTGCAGGATCAGAGTCCGAATACTTAGCACCTTGCAGGATGGAACCCTATCTTTGTCCCATTCTGTAATGAATCACTGCAGGAGGTGCTGGTGGTGATTCAGCGGAGACTTGCTACAGCGTGGCCATTATACCGTTTCGTGCCAGTTCTGTTCAGAAACTCACTAAATTTTCTTCCCCCTTCTTCAAAGCAGATAAAATCCATCTATTAAAATCTTCACAAAGTCAGCCCTGTTGGGCTTCTGTGTCTGTTTCCCAAGGGCTTGCAACTGAAAATGACACATTTAATTTTAAAGTCTTGTCAGACAATGGCTTTGTGGTGCTTTTGCTCTTGGCAGCACATTTGTTGAGTAACCCAAGTTCAGACTGTGGGTCCTTCAAAATGATGAAGGTTAAGCATGCTGGGCAGCTGATGTACACAGTCAGGGGAAACAGTGAAGTCAGGTGTCTGCTCCAGGAGCTAAGACTCTAAGGAATCCAAGGGACACCAAAGTTACTTTTAGGAGCAATGAATGAACTAAATGGCAAAGTGAAGAGGCTAGGGGTGAAATATCCCATCCTCATGTTGAGATGGCTTGCTCCTTTTCTTAAGTGGTTCTATTTTCTAATCAGGTTACTTTTATCTTTTCATTGGTGCATTTCATGACAATGTCTGGTCATTTCCCATAGTCACAGGACATCATTTACTGCTTGGGACAATCTAGGATTTATTATTTTAATTTAGTAATGTAATAACTCCTTATGAGACTGGAAACCTAAAGCTGAAAATTTGAGGAAAGGAAAAAGCTTTAACTGACCAAACTGTCATGATTCAGCTTGTGACCCATGTGAATTCCCTTGGTGACAATTAGGCAGTTATCCCAAGAATTTAGTCTGTTTAAGGTTCTGTGGACGGAAGGTCTGATTCCAAATTCCTGGTACACCCGAAGTTCCCATTAATTACAAAGAGCGTTTAGAAACCTAATGAAGATGTAATGAAGAGGGACTATTTAGAAAAGCTGGACGTGCACAAGTCCATGGGGCCGGACGAGTTGCATCCGAGAGTGCTGAAGGAATTGGCGGCTGTGATTGCAGAGCCATTGGCCATTATCTTTGAAAACTCATGGCGAACCGGGGAAGTCCCGGATGACTGGAAAAAGGCTAATGTAGTGCCAATCTTTAAAAAAGAGAAGAAGGAGGATCCTGGGAACTACAGGCCAGTCAGCCTCACCTCAGTCCCTGGAAAAATCATGGAGCAGGTCCTCAAAGAATCAATCCTGAAGCACTTGCATGAGAGGAAAGTGATCAGGAACAGCCAGCATGGATTCACCAAGGGAAGGTCATGCCTGACTAATCTAATCGCCTTTTATGATGAGATTACTGGTTCTGTGGATGAAGGGAAAGCAGTGGATGTATTGTTTCTTGACTTTAGCAAAGCTTTTGACACGGTCTCCCACAGTATTCTTGTCAGCAAGTTAAGGAAGTATGGGCTGGATGAATGCACTATAAGGTGGGTAGAAAGCTGGCTAGATTGTCAGGCTCAACGGGTAGTGATCAATGGCTCCATGTCTAGTTGGCAGCCGGTATCAAGTGGAGTACCCCAAGGGTCGGTCCTGGGGCCGGTTTTGTTCAATATCTTCATAAATGATCTGGAGGATGGTGTGGATTGCACTCTCAGCAAATTTGCGGATGATACTAAACTGGGAGGAGTGGTAGATACGCTGGAGGGGAGGGATAGGATACAGAAGGACCTAGACAAATTGGAGGATTGGGCCAAAAGAAATCTGATGAGGTTCAATAAAGATAAGTGCAGGGTCCTGCACTTAGGACGGAAGAACCCAATGCACAGCTACAGACTAGGGACCGAATGGCTAGGCAGCAGTTCTGCGGAAAAGGACCTAGGGGTGACAGTGGACGAGAAGCTGGATATGAGTCAGCAGTGTGCCCTTGTTGCCAAGAAGGCCAATGGCATTTTGGGATGTATAAGTAGGGGCATAGCGAGCAGATCGAGGGACGTGATCGTTCCCCTCTATTCGACATTGGTGAGGCCTCATCTGGAGTACTGTGTCCAGTTTTGGGCCCCACACTTCAAGAAGGATGTGGATAAATTGGAGAGAGTCCAGCGAAGGGCAACAAAAATGATTAGGGGACTGGAACGCATGAGTTATGAGGAGAGGCTGAGGGAGCTGGGATTGTTTAGCCTGCAGAAGAGAAGAATGAGGGGGGATTTGATAGCTGCTTTCAACTACCTGAAAGGGGGTTCCAAAGAGGATGGCTCTAGACTGTTCTCAATGGTAGCAGATGACAGAACGAGGAGTAATGGTCTCAAGTTGCAGTGGGGGAGGTTTAGATTGGATATTAGGAAAAACTTTTTCACTAAGAGGGTGGTGAAACACTGGAATGCGTTACCTAGGGAGGTGGTAGAATCTCCTTCCTTAGAGGTTTTTAAGGTCAGGCTTGACAAAGCCCTGGCTGGGATGATTTAACTGGGAATTGGTCCTGCTTCGAGCAGGGGGTTGGACTAGATGACCTTCTGGGGTCCCTTCCAACCCTGATATTCTATGATTCTATGTGCCCTGCAAACAAGTGGGGAACAGCGTGTGAACTTGGACCTTGATTCAGCAAAACAGGAGAGAAAAGCAGATAGCCATTAACTCAGACAGGACCAAAAAGTCTACATGGCGAGAGGGAAGAGGAGAGACAATTGTTTATCATCTCTCAGCTGGTAGATAATTAGCTAGTTTACAGCAATTGGCCCAGTTGTTTGGCTTTGTATACAGTACACAATGGGCCAGATGCCACCGTGCTGGTGGAAGGAAGTGTGTAATTTCTCTCTCTCCTGCCTGGACCCTTGCACTGGAGAAGGGAATTCACCTTGAGGGAAGACACCCTTCCTTGGGGTTTCACCTGTTGAGGGCTGCTTTTCTTTGTCTGCATCTCCACATGACCTCTGCTGGCTGAGGTTGCTGAGAAGATTTGCTCACCATACCTCACGGAAGCTTTGGCCACACCTCCTTCCTTGCCAGTCCCCCAGAAGAATGAGATTGTCTGTTGTTTCTTGCCAATTTCAAGCGTGTAATGAAACCAGGAGCATTGTCTTCCTGGTTCTGGGATTTGTTAAAAATCTTTTGCATATCATAGTGCCCCTAAGTCTAGCCACAGGGAGGAAAAAATTAGAGGCTGCAGTCAGAGTAACCCTCACCCCCTCGTGTTATCTTTATGTAGCAACACTTGCACATTTGCAGTTCTACGTGAAGTTATTTCATTAGCTAGACAATAACATGGAGGAAAAATAGGCTGTTTATATTATGCAGGGAAATGAATTCATCTCGCCGCACAATTATAGATTATTAAAAAAGAAGTACATTAAAATATTCATGACGGTGATTTTTTTTTTTTTTTTTTTGGTCTGTGGACAAATACCATGATCTACGTGTTGTACTGAAGTTAGAGCCAGTCACAGAACAGGAATATTGCAGAGCATACTGACTTGCAATTTTATGGTAGTTCACTGCAATTGTTTAAGGCCCAGACCTTCTTGAGGCAAAACTCCCATATAGGTCAGTGGGATTCTCACTTAAGATACCCTGCAGGGCTGGAACTCCAGCCAAGAACCCATTCAAATGTTATGAATAGTCAACTTTGTCTCAAATATTAATCAAAGTATATTTATTTTAATAACCTATGAAACTAAAAGCTGTACCTTGCCTTATAGTCTCCATTTATTTAGCTCAGGATATGGTTATTACCTTGTAAACAGGAAGAACCCTCGAATTGTTACCTAATTAAAACTGGGACACAGCAAGTTCTGCATATATAAACAGCTCATTCTCATGCTATTGATGGCAATTAAGCTATGCAATTAAGCTACTCCAGAGCACACAAAGTCAGATATTATTTATTATATGCTGCACAACAGAACATTCAGGACAATCCCAGCTCCAATGGGATAACTCCATTGAGTTCCGTGGAGTTACACCAGGTATACATTTGGTCCATTATGGCTTTTTTTAATCTCTATGAAATTGCAATAAATGCAGTCAATGTGCTGTACAAAGGAATTATTAAATTTTATGCAAAACACTAGGAGAACTAAATTGTATCATGAATATCAAGGAAAAAGAGTAGCTAGTACAGCAAGAAAAACAGACAAAGATGAGCTGCGAACAGATGTAGAAATCTCAATTTAAAATGCATACTCTAGCTCAACCAGAAATTATGTACTTGACACAGGAAGTAGCAGGTGGGATTCTAGGGCCTGTGCTATGCAAAGGTTAGATTAGATCATCATAATTGTTCTTTCTGGCCTTGAAAATCTGAAACATGAAGAAAACATGAAAAACATGAAGAAATATACATAACTGGGGTAGAAGTCTGCACTAAGTAAAGTCAGTGGCATCCACCATTCATTTCTATATAAAAGGTTGATGCCTTTCATTAGATCTCACAGTATCAACTAATTTTCGACATCCTTAGGCCCCGACTGTGCAATGAGTCATGCAGGCTCTGTGGTCAATGGAACTATAGACATGCAGAGGAGTCTACCAATGCTGAATTCATTGCAGCTCTAATCTAATCTGCAATATGTAACTCTTCCTATTTTACTCCTTCACGTTTGTTATTATTTAGCAAGTGAGCTTTGTTTGTTTTTTATGCAGAAAAACATCCATGGAAATTACTTCTGTTAGGCACATTAAAATATGTTAAAAGTAAAAACAAACATATTTAAACCAAGAGCAAAATGTTTAATTAAATTAGAACACAAAATTTAAATTGCTGCAATTTCAAAATTAGTGTTAATAGACTGTGGGCCCAGAATCAGTATGCTAAAAGTTCCCAGGGGTGAGAAAATGGAGACAAGGGGAGCAGGAAGGAAATAATATTCACTATTATAGAACAGTGGTTAATGAATTTAAACAAGTCAACTTCAATTTTAAAATGCAATAAATGTTCTTAAACAATATAACAGTCTAATTAGGCACTATGGCATGTGCATCTTGGAGAGATGACACATTCTTCCTGTCTACACATTTGCCAACTACATTTTTCCTCTTGCTTGGTTCCACAGATCAAATTATATATTCAGTATATTCTGATTGTACTCTGTCATTTCCTCTAAAGGCACTAGCTTCATTTCTTAATTGAGACCCAGTGGAGACAAGATCACCACAACATAATTTAATGAACTATGGAAGAGTGCTGCTGTTTGCTACATGTAGTATCGAGCTGCATCACAAAGAAACAATACCTCCTAGGTGATGTTTCAGTAGATAAAATAGGTAACTAAAACATTTTCTGAAATTATACCCACCTCCCCCAACACATTCCCATTTTATTATTTGTTAAGAAATGCGAAAGTATTTATAGCAAGCTAATAAGCTGAGCACACAGCCCCCTAAATCAGAGGTGGGCAAACTACAGCCCGGGGGCTACATCCGGCCCTTCAGACATTTAAATCCAGCCCTCAAACTCCTGCCGGGTAGCTAGGTCCAGGACTTGTCCCTCTGCAGCGCTCCAGACAGGGAGCGGGGTCGGGGGCTTGTCCCGCTCTGCGTGTGCCATGGCTCCATGTGGCTCCCAGAAGCAGCAGCATGTCCCCCCTCCAGCTCCTACACATAGGGGGGCTCCACACGCTGGCCCTGCCCCAAGTGCCACCCCCGCAGCTCCCATTGGCTGGGAACTGAGGCCAATGGGACTTGCAAGGGCGGCGCCTGCAGATGGGGCAGTGCACAGAGCCGCCTGGCTGCGCCTCCATGTAGGAGCCAGATGGGAGACATGCCACTGCTTCCAGGAGCTGTTTGAGGTAAGCGCCGCCCAGAGCCTGCACCCCTGCCCCCCTCCCCAAACCCTTGTCCCAACCCTGATCCCCTCCAACCCTCTGAACCCCTCAGTTCCAGCCTGGAGCACTCTCCTATATCCCCAACCCCTCATACTCAGCCCTACCTCAACCCCCTGCCCCAGCCTGGAGCCCCCTCCCTCACCCTGAACTCTCATTTCTAGCCACATCCCCAGCCAGAGCCCTCACCCTCTCCTGCACCACAACCCCCAATTTTGTCAGCATTCATGGCCCACCACACAATTTCCATACCCAGATGTGGCCCTCAGGCCAAAACGTTTGCCCACCCCTGCCCTAAATGGAGACCAGGCACACAATTTCTTTCCTCCATGAAATCACAGATTTGAAATTGGACACCTACAATATAGAAGAGTAAATTTTACTTCCTCCCACCCCACTTCAGAGGTTAAACTGTACTTGATTTGCCCTTCATATTAGTTGTGGTGATATAAATACCACAGTCCATTTCGAGTATCCAGTTCGGGTTATTCTCTTCTTTGCTCCAAGTGAATTCAAGTGACAGTCAGAAGAGGTGCTCTCACTACTCAAGCCCAGAGTGCAGAGGCCTGATTCTGCCCCATTTAAATTAACCCAGTGTTTTGGCATTGACAGCTGCTTTAGAGCCAGCCAAGGTGTGAATATAGCTAACTCATGTAATTACATCCTCCTCCTGCCTCTTTGTTGCTATACTCACTTGTTGCAATTTATTCCAGATTAGAGCATAAATTCCTCAGGGCAGGGATGATAATGAAATCCTGGTCTCATTAAATTCAATGGGAGTTTTGCTATTGACTTCAGTGAACCCAGGATTTTACGCCATGTCTTAATATATGTCCGTACAATACCTAGCGCAATGGGACCTAATCGGGACCTTTATGTGATGCTGCAATAATAAATACATGATATATTCATTTAGAAATATGTATAATAAAATTCCATGGTGGCAACATTTAAAAGAAATCAGGTTATTTTTGGGAGCTAGCTGCGTTTCAGTCCTCTTTTCAATTTGCAACCTTCTGAATTATTCTTTATCCAAAATGGTAACGCCATTTTAGCAACCAAACCAATGAGGACGTAATAAGATTTTTCAGTTGAGGACAAATGCCTTGTGAAATGGTTAATAGTCCCAAAGGAGTAGGCTGGGTGGAAAACATGAATTCTGTTTTATGAAAAATGTCAAAGTTTTAGAATTTGGTTTTGTTTTGCATCAGAACAAAACGGAGACGTTTCAAAATGTTTCTTGAAAAAGCCCAAAAGGGACACCCACCCCAGCCTAGCCAATAGCCCAGTGAGTGGGGCGCTCACCAGGCCAGTGGGACACTAAAGTTCAAGCTCATGCTCTGCCTGACTTGAATGTGGTTCTCCCCCAGGGCCAGGTGAGTGCCTAGCCAACAGGAAACTGGCTATTCTAGGGGCACTGCGTCTATGCATCTCTCTTTCTTCTCCCTGACCTGAGAAACACCTAATGAAATGTTCATTGAAACACATACGTTCCCATGAAAAAGTCAGTTCCGATGAATCAGCATTTTGTCAAAACTTTCCTGACCAGGTCTACAAAGGAATCCTGTTTGGGTTTTATTGTTTTGGCTAGGGGGACTGCTCTAACTAGCATGCCAAACTCCCTCATTATTTATTCAAAATGGAAGCTAGGGCCTAGGTTGTAGTCGTGACAGAAGATTTACCGTCTAATCTCATTGACCAAGTAATTCAGAAATATAGGCTTAACTCCTGAAAGGGACATTTTATTATCTGGCTTTGACTTTGTCCATTAAACAAAGTTCTTATAAGCCCTGTTGTAGGATTTAATGATTGCTGTTTCCTAACCTAAAGGCAGGAACTGGTCATTCTATTTCTGCAACCCTGCATGTTGCAAAGTATTCTTTGACAGCAAATTTGCACCCCAAGAGTGCTCACTGCACAGTTGACCCTCCTGCATTTTCTCCAGGACTATGTGGTAACATACCAGGAATTGTAGAACTGATTGGAACCATGGTGTGGACAGCCAATGGGGTGATATCAGAATACAGAGATCCAGAGGCCCTTTCATTACCTTTGCCAATACTTCCTGTGGTACAGTGAAGGGAGAAATAGGTATTAACCTACAGCTCTACAAATACTATGAACTCTGTCAAGTGAAGCCTTAGTACTTATGGTTTGCCCATTCTACTAATATAAGGAACAGTGGCCATTGCAACCAGCAGGAGATTGTAGTTATGGGCCTAGAATGACCCCATTCCCATGAGTTGTACTGCTGGCCAATGCCATTTAGCATAATTAGGGCAGCTGCCGCTGGTAAATCACAATAGGTGACAGTGTGGCAGCAGCAGATGGAAACAGTGTTTTTTCCTGTTCCACATGCCTCCATCTCCAGTGCCATACTATACCAAGGTACAATATTGTAATCACTAAGGGCTATGACTGACTTTTTTATTTGGTTTTCTTTGCCTCGATTTAACAATTCACTGTGCACAATTCTAAAACAATCGGGGCCTAATATTACTTGACAAGACAGCCACTCTCGGCAGGATGCTTCAAAATGGTGACTGCAATATGTTTTCTTTCTTTCTTTCCATCTTTATTTATCCTAAGAAGCTATTCTTATATTTTCTGTACTTTTAGCTTGCTACATTGAGTAAAACAGCTTTCATATTCTTTTAAAAACTGAGATCTAATAGATGTAAAATGAGTTCACACTTTTATATAACTTGTAATCATTAACTAGTTTGGTTTCATTATGCCTATTGTATGTAAAGGACAAATAATTCTCCTCATTGGGTTGCCCAGGTTGATCAGAGTTTACCACTGCAGCAGATTTGCTGTATATTTTTAACCAATATCCCCAAGCTTGTGCCAATTGTAATTAATGCCAGTCAGAATCCATGAGAAGTTCTGTTACTGCACACACCAATGGATTAAAGAGATGATCAATGCTTTATCCAATGAAAAGGCAGTTGTAATCCTAGGCTCTGATCCAGAAATCAGATCTGTATAGGTTGACCCTATCACTGGATTGGGGCTATAATCACTTTAATTTTCCACAGGGCTATAACAAACCAATGATATTCTGGAGGTGGTGAATACAATTTTCTGGTGAACATCACTGATAGAAGAAAGTCACATAAAGAGGACAGGTAGCTCCGAAACTCAGCTTTCAAAATGGATTGCAAGCTGTGTGAGAAACCTAGGCAAACACTGAAAAAAAGAAGTCTACTTGTATTCATTCCAGTTTTTTAAATGAGTTCATTTAGACTCTTTTCATGCTGCTTTTGTGTTTTCTTTTCCACATTTACTCTAGTGAAGGAGTTTGCTGGCAGGATTGTTCACAGAAAGAGCTCATTTTAAGGGAATATTCAAGCATATCCTCAGAAAGTCAGCTGTTGAATTCATAAGTGAGGGTATTTTCACCAGAAACCTGATTTAAAGAGAGATGTTTTATCCAGTTAAGGAACAGAAACATACTGGGTCACCAATGTGTATAATAAAAACAGTGCAAATCAAACTGCTCAACAAATGAGGTAAGGAGTAAGAGTTACTCCACACAGCATTCAGTGAAGAATTTTAAATGATGAAAATATTAAAGAAAATTGTGATCTGTTCACGGACAATTCATGATAAAAAAAAGAGGTGTCATTAAATTGTTCATGTGTTGTCCACCCAGCTCTGCTGCAGATTTCGTGCAGGATAACAAAACCAGGAAGAAGGTACATCAGAAGGTTTACTGACTTACCAGTAAGAGACATAAGAAATAAGGTTTATAATTGTCTGTGTTGCAACTTCACATGTCTATTATGTTAGGCAAAACATATCTATGGTGCAGCCCAATTTACCAGGCATGTCACTTATGACTAGGTGGCATTTCAATGGAACCTCAGTATTTCAGAAGGATTCCACCACTTTTGCTGGACCCAGCTTGAAGAACAGTCTGGTCTCACTGCTTTATAGGTGCTCTGCAGCAGAAGATGGTGGAGCCCTTTGAGGTGTCCACATATCATTGGAATATAGAGCTGAGAAAATCTCCCTGTACAGAGCTCCCTTATACATATTGGTTTTGACTTTGACAATTTTCTTTTAATGTAGGATTGTTGCCATTTTCACTTGCTAGAACTGCTTTTCATTTTGTGAAAAACAGCAAAAAAGATAAAATTCAAAAGGATTATCCAAATTTAGCAGAACCAACTTTGCGAGAGAAGTGGAGTAAGTGCCTTTTTGGTCAGTTTCCTATCTACTAGTATTATCCAAAAATTCATAGAACTGAAAACAGAATTTTTAAAAGTATGATACAACACAGCATGGTAATGAAAACTGTATTTCATAAAATAATTTCCAATTCAGTTTACTTATATGTTGCTCGCAGCACAGCTTATTGCAAAACTGTACTGCTACCAAGACTGCTATTTAATTTGATAAAAGATTGAATGATTCTCATTAACAAAGCAATTAAATAACTGTCAGAATCCAAACTAAAAATTGGTCAGAAATTTACTAGACACCAACTGGTTTTGCGTAATATGAAAAGGGCTCATGCAAATGGAAGTGTTACTGTGATTGGAATAACATGGATTGTAAACCAGATACCTATTTTAAAATGTAGTAATTATGAAAACACCCCTGATCGGATGCCTTTAAAGAAGAAAAACTGCAAATTGCATGCTGTTTACATTGCCTTATTTAGACTTGTAAGAGAAGCATTATAAGAAAATTAGCATTTGGAAAGGTTATGTAAAGGCACTAAAATTGAAATGTATGACAGCTGCTGCCTCACTGGCCATGGCAAATGGGATACCAGTTATAGAACTTAAGGGTTCAATAGATACTGTTTCTCAGAATGAAGCATTACCATGCAGTGGGTGCACATTAGAGACCTAATTCTTCATCGAAAACTATATGGCTTTTAGCCATCAATATCTTAGACGTGCAGTATGATGAGTGAATATAAGATTTCTGCAAACCCTGACAAGGAGGCAATGCATAAATAATCTTGTACAAACCCCTCATAGATGTATGTGTATTTGCTAAACTTATTTTTACCAAAAATAACCCAGAAACATGGAGCTCAGTTTGGAGGGGACCCACCAGAGTGTGTTTGTGTGTGCAGGTTTCAGAGTAACAGCCGTGTTAGTCTGTATTCGCAAAAAGAAAAGGAGTACTTGTGGCACCTTAGAGACTAACCAATTTATTTGAGCATGAGCTTTCGTGAGCTACAGCCCACTTCATCGGATGCATGCCATGGAAACTGTAGCAGACTTTATATATACACAGAGAATATGAAAAAATACCTCCTCCCACCCCACTGTCCAGCTGGTAATAGCTTATCTAAAGTGATCACCAGGTGGGCCATTTCCAGCACAAATCCAGGTTTTCTCACCCTCCACCCCCCCCCCCACACACACAGATTCACTCTCCTGCTGGTGATAGCCCATCCAAAGTGACAACTCTTTACACAATGTGCATGATAATAAAGTTGGGCCATTTCCTGCACAAATCCAGGTTCTCTCACCCCCTCACCCCCCTCCCCTGTGTGTGCAGGAGATTCTACTGGTTCCACAGGTCCACGCTCTCTACCACAATTTAGGGGGGTGCTTTTGGGCCATATATTCAACTGGAGTAGCATCCATGGAGCAGCTGCACTGCTACTCTGTGACCTGAGGATGGGGAAATACCCTTTTCCCTTCCCCCATGAACACGCCTGATATCCTACGCTCAGGCTGGACAGTGTGGATTTGAGCCTTAGCTATCCTGTGCTTAAATTTAGCACTGAGAATCCACAGAGACCAGTGGCTCAATCCTGAAGTCTTCGCTAAGGCAAAATTCACATTGACTTTGGGACTAAAGTTCTAGTGAAGTTGCACGGACATTCTGGTTCCATTCACAGAATGGGCTGGGCCCTTCGGCTGGCTTTTATTCGAACAGTTTTTGGTTTGGACCTTGTGTAGTGCAGACAGAGACACAATTCTACAAAACTCTAGAGATCTCTTTGAAAAGAAACTGAAGCAAGCCACATTCTTTCAAGAAGGTGTAATAAACTCTAAATGCTCAGCAACAGAGACTATAGAACTACAACCATGTAGATAAAATATTTCACTATCTTGTTGGACCAGCTTCGGAATGGTATCTGTGGTTAATGCATGTATGCTTATCTGTCCTTCTCCCAACTCCAGCTAGGTTCAAGAGAAGAACTTGCTCCATCCCTTGAAAAATTGCACTCACAATATTTGTTTTTGTCTTTATTTGGGGACCTTTTGATAACAACTCTTTATATAGCTATCTTTTTCCTTTCCCTTTGGTTGCTGCACATTGCTTATTCATCAAGGTATGAGTAAGCAGTGCTTTGTGTGCAATTCCTTGGAGGCCAGATAAAGAGACCAGAACATTAGATACGCTCCAGCTGTTCTCTGCAATCGCCACTTAACTCTCCTAGCAAATGTAGATTTTTCAACTCTTTTCCCCTACTGCTTATTCATTTATTTAAATAAAAATAGAAAGGAAAAAATTATCTTGGGACATGAGCACAGACGTCACAGTCCCAAGCTTGCGATTAAAATTCATAAATCACAAAAGAAAGCTGCCGAAAACAGCATGTGTATTCTCTGGAGGACAAAGACTTATGTCACCCAGCAGTGACTCCAGCAGCCAAGTTAGGGCAAACATTTCAAAGTTAAAAACCCTGTCTGGTTCCCTTCTGCCCAAATGATGGCGGTCATAACACAAGGCCTTGGAGGAGGAAATAGGAACAGGAGAGGGAGAATCCTCAGCAGAGAAGCAGCCCCCTACAGATACTGCAGCTGCAGCTAAACTACCGTTGAAGTTCAGCTTGTCATAATTTTCAGTAACCAGCTCGTGTAAGCTGGTGGGCTCACTCATCATCTCTGTGCACCAAAGAAAACTTTCCAGCTACAGGATTCCCTTTTCTTCGGGGATTCAGTTTATATCTTCAGAATAACACAAGTTCAACCTATCAGGCATGTCCTTTCCCCATCACCCAAGGTCTGCTCTAGAAGTCTATTTACTCTTTCCAATTCTCTAGCTCCTTGCAGAATTACACTCCACAGGCCTTCCATCTGGGAGTTGCATGTCAGTTGGGCTCTTGGCTTGATAAAGGAGCTCCTGCAAGACCCTTCCTACTCCCTTGCAGCTCTTCCAGCTCAACTGAGCTACTTGCTGGTTTTTACGTTTGTCAAGCTATCATATGATCCCTCTCATACCATCAGCTAGGAGACCAATGATTAGTCAGGGTATAATGGGGGGTGCTCAGGGATTCAGCCCAACTCCCTTTTAAAGAGTCCGCTATCCTGTGACATCTCATATCTTCCACTGTTCCTGCACAACAATCCCATCCTGGACACACACAAATCTTTGTATTATTTACCCTGGCTTTCAGATGAGATTTAAAACTAGAGAGGAGCCAGAACCTGGATATTTTGTTCAAGCCAGTGCCCTGCCTCCTACCCCAAAGATCAGTGGTTTGGTTCAGGGGTCTGAACACCCCTGGTTTTAGTTTTCCGACTGACGTTTTGCAAAAAAAACCAAAAACAGAACTTGGCCCTATTTGTCCATAACACTCAGAGACTCATAGACTTTAAGGTCAGAAGGGACCATCATGATCATGTAGTCTGATCTCCTGCACATTACACAGAACCTCACCAACCCACTCCTGTAATACGTCCCTAATCTCTGGCTGAGTTATTGAAGTCCTCACATCAGGATTTAAAGACTTCATGTTACAGAGAATCCACCATTTACACTAGTTTAAACCTGCAAGGTGACCCAGGCCCACCCTGCAGAGGAAGAAGAAAAGCCCCCAGGGTATCTGCCAATCTGACCTGGATGAAAATTCCTTCCTGACCCCAAATATGGTGATCAGTGAGTCCCTGAGCATGTGGGAAAGAATTCTCTGTAGTAACTCAGAGCCCTCCCCACTTAGTATCCAGTCTCCGGCTTTGGGGATTTTTGCTACTGGCAGTCGCCAGTTGAACTGCAAGTGGTCATAAAGATATCAGGTACTTTCCGTAAGATATTGGGTGCTAACCACAGTGTCTTGTCCAAACCCTAACTTTCTACTTAAATACCATGTGCAGTTTCAGCAGAATTCTGTATTGGTCACTCCCTGTTCTAAAACCCTGGGAAGAGTTGGTTTATACAGTTGAATGGCTGCTGTGTTTCAGCCCAGTGGTGACTTCATTCAGAAGCTGGGAAAGTGATCCCTAGATTTCACAGATCCGTAACTACTTTTTAAAGTTTTTGGGATGAAAAGTGGTATATTAACACAATCAGATAATATTCCGACATCCACTAAAATCAGTTCCTGAGCTGCTCACCTGCAGCAGCTTTCTCCTTCCACTACCTGCTCTACCTACATGCCCTGACTCTGGGACAGAGTCACACCAGAGCAAAACGTCCACTGTAGTAAGACATTTGTACCACTCTGAGTCATCTTAATCTTCAGAAACTGAATGGCTGCTTGCAAACAAACTTATATTGGTAGGCAAATACACAAAGGGGAGGTTTTCAAAGGCAAAGGGCAGTTAAATCAATGAGAAAGTCAATGGGAGTTGGGCAGCTAACTCCCAGTTTTGTCTTTGAAAATCTCCCCAAGGAGACCACAGCCAAATAAATTTTCCGTGACTAATGGATTTAACTTGTCTTTCACACACACACACACACACACACCACTTGCCCATACTACTGTGCAAACTATACACATATTAGTGCTTGAGCATTTGCACAGTTTAATATTTCAATAATCAAGTCCTTAACAGCCTGGTCCAAAAAACCTTGGAAGTCACTGGGAGTGGTAATTGAAAGCATGGCCAAAACAAGTATGCGCATGTTCAGAGGCAGGAATAAGGACAACCTTTTACTGACCAAAGCTGCTAAAAAAATGGAACATTTTTGCAAAATCGTTGAGAATTTTTGCATTGAAATTTCAATAAAAAAATTCATTGAAATTTTGAAAATTTTCAGCTCTCTTGGCTAGTGATTTCCCTGGCTGACCTGGCAGTAGTGCCCAGCTCTGCTCACTTGAAAGGCTGATCAGCCCAACAGAGGGCCCAAAACACTGAGCACCCTAACTCACAATGAAATCAATCCAGGAAATAAGTAAAGCTGAAGATTTGGAAGTATCATGTACATCATCAGAGCTGTGACTGAGGCTCCAACTCTCCTATCTAAGGGGAAAGAAAGGAGTATAAACATTTTTTTAAAATTTATGGAAGCTAACATTTTAATTGGTAGCATTGTAGCAATTTGCATTACAATTTTCTGCAGTGCATTGTTTTGGAGCCATACACTGCCATCAGTTACACTCATGTAATTGAATGCTGAACCAGGTCGATTGAGCAGTATTTTTCAAAGCAATCAGCATTGGTCTAACTCTGTTCCTACTACAGTTTTATGATTGACTTTAATGGAAGCAGAGCTAAGCACTTTTGAAAATTCCACCCATTGTATTTAAGAGGTGTAGCATGTAAGTCATATGAGGGAGATCAAGCTAAGAAATGTAGTGTTTGAATAATAAGGGTGGTGGCAGTAGAGAGGAGAGTGCGTCAAAGATGGCAGGTGTAAATGGAATGAGTTAAAGAAGTTAGAAGGAGGGTAAGATGGTAAATCAGGGCACTGGACTGGCTACAATTAAAAAGATTATTATGGTAGGGACATCACAGAAGTAAAAAAGATGGTTGGATGCCAAAGAAAATAATGCAAACACAACTGAGGTCAGTCAGACCTAGAGGCCGACCAGCAACTAGATGGCAGGACATCGTACACAAGTATATGACATGGGCTTAATGGAGCAACAAGCCATGGACAGGAATGAATGGTGATGCTGTACTGCTCCCTGGGTCTGCAAAGGTGCTTTGGGATGAAAAGAAGGTGAAAGAGCATACAGGAAATGCAAGCTCCCAAATAGACACAATTTATGCAGAAGTGAAAAGGACAAATCTAATGTATACCACTATACTTTATGGAAATTATCTCCATTTCCTGACCACAATAAAGTACCTCTCATTTGACTATTCCTCAGAGTTAGCTTTTTTTCTATTATTAAAAACAAGACAGTAGCTGTGGCTTTGTTGAACAGAGAAATGGATTTACTCATTTTTAGCCATTGCCAAGCCACTTTTCAGCTCACACTGTATGGAAATACACATAAAAGAGGATTTTTAGCACTGTGATGGACCGTGTAATGGCTGGGTGCCTTATAGTGTGCAATCCTGGATCTCACTCACTCACTCTCTCTGACTGTCTCTCTCTTTCTGCTACACCTAATGAACAAGTTTAAAAGGATCAAACCACTGAGTGGATAATGTACCTGGTGCACTTTCTCAAAGTATCTTTTTCTTGCTTTCTACCGTAGTAAACAAGTTAAAAAATGCAGTAGAGAGGAAAATTGCTAGTGACACATTCAACCTCACTAGCTCTTCTACATTACCACAAGTTGTAAAAAAGCCACTCTGAACAGCACAGAACTTCAGTTATTACAATTAAAAGGTTTGGACTAACAATTTAACAGTGGCAGATGTATAACATATGATTTTTAAGGGAAGTCTCCAGATACAAGCACTCTATTTTCTGTACAAAATTTATGTAGCCTGGAATAGTTAAATGCTTATCGTAGCAGATATCTACCAGAGCTGAGGATGATGTGAATGTATTACTGTTAACAGGATTTGCTATTAAAATCAGTTAGCAGTAGAGCTATACAAATCATAAAAAACTGTTTCAATAGACCCCCATTTTTGTTTTGATTTCTCAGTGAAACAACAGACCCCTCTCTCAAATGGTTTTGAGTAAACAAAACATTTTGTTGTGATTTCAGGTCATTTTTAACCAATTTTTTAAAAAAAGCAAAGGCCATTTGGAAATGCCATTCACAAAACCACTGGAGAAGGAGGAGGTGGTGATGCTGCTGCTGCCCCCCCTTAAAGCCCTGGGATTAAAGTACTCACCTGGGGTTGCATCCGATGAAGTGAGCTGTAGCTCGTGAAAGCTCATGCTCAAATAAATTGGTTAGTCTCTAAGGTGCCACAAGTCCTCCTTTTCTTTTCACCTGGGGATGTGACAGACCCAGGTTTAAATCCCCATTCTGCCTGATTTGGAGCAGGACTTAAACCTGGGTCTCTCTGACCCAAGAATCTCTTTAATGCCAACTAGCAACAGGGTGCAGAGGGGTTACAGGAATCTCCTGATTCTGGTACGTACATTTTAGTTCAGCAAAGGAATCTCATGTGAGGTCTCAAATGAAAGCCGGTGTGATACTGGTCATCAATATCATTGTGAAATGAATGTACAGATACTATGTACATATATATAAAACTTATGTTCTTAAAGTTTGTGTATGGGGATTGGGGCCCAGTATAGCTGAAAAACAGGTTTTCTGTCAGATGAGAGATGTTTAGCCATCTGTTCACATGCAAATTGAATATTGTCTCATTCAGAATGGGGCTACTGCAACCAGTCTGAACAGAATGCAAATGAAGAATTGTGGGGAATTCAGAGGGAAAAACAGCAGGGGAAAGAGAACCTTATCTGAAGATAAACATCAAAGGTTTGGTTTATTCTATTTGGGGGGCAAAGACAACCTGTCACCCTTCTCTGAGGAAGTCAAAAGATGGTGCTTTTGCTTCATGAAAAAGGGGCCTCAACCAGACTTGGTTGAAAACCCTGGAGAGAACTTTGGGTGAGACAAACTTCAGCAGGCAAGAGCTTAATTTGTTAGTTAAGTTTAGTCTCTAAAGAGAGTGTTATAATTTAGTTGTATATGTAACCATTAGTTTCCAATATTTTTACTCACTATTACTTGCATCTGTTCTTTGATAATAAACTTATTCTTGTTTTCACTGTAAATATATGCAAGTGCTGTGGAGTTAAGCAAAGTGATGGTTCTGAGCTGAATCTTACAAGCTGGTATGCGCTGTCCCTTGGAAACAACAGGCCTGGTCGTTCTGAGAGTGTTCAGTTGATGAGGGGCTGAACGCTGCAGGGAATGCTCCATGGTCTCGGGGCTTGGCCTGTGCTTAACTGGAGAGTAGCGCTATGCTGCCAGAGGCTGGTGGTTTTAGGGAGCTGACTCGCAGCAGGTACAGACAAGACGGCTTCATGCGAAGGGCAGGTAGTGGTGAGGGGCCTCAGAACCTGGGGCACTTCTGGGGAGTGTCACAGTGGCATAGGCAGGGCCTGGCACTCCATTTGCTGGTTAGCTAACTCCAAGCACATATCCACTAGAGTCTGGGAAATTCACAAGTGAGAAGGTTGGTAACAGACAAAGAAAATGTTACAGTTACTTTCTGTTTGTTTATTTTGGGTAAGGGAAACAGAACACAGAAAAGTAGGAGTAAGCAAGATAGATGGCAAAGAGATCAGACTGATCTACCAAAAGGGACTGAGCGCAAGGGTAAAAGAGGCTTAGAAGATCAATATGACACAATACTCAGTGAGGCAGCCATGCAAGTCAAACTAGCTGAGATGGAGGTTCAGAAGATGGAGATAGTGAAGCGGACCAAAAAGCTGGAAATAGACGCTGAGAAGCAAAAGTTGGAAGCAGAGAAGAAAAAACAGGTAGCAGAAATAGCAGCATACCAGCGACCTGGAGCTAGAAGACAAAAAGTACAAAGCCCAAGAAAAACAGAAAGAGAAGCAAAAAAGAGAGGAGAGGCTATGTGCCATGTGCATACTGGAAAAACAAGGGCAAAGCCCGTAGGTTCCTGGTACTCCTTTTCTCCAAGGAGCACAAGGCTAGGAAAAACTGTCCCCCAGATCTCCTCCTCAGTTTTGTGAATGGCACCTAAGTCTCCTTGTGAATCTATCTCCCCCAAATTTTTTTGGCCAAACCATTCATCGAATGTGACACGAGTACATGCCTAGTTTCAGTCAACCCAAAACTGTCTTTTTCAGTGAACAAACTATTCATTGGCAACATTTCACCCAAATCTAGTCAGCAGTCCCTCTTAATAGGAGCACAGATGTTGCCACTGTGGTCAATCTAGGACAATAGCCTGACAGTGATCAGTTCTACATGCTTCAGCGGAAAATGCAAGAAACCCTGCAGCAGACAGTTATGGAATAATCTGCTCTCAGGGAAAGTTTCCTCCTTACTCCCTGTAGAAGAGTCTAGCTTATGCCCTGAAGCATTAGGGTTAATATCCCTTCCAAAGCTCAGCCTTATCTCATAATGTACTATTAATACCCTGGGTATCTTCATTATACAGATACATGTTTTTGTTTTTTGAGTCCAGCTAAACTCTTGCCTTTGATGACATCCTCTGGTAATGAGTTCCACAGGCTGCATGTTGCACCCCTCCCCCACAAAAGTTATCAGTTTTTCAGTGTGCGTGCCAGTTTTCTATTTCATCCTATGTCTGCTTTCTCCTACATTATGAGAAAGGATGAATAGAAGCTCCTGATCTACCTTTTACACACTTTTATCATGTTCCATTTTATTCATCTCCTCTGTGATGTAAACACTCCCAATCATTTTGATCTCTCTTCACACAAGAGCTTTTCCCCCTGAATCATTCTTATCAACCATTCCTACCCCCTTCTAGTAAGGCACAATTGGGAGGTATATTCTGATGCCTCCAGTCTGTTTAAACATAATTTCCTATGCTGCTAATTATGGGTTTTGCTAATTGTGAAGGAGATCTTCATGGAAACAAAATTTTCTTTAGTTTTTTTTTTTTTAGCACTATAGTGTATAAACCAAAACAACCTAAACTGTGAATATTTAGTGTCTGAGAATGCCCAGTTTTCTGTTTAAGGTAAAAATCCCTTTTCTTTAAGGAAGCAGGTGTGATGCTTCATCAGTGCCTGCTGCTTTTTCCTCATTTGAAGACCTGAACCTTTGTGTGTGGCATCATAATTATTTCCAGAACATCTAATTGTGGGGTTATTCAGAGCCAATTAGAACTTTTGGTGAGGAATAAGCACCAGGAGCTGATGAACTCTTAAGCAAAACAAGATTTATAACAGTGAAATACAGAAAATGAGATACATGTGGAAGAATCCTCTCCAAAATCTTTTCATTGAATTCAATGGACTTTGGGTCAGGCCCAGAAAACTGTTCAAAATTCACTATGATGCAACAGTGGGGGTTAGAGGAGCTGATCCAGTTTCTATTGAAGACAACGGCAAAACTCCCATTTTTGTGTGGAAACAAGGCCAAGTCCATGGAGCAAGTTTACAGGTGAGATAAGTCCTTGCCTCTCTTGTGCAGGTGCAACCTGGAACCGATTGGGGGTGCAAGTATAAGCTCACATCTTTATACTCACAAGAAGAGGCAACCCTTCAGAAAACTGACCTTGGGTCTTTAAGCTCCTCTTGTATATTACTCTTTCTATATCTGGAAGAAAAACCTGAAAACAGCAGGCTGTGGTACCTGGTAATTATATTCTCTCAAATTCTTTCCAATAATTAGTGGATCGAGCATCCTCTACAAATGGATATTGGGCCAAGCTCTGTGGTGGGGCAATCCAATTGCCAGGGATGATGTTTCCCAGTACGTTTATTTTCTGCAGATAATTCACTCTGGCTGATAGTTTGCTCCCTGCACTGCTCTAGCCTGAAATCTTCTTTCAGTGCAATTGCTATTTGCTAGCTTGCACGGGTGCATCCAGTTTATCCAGCCCTAACTCAGAAAATTCAAAACACCCCCTGTGCCAGGAAAATGAATTTGTTCAATAAGCACTGCAGTGTCAACTCTTACGAACTCTGTAATGCTGAAAAACAAAGCTGGGAATTATGCTTTGCTTTTTAGTCATCAATAAAATCTTATAAATCTCTAAGTACTCAAAAATTTCATTGTGCAAAAACTGATACTCAGGCAATTCTAACTTAGAACATTCAAACTGCTTTTTAACCAAACAACCAATGAAGCTAACATGTATTGACTACATTAACAATTCATAAATGCACAAAGGAGAAATAAAGAAGCTTTATAGCTCTGTCATGTCTTTGAAGCACTGATTAAATTCTGTAGATGTGGTCTGTCACTCTAGCAGTTATTCAATAAGTCTAGCATTTGTCTGTCAGTGTCTTTTGTCATTGCTCTAACTGTCCTGCTCCTTCTCAGGTTGGCAGCTATTTCGAAAAATGAACTATCACCATGAGATAATCAATTAATCAAGCATGAATTGTTTGACCAAGTCATCTAATGAATGTTAACATGAAAACACTTGTCGGACACTTTGCAGGCTGTAGTGTTTGAACAGTCATGTTCCATGAGTGGGGAGCTGACTGGCAGTGCAGCCCATTAGATGGACCCGACTCAGTTTGTTGGACGTAACTTATAAGCATTTCTTTAAAGCAACATGGCTAAATATTTCATCACTGGTTCTGCTTTCACGGTCCAATCCTGTTCTACAGGAAGGGAGGTTGGTCACCACCTTGCAGAAGGCACTTGATGCCTCGCAGCATTGAGCCACATGTACAGTATCTCACATAGAGGAGTGGAAGGCTAATGCATTTACATGAGCCATTAACCTTTCTTTAACATAAGAGCAATTTACATGCTAAACACCACTATAATTGTAGGTGCTACAATGCCCCTAAAATTCTTTTGGTATTTCAATAATAAACCTCATTTCCCAGAGATTTATAACTCTGTCATTTTAATGGCAAAACCATGTTAAAGGTCTCTATGAAGATTTGCTTTTTAATTTCTATAAATAATTGCCTAAATCACCTAGGTTGTCTTTAGCACTAGAGAGAGAATAACTACCTCAGCAGGCAGCATATAATGTCTGCTGAGTTCTGTGAGATTCTGTGGGATGAGAAGTGGTGAGTAAAAAAAAATTGTCAAATATCTTATGAAGTTTTTTCAAAATCTGGCTGAGTCAACATGTGCCCTTGTTGCCAAGAAGGCTAATGGCATATTGGGCTGCATTAGTAGGAGCATTGCCAACAGATCGAGGGAAGTAATTATTCCCCTCTATTTAGCACTGTTGTGGCCATATCTGGAGTATTGCGTCCAGTTTGGGGCTCCCCACTACAGGGAGGATGTGGACAAATTGGAGGGAGTCCAGTGGAGGGCAACAAAAATGATTAGGTGGCTGGGGCACATGACTTACGAGGAGAGGATAAGGGAACTGGGCTTATTTAGTCTGCAAAAGAGAAGAGTGACAGAGAATTTGATAGCAGCCTTCAACTACCTGAAGGGGGGTTCCAAAGAGGATGGAGCTAGGCTGTTCTCAGTGGTGGCAGATGACAGAACAAGAAGCAATGGTCCCAAGTTGCAGTGGGGGAGGTTTAGGTTGGATATTAGGAATCACTATTTCAATAGGAGGGTGGTGAACCACTGGAATGTGTTACCTAGTGAGGTGGTAGAATCTCCATCCGTAGAGGTTTTTAAGGCCTGGCTTGACAAAGCCCTGGCTGGGATGATTTAACTGGGGGTTGGTCCTGCTTTGAGCAGGGGGGTTGGACTAGATGACCTCCTGCGGTCTCTTCCAACCCTAATCCTCTATGATTCTATGAACACAATTGTTTTGGATTAAACGCTTTGTAAAGGCAGCATAAAAAGTGTTATAATGGGCAGATTGTCTTCAGCTCCAAATTCCTTATGAATTTTAGTAATTCTACCACAATGATCATTTCAGAAAACTGCTATTTTAATTATAATGACCTTTACATAGTAACTTTCTTCATGAGAATGGCATATATTGGCCAAATGTACTGTAAAAGCACAAATGCATATGTACTTTCACATACTCGTATTACATTTAAGCAAGTAAATGTGTGTTTATGAAAGTCAAAAATGCAAGCATAAAGGTATATATGTGAACAATCTAACTAGCAGATGTATTCTGAGGATTTGCCTACCATAGAAATGAACATACAATTGTGTAAGAATGCTTAGGTATGCAAGTGTTTGAAAAATTCGGGGACATTTCACCAACTGCATGGTTTCTTTAGTTAAAAAAAGAAAAGAGAACACTGGAATCTGTACCCTGTTATGTGAAATCTGCAATGACATACTTTCAGTAATGACCAAATAATGTGAATGTACTATGGGGAACTTCTCATGCAGTGATCTTACTTGCAGAGGTTCTAGAGACAAAAATGTTGCATTAATCTATTCTGAGTGAGTTGAGATTGTACCTGTTCCTTTGTGCCATCCCAAGTGACATGATAGAGTTAATCTAAGCATAGAAAGCTGTTGGGAATGGAAATGATGGACTGGGATACAACAGATCCCCATTGCGCACACAAAAGGGGTCTATAACAGCACTAAAGACATTCTTCCTGTTGATTTAAATCTAGACGTACTATTTACTTCATTTTTGAGCACATTATTTGTACTGGAATATTTGCATGTAATGCATCACTTCAGCTATTGTAAACAAATGAAATCATTTTCTAGAAAAAGAGACTAAATTTATAATAAACCTTAGACTTCCATTAACTTTTGGTTTTCCACAAGCCCATTGTAAGGTCTGCCAGAGTACAGCTCTTTGATAATTGAAATTGATTTTTTAATATTATTGCCACTTCTCTGGATTTTATAGGACTTCATGAGTGACAGGGCACTGCAGCGTGTTTCATTCATGTCTTGGATCTCAGATTTGCAATCTACGCACTCTTTGTGAATATCTATGAAATTAAGGTGCAGGTAGTGTCATGTTTATTTCCTGAAGATGGAGAAAAGGCTTTTGGAGGAGAGCCAAGACACAATATCTCTGGCAAGGATGCATAAGAAAATCTAAATATGATCTCTTCAGTCTATGTTCTGTAAAATAAAACAAAACACCGTAATACTGGGTTCAGAAAAGGAATAAGGAGTTCCGGAAGGTAGATCCACCAATAGCTACTTGCCAAGATGGTCCGGGACGCAACCCATGCTCTGGGTGCCCCTAAACCTGTAACAGGACGATTACTTGATAAATTGTCCTGTTCTGTTCATTCCCTCTGGGGCATCTGGCATTGGCCACTGTCAGAAGACAAAAAGAAAAGGAGGACTTGTGGCACCTTAGAGACTAACCAATTTATTTGAGCATGAGCTTTCGTGAGCTACAGCTCACTTCATCAGATGCATACCGTGGATACTGCAGCAGACTTTATATACACACAGAGACCATGAAACAATACCTCCTCCCACCCCACTGTCCTGCTGGTAATAGCTTATCTAAAGTGATCATCAAGTTGGGCCATTTCCAGCACAAATCAGAAGACAGGATACTAGACTTGATTGACCATTGGTTTGACCAGTATGACTGTTCTTATGTTCTTACAGCAAGAAGAAAAGGTATTCAAGTGCAAACAATTGGTTAATGCAGCAACCATGTTCGATCAGTTCTCCCTCTCTCTATCACAGGGCCTGATTCTTATTTATACTAGAGCTCTTTTATGCTGTAATTTGCATCCATTTTAAAGCCCATTTATACTGCCAGAATGGAATGAAGAGGCCTTACTATAACTGAGAATAAGGCCCATGGAATGTATATGTCTTTTGTAAAATAGCCCTAAATCTTCAAACATCACGTCTTCTATTTATGAGACAGAGGCCCGGATTAGAAGCCTAATTCCCATTAATTTCAAATACCTTTGGGGATGCCTAAATACCTTTTACGGATCTGGGCCATAGTGCCAAATCATGACCAGCATATATGCTGCTTCCTTTGAATTTACCAAAGTCAATGGGAGTTGGACATAAGGATGAGGATGGAATATCATCCATTTAATAAATTTGTCTTTTTTACTTTTTTCACGTGTAATAACTATTCTCTTGGATATTCAAGCAAGACACCTCTATGTTGATAATGGATGTTCTGTAGTTTTGATTTTGCACTTGGGTACATAATGTTTGCAATTTCTATACAACTATAAAAATGGTAAGAATTACAAAAGTTAAATACATCTGACCATGACTTTAATGGGATAGCACAGTGTATACATCAGTGCAGAATTTAGTCTGTAATGCTGAGTATCCCAGACCATCCAACTGATCATAACACATGATTTACCATCCTGTGGTGGGCTTAGCTCAGTTCCAACTGGACTGCAGCCTGATTACATGCATTCAGCAAACACAAATCAAACAGCACCATTGCTGAAAGATGACCAAGATTAAATCTGCATGAAGACTGTGTCCCACTGGTACCTATGAGCACCATCTTTTTCATCAGCGTTCACTTGTATTTATGAAACAGCAGTGAAATCCCTGACACATGCAGTGTTGCTGTCATAACTTTTTCTTAACCCCTTGCCAAAAAGCACCTGGCTCTGGGAGCTCCCCATTTCACTTACTTATGACAAAATAGCCTATATATATTCTACATGAATGGTTCCAATAACCTCTTGTAGCATCAAGCTGGCAAGAACTCATCTGTCTACACATGAATTATTGGCCTACCCACCTAGTGTATTTTGTTAACCACCAGGTTAACAGTTCAGAGAATGTGATTTATTTTTTAATGAGCATCCAAATCCGTTTCCATACCTTCTAACATTCCCAGCACATCTGTATATCAGTATCTTTTGGAGGGACTTTTTGGAAAATGTTTGACTTAAGCCCTGATCCTGCAAACACTTTCATACATGTTTAGCTTTAATCATGTGTGTACTCCTACTCAAGACAATAGAAATAGATGAATATTTATATAGTACTTAGTAGTAAGGCAAGGACAGTAAGGTTCATTTGCCACATATAAAAGGGATGAGCATTATAAGAGAGAGAGAGAGAAATTGAAGCAGAATTGCAATAACCACTACTGCCAAACAAACTGGCAGCAGCTAGAAAGAGAGATTTGTGTAACTAGTTCAGGACCTTTCCCAAAAATTAGAAAATTATTCCATCTCTTTTGGTGACCATCTATATTTCAGCTTCTCCATCTTTATACGTTTATTCTTGTGTGAACACGAATGAAGGTGAAGAACACCAAAAGGAATCATTTAGTGCACTTCCTATTTCCGATCCTACTCGTGGTTTTCTTCTTTCAACAAAAGAAACATTTTCAAACAGCAGTGCCTGAAGTTGGGCCTTTAGATAAGCTTTGTCCTGACTTTCAGAGGAACAGAGCATTGACAGCTCTCATGGAAGACAATAGGAACCTTAGGAGCTTTGAAAATCAGACCACTTTGATTTAGGTGCCTTTGTTCGAAAAATATGGCCAAAGAATAACAAAAGCCACTATGTAATTAAACTACTAATAAATTTTAAAGGTTACCTGCAGCCCATCACTATTCCTTCACAATGCACAGCCAGAACCCTGTAGGATGAAACCCTGAGTTATTAAATTATCTTTTCATGGAGACAAAAAGAACTGAAATGCAACCTTATGAGCTTTGCAAGAAGCTGTTAAACAGTTATTAAAAAGAACTCTCCCCCCCCTTCTGCCATTATCTGGACAAACTCTGACATCCTCTGAAGTGGTTCAGTCCAAAATGATCAACTATTGAATAACACCCTGGCCCACCAGAATCTAACCAGGTGCATCAGCACGAAACTAAGATGATTTGCTGGCTTTAAAATAAAATTCAAAAAATTATCAGTCTGTATTTTCTGTTTTGCATGGCTGGCTGGGCCACAGCCAGGGAATTATCCAGAAATGTCTATCAAGGAGAGAGACAAAACAAAACCCCAAATCTGAAAACCGCACAGCTTGGTAAAAGTTTAGACGCATGTCTGGTGGGTGCTGCCCAGGCTCACTTCTAATGCTAATATATTTGTCTGTGGGCATTGTCACAGAAATACACGTTTAATCCACTTTCCATTAACAAACAAAAGAAGCCTGTACAACTGGTGAGGCACACAATATGCCCACACTACCCCATTTCCTCATGCACATGAGACAATTTCACACACTTGCCCAATTTGTATGTGCAGTTAGCCAGTTTCTACTTTCAGATACTTGTTTGCATGCAGACACAAGGGTTTTTTTTTTTTTTTTGCAGCAATGGATGTACATGCATTATAAACAGCTCCCCTCTTGCACAGAGCTTGGAAAATGTAGGCATTAAGACTTATCAAGCATATTATAGATAGACAATAGGGCCAGACTCTCTGTTGGTATAAGCCAATGGCAATACACCATTTACACCAGTTTAGGATGTAGCTAGTGTTGATATTTCCTGGATTAAGTGATTCTCTTTGATTACCACCGGAATACACTGTGTTATTTTGCTGGGCAGCGTCCCTGTCATACTGAACAAAGGAGCAACCGAGCAAAGTTGTTAGTATTATGCACTTGTAACCCACTAGAGACATTTCTGTCTGTGTTAAACAGACTATAGAACTTGCTTAGAATGGGAACAGTGAGTGTCTTTTAGTTGCTATAGTTTATGGTATTGGCCCAAGGATACAGAATCTTCAGCTAAAAAAAAAAAGAGAGAGAGACAGAGTAAAAACAATCCTCTGCTAGGTTTTGTTTATTTGGTTCTTGCTCTAAGCAAACATTTCTATGCATGTCTAAGAGGGATGTATACAGTGCAGTTCACAAATCGCTCTGGGATATTGTCATGAACCACAAGGATGTCTTAGCTTTTTTCATTTCAGAAATGTGACCCCTGCCACTCACACTTCTCGATCAATGAATTATTCCAAAACCTGCACCGATTAGAATAGTGATTGATTTTGTTTGTGTGTTTTGTTTGGCAATTAATTGCTTACACAAATGCAATTTGAAATACTGGACTATTCTCAAGTATGTCATTGTCAAGGCCAAACAAAGAACTCCCTGACACCCTTCATCACATCACAACAACGACCATCTGTCCTGCATTTTCAGGAAATAGGGATATGTGAACGCTCTGTGTCTAGATGAGGCCAATAGAAGTAGATGACATGTGAAAGTAGGCTCCCATCTCTGCTGGGCTATTCAGAACACTTAGTACCCTTGGAAAGGCAGGAATTCAAATGCACGGATCTATCTGAACACCTTGATTAGCACGGATTGAACCACAGTGTTATTGCAAAGAGGGGTAGGACCTAAATCCAAAATGCCTAAAAGAAATGCTTCCTCCCTCAATAATAACCACTCTTGATGGCCCCTCCCATCTCAGTAGGTTCATATGCTCAGGCTGCTCCATGGGCCTGTCCCAGAGTCCTGAGCTCAGACTCTTGGCCTGCTGTGTCTCTGCGGCTACATTGTCCTGTCCTGCAACCATGCTGTCCCTTCTTAACTGGCATCCTGATCCTGCCATAGGAGGAGAGTTGGTAGCAGGAATACTATTCTCAATGCCCAGTGAAGTCAATGGGAGACTTTCCATTGATTTTTAAGAAGCTTTGGCTCAACACCAAGATGAAGAAGACATAACATTAGGAGCAGGCTGAAGAAGCCACTGGGATTTTTCATGGAGAAGTAGCAGTTCAGGGTGAGGGTGTCAGGGTGGCAGATAGGAATAATAGGTTATTTCAAATACACAAACATTTCCTTTTCTGGGGCCACACATACACTTTCCAGAGAGACAGGTCTAATTTTCAGAAGTAACTAGTAGTGTTTGGATGCCCAGGGCTTGATTTACACAGAGCAGGAGCTAAGCACTTCTGAAAATAAGGCCACTTTACTATTTTTCAAGCTGGGCATCAAAAAATTGAGTCAACTGAAACCACTAGTCACTTTTTAAAATCTAGGCCATAATTGGTAGGGAAAAAATACGCTACTGTAGATTGATTGGCAGGGTTCAGATTTTTAATATAAATGGTCGCTCATCACATCACACAAAGTAATGCCTTTGCATGCGTGGACCTAGCTGTGAAGAGAGCAGCAACACAAGCCATGGAAATTCTGTTAATAATCTATATTTATTTTATTGAGACTTTTAGTGCCTATCTAACATTCAAGGTGCGTCACAGAAAGCAGACTAACAGATATTTAACACAGAAATAAAAATCACTGATAGATGGTAATTAGTCCCACAACATAACAAACCTGCCCAATGATCATCATGATAATAAAAAAACAACAACCTGTATCTTCAGTCTGATAACCCATCTCCTGCCCAATTCCCCAAGAGAAAAGGTTGGCTTTTTTCATACAGATAGTTGTTACTTCTTAACCAGGACAGGCAGAGATATATATGGGTGGCACTTCACACTGTCATAATCATCTGAAACAGCTAGGCAAATGTATATCATCCTATGCTCGCAACTGACAAGTATCCCCATGTTGTTCAGAGTTAGCTGAATTATTTCTAAATCATTTGGCACACCTCTAATTCAGTATGTAGCAAAGTTAAAATAGCTACAATGAGCTTTTATTGCTCTGAAAAATGTGGGTCTAGCACAGCAGGTGAGGTAAAACAAGCCAGTCATTTCCCCTGTGGGGTGATCACTCTGCAGATTGAATAATTTACTGGAATAAAAGAAAGACATTATGCAAGTTAATTGTAAATTGTATCCAAGTATGACCCTTTAAAAATTTAACAGGATCTTCAAATCATATCTTAATGGAAAAGCGACGTTGACTGGGAGTATATACAAAAAGAAAAGGAGGACTTGTGGCACCTTAGAGACTAACAAATTTATTTGAGCAAAAGCTCTTGTGAGCTACAGCTCACTGCAACGAAAGCTTATGCTCAAATAAATTGGTTAGTCTCTAAGGTGCCACAAGTACTCCTTTTCTTTTTGCAGATACAGACTAACACGGCTGCTACTCTGAAACCTAGGAGCATATAGCAATGGTCCCAGAAACAATGTTTGCACAGTTGATTATATGCAAGTCTCTTTTATCATACATTAGACCCTACGGCATTTAGCCTGTGGGACTGTTGATTCCTTTTCAAACAGGTTTATGTTTTTTAAAAGAAAAGAAATCAAACATATTTGCTCTACCAAATATTTGTGGAAGTGAAAACATTAATAGATGTGAAAAGTCACCTCATAACAATGATACAAGAAATAAATAGGTGGTTAAGTCTTTTAGTTCTAAAGTTAAGATTGTTGTTCATGACATCTGCCAGTATTATGGGGGTCAACAAATAATTGGGATGACAGGGAGTTAATGTTCATCACCATAATAACGTTATATGGTCCTATTCTAAATATTTGTTTTCCATACATTTTTAAGCTGTGCATTTGATATGGGTCACTGTAAAACTGTTTCCTGCTTGAGCTAGTGCAGAAGACCTCAGCAAACCTCTTGTACATCCTGTAGTAAGAATATTCTTTGTCTTTCCCTTTCCTCCATTGCTTTAATTAGATATAGTATTTTTCACTTCCTCTCCTTAATTTGTTTTTGCTGCTGGCATTCCATCTAGAGGCTCCAGTTTGGTGCTGGATGAAATGACATGAGCCGTATACAGTATGGTCCAGATTACCTGAAGGTGGGTTTTTTTTGGGATGGGTGGGGGTGTCTTAAAACCTTTAGAGCTTTTCTTTAAAGGCTAAACGTACAATGAACTAAGGCCACTTTACTTCAGAATGAGAGCATCCATACATGGATGTAATTCATTCTATCTCTTGTACATTAACATCACACCTTTTGATTTCCATGTAGGCCTTAGATAATTAGGGTTTCAAATAATCATGGGAACTTGTCAAACAGGCTTTGGGATTTTCTGTGTGCAGGACTGGAGTTCCTCCACAGTCAATCCTCAGGACCTATATTCAACCTTTGCACAGCATAGAGTTTCAGGACTTGACTATATGTGTATTACACACACACACACACACACACACAGAGTGTGCGTTCATGTATCTAGAGGTCTGTCTTCTTTTTGATGTGCACATATCTATCAGTTCTGCCTCCATTCTGAGCTCTCACTTCCATAACTGCAGCAACTGCAGCCGAGGAATTTACAGTGCTTATGACCCCCACCCAGAGCTGAAAGTGTTACTCACATACTTGCCTCCTCCAACACTCCGTCATTCATGCCCTGCTGAAATGCCACTCAACAGCAAGGATGCAGAGAGGGAGATCAGGGCTTCTCCTGCAGACCCTCCTCCCAGTCGCTGGTGGCTATTCTTGGAGCTACTGAGAAGGGAGTCAAAATTACTTCTCCTTTCTCCTCCACTCTCATTGCTCCCTTGCCATCTCCTTCACCCCCATTGTGTCTTAGTGCAGCAGTAGGGAAGAAGCAGCTAGCACCAACTGCCTCTGACTTATTCACACACCCACAGCCCAGCCATGACCACCAGTTGCAACAGCACGTGCATGCATGGATATATAGGAGCGGTCAATTGGGACAGAGGAGCGAAGGGAAGTAGAAGAAATAGGACAAATATGGGGAAAGTATATGGGAGCAGAAGGGGGCAATGAAGGAGAAGAGTAGGGAGGGGATGGAGAGAGGGCCAGTAGGGATGGACAGAACATATTGTGCGGACATAGAGAAGCAGTGGATAAGGTGGCACTGGTGGAGACTAAAAGGAGGAGGGCAACAGATTAGGACAGAACCAGGGACAAGGAAGGGAGAAAAGGTTAAGGATAAAAATAGATGGAGAAAAAGACAGATCTGGTCGGAAATCTCTCTCTCAATTCACTCCTTCATGTTACTCGAGGAGCTACACAGATAAGACTTGGCATCCATTCTACACAGCTGAGAGTCCTGCAGTTTTGGTGGCAGCCTTGAGGTCATGAGAAATCCCACAGAAGTCTGCGTTTAGGCAAATGTGGGGAGACCTAAGAGGTGTTACTGAGTAGCATTAGGAGACCTTCCAAACATTAAGATTAACGTAACTGGGGAGGGATCTCCAATCCCCTTGAAGACTCCCAGAGTCAAAAGTGGTGCAAAAGAATGGATTTCTACTGTGCTTAACAAACAGCACATGTAGGCAGCCAGACAGCCTTCACATGGGCCAAGGGACCCATAGTAAGTTTTCACAACTTTAGCGTTTATTTCATGGCTCCTTTGAAAACAACAGTGGCTAACTATGTTGATGGAAGTCTTGCTTGAGGTCCCAGAACAGCCATTAAACTCTTAGCCTTCTGTTCAATATAAAATGACATGCTCGTTCTGCATTTCTTTCACTGAACTACTATGTCAAAGTCATGATTCGATTGATATGCC
This sequence comes from Lepidochelys olivacea, assembly GCF_965140295.1. Classification (NCBI taxonomy): domain Eukaryota; kingdom Metazoa; phylum Chordata; order Testudines; family Cheloniidae; genus Lepidochelys; species Lepidochelys olivacea. Next base: position 24,122,815 of record NC_140422.1, read on the forward strand.
TGGCTCAAACCCAAAAATGATTACATTGCAGTTCTCTATGGCAGCCTGTCCGTTCAGTTTCAGAGACTGTCCTCCTGAGGATGCAATTGTCTGGTCACTGAAAATAGGTTTCTGCATATTTAGATAGCAATATTAAAATTAACTCTCTTTGTCTTCAGTGGCTTTATAAGTTGCCTTCTATCTAGCACGTGTGGAGTCACCATCTGATCCTACAACATATATTAATATTTTAGTTCTGCTGTTTCCTACGGTTTTTACAGCCTGTCCTTGGGTAAAATTCACAACTGCTACAAGATGCCAAGACATGTTCTGTAAATGGTCAAGGACAGATCATCATACAGCTGCTCAGCAGGCTGCAGCTTTGTCTATTATTAAAGTAATCTCTGAACTGCTACTATAACATGAGTAATCATCAGATGTAGGGTATCTTTTCCCACCTGCTCTCCACTTGCCACCCTGGTATCCTGTAAGTTTTACTGGTAGCTTGTATTTCACCTGATAAACACCTAGTATTTTGAATTGTAGTTAAACACAGGGCTTTCCCCTCCCCTTAGTTTTGACTACTTGAGAATGTTTGCATTAGCACTTTCGTCAGCATGCCTTTAATCTTTGGTAGTAGTTTTATGAATATAAACATTATTAAATAGCCATCTTCTCCTGGGTTTGAAAGCAAGAATCTCTCACCTACCTATTAAGAAATCATCCAGAACAACTGGATTAACAATTAATATTGCTCTATCCTACTTTTTAAACATGCATGGGGCTTTCTGGGAGAGCTGAGGGTTTAGAAATAGATTCATATCAAATTTTATACACGTAAAAAACCCTTTGCAGCTCTTCTTTCCTAGTCATAGTTGTGACATCACCAAGAGGTGTAAAAAGTAAGTTATGCATTCCTTGGCCCCCCCAGTCCCTGCCAGCCCACTAAACTACTGCATTTCCCTGCCACTCCAGCAGGACTTTGAATTTTGGCAAATCGAATATGTTGCATTTACTCATTAAGGGGTGATTAGTTCTGACTGGGGCACTTTTGGCAGAAGGGGAGGGGTATTGTTTTGCCCCCACTCAAGAGTCTTTGCAGGCATTTGAGAAGGACAATGCCAATCCCTCATTTACAGGGGCAATATTAGTCCAGGTTTTCCTCCATCCCGCTCCCTGGCATTGCGGCAGGCCACTGTCCCTCATACAGGAAGAAGGCTAACATGCACCCTTGGAAATGACTGTTGTTCCGACCCTTCTGTGGATTAACTAGGAATGGTGCAGCCAGTGCCCTCACCCCCATTAGCATGATTGCAGTGCACCAGTTTGTGGTTATGAAGGTTGTTCCTGCACGGCAAAGGAATAAAATCTAATTTCCAGTGGTTCTCTCTCAGTAATGTGAAGCAATGTTTCAGCTTTCACTTGGTAGCTGCATTTTGTATCCGTTTAGTTCAGAAAACTAAGAATGTGAACAGTACAAAATCAAACAGCAAGACTCACTCTGAGAGCTCGAAAATATATTTGGCAGAACCTCCGAAAACAAAGGGGCTAACAATATCGATGGAAGTCCACCTCAAACTCCCATTGTTCCATTCCACATAAAATGATATGCTTGGCATTTTTCACTGAGCTTTTATGCAGAAGTCATGATTTGATTAATATGCCTGTCTCATCCCCCCAAATAATTGCCTGACACCCATGCAGGCTGTCAGTGTGATAAAAGGGGACATGAGGAAGCACCCAGAAGTTCTATGTGAGGAAGGAAAAGGTTTCAATATTATGAGGTACTGGAGATAAATTCATATGGTCCCCCCCTTTTTAAAGGGTGCTGTTTAATGATTCTATCATTGCTGTGCTGCCCTGGCCATTTCCAGCAAGAGGGAATCCTAGAGAAGGTGCCATTTCCACAGGTGCCAAAAGAGAGTGGACAAATGCCTCTCGTCCTCGCAATAAAAGAGCAGGATTGCAGGGAGCCCTTTACATCCCCATTTTGAAGCAGCCAGATGTCTTTGTGTGACACCATCCAGGCCTGATGCTCCAACAATTGTGTCATTTAGACAGTACTTCACAGGTACATTTTGCTTTTGCTTCCATCAGTGCACCCCCTGCTTTTAGTCACCCTGATGCTGAAACATTTGTAGCTGTTTACAATAGGCCGATGAACTGTTCCCAGACACAATTTTCTTGTGGTCTTACTCATCAAAGTGCAAGTTGCTGCTATTTTACAGTTCTCTAACAATTACAGTTAAATGGCAATGAAGCGGGAATGAGAAATGCTCACACTAGATACACTATAGTTCATATACTGTAGATACCTGTTGCCTCATCCCTAAAAGAGAATCTATGTATATTATACCATTGTCTTATATCAGTTGTATTTATACAGTAGCACAGAAAAAAAAACAAAAACAAAATATCCAAAGAAAGCATAGAACACTAGCAAATAACTATACTGAACTGGCTTTCTTTCACAGAAAGAAATGCAGTGTTACAAATCCCTAATTATTATATGCAGTCGAAGAATTAAGTAAATACTTTACAGAAATGTAAAAACAGTATTGTTTTTCCTGAACTTTCTGTTAACTTTCCAGCTAATTTTGATCATTTTTTTCTTTTCTTCTTTTCATTGCTGAATTCTGCAGCCCTTGCTTACGTTGAGTAATACTTACTCATTTGAGTAAGCATTAATCACCATGGTGTTTGCAGAATCGGCCTGTAAAGATGTCCATTTTAGCAAGGAAAACTGATAAATTATGGGCAAATATGAGTATAATGTGATATAGAGGATATTATAGACAATATTAGTGCTCTCTTTTATTTTAAATCTCATTTAAAATTTCACAAAAATAACCTAATTTTACACGACTTCAGCCTCCTACTGGTCTAACCCAAGCTCCCTGCATAAATAGATCAGATTTTCAAGGAAAAAAGACATGCATCTAGCCTATTTAATCTCAGCCTCTTTATCATAGTTCACAAAATGTCAGCGGCTTGGTCTCAAATTAGCTGTTCAGGGGAATACAGTAATTCTTTGAAGAATGCTTAAACAATTGACTGAGGTAGGTATTTTTTCAAGAGGAGAGGGGGAAAACACATAATTAATTGGTGCATAATTTATTAACAAATCAATCCCATTGCTGGAGGGGATGGTTTAGCATCAAGTTTTAAATGCCCAGACTTCACTGCAACTGTAGTTTAAAATCCCAGCAAAATAATTCATTCCTCCATTCTCCCAAGCAAGTGACCTGAGTATGTGCCAGTTATTGTTGGTGTATGTGCATGTTTTTTAATTTGAAATGAGAAGGTTGTGTCTGTACTTTGATGGCAGCCTCTTGGCAGTGATCATAAGATCAGAGGTATGCTCTACATCTGTGGCCAAAATTTCCCCTCCCTCTGCTGCAGTGCAAAAAGCCGTTAAACACTTGCCCGTTGTGCTTGAACTCTTATGGGAGCAAAGAGCTGTGGGAAACTATGGCTGAAGGGCCCTGGATGAACCCCAGTTAAATCTAACTAGGTACATAAATGTAACATCTAGTATTTAAGGTTTATTAAGAAGGGGGTATCAACCCCAATCCAACAAAGCACGTAGGTGCATACGTAATGTTAAGCACATGATTAGTCTCATAGATGTCACATGCTTAAATTTTAAGTACATGCTTAAGTGGTTTGCCGGGTTGGAGCCATACAGCATGCAGCCTCTACATGGCTTAAATGGAGCTAGTCACAAAAGCAAGGTCTACAGGTAGTAAAAACTATGCACATTGAATTGAGGCTAACTCTGAAGTGCTTACTAGGCCATATTTCTAATGACAGAGGCTGGTTTTGCATCCCTCGTGTTTCCCTCCCATGGCTGACTTAGAACAACGCTTCCTCAGCTCTCGTCCCCTAATGCCCCTACTCTACTTGCGCTACATTGATGACATCTTCATCATCTGGACCCATGGAGAAGAAGCCTTTGAGGAATTCCACCATGATTTCAACAATTTCCATCCAACCATCAAGCTCAGCCTGGACCAGTCCACATAAGAGATCCACTTCCTGGACACTACGGTGCTAATAAGCGATGGTCACATAAACACCACCCTATACTGGAAACCTACTGACCGCTATTCCTACCTACATGCCTCCAACTTTCATCCAGACCACACTACACGAACCATTGTTTACAGCCAAGCTCTTTGATACCATCGCATTTGCTTCAACCCCTCAGACAGAGACAAACACCCACAAGATCTCTATCAAGCATTCTTACAACTACAATACCCACTTGCTGAAGTGAAGAAACAGATTGACAGAACCAGAAGAGTACCCAGAAGTTACCTACTACAGGACAGGCCCAAAAGAGAAAATAACAGAACGCCACTAGCCATCACCTTCAGCCCCCAACTAAAACCTCTCCAATGCATCATCAAGGATCTACAACCTATCCTGAAGGAAGACCCATCACTCTCACAGATCTTGGGAGACAGGCCAGTCCTTGCTTACAGACAGCCCCCCAACCTGAAGCAAATACTCACCAGCAACCACACACCACACAACAGAACCACTAACCCAGGAACCTATCCTTGCAACAAAGCCCGTTGCCAACTGTGTCCACATATCTATTCAGGGGACACCATCATAGGACCTAATCACATCAGCCACACTATCAGAGGCTCATTCACCTGCACTTCTACCAATGTGATATATGCCATCATGTGCCAGCAATGCCCCTCTGCCATGTACATTGGTCAAACTGGACAGTCTCTACGTAAAAGAATAAATGGACACAAATCAGACGTCAAGAATTATAACATTCAAAAACCAGTCGGAGAACACTTCAATCTCTTTGGTGACTCGATTACAGACCTAAAAGTTGCAATTCTTCAACAAAAAAACTTCAAAAACAGACTCCAGCGAGAGACTGCTGAATTGGAATTAATTTGCAAACTGGGTACAATTAACTTAGGCTTGAATAGAGACTGGGAGTGGATGGGTCATTACACAAAGTAAAACTATTTCCCCATGTTTATCCTCCCCCCCCCCAGCCCCACTGTTCCTCAAACGTTCTTGTCAACTGCTGGAAATGGCCCACCTTGATTATCACTACAAAAGGTCCGCTCGCCCCCCCCCCCCGCTCTCCTGCTGGTAATAGCTTACCTTACCTGATCAGTCTCGTTACAGTGTGTATAGTAACACCCATTGTTTCATGTTCTCTGTGTATATAAATCTCCCCACTGTATTTTCCACTGAATGCATCCGATGAAGTGAGCTATAGCTCACAAAAGCTTATGCTCAAATAAATTTGTTAGTCTCTAAGGTGCCACAAGCCCTCCTTTTCTCATAACAAAACAGACTCCATCATATACCAGCCATAGCTGACCTAGTCCTCACAGCTTGCACCTGAAAACAAAGACTACCACAGAGCCCCCCCACATCACTCCTCAGGCAACACGTTTCAAAGCCTTAGTTAAAAAAAAAAAAGATACACTTTGGAAAGCTCACTGAAGGTCACCAAATAGGGCTAGTTTGGACCGGTTGCCTTAATTTGGTTCAAACACAGCAGTTTTTAAACATTTTCAACAAAGAATGGATCAAATCCTGTGGCCCTTACTCAGCCAAGCCCATTCAAATTTTCCTTGGAGTTGGCTCTGTCTTTTTTACTGTAATGAGTTAGGCTCCTACATTAGTGACAGAGGTTAGTTTTACACCAACTTTGATATTTTCCAGGAGGCTGGGTTCCATAACCTATTATTTCCATTGGACATAATGGCTCATGATAGCAATAATTCATGTTAATGTACGATCAACTCACTGGCGGAATTTTGTGGCCAGAATTAAATGAAGTGGTGTCACATTGGTGTTATGGTTCAGCAGGCCTGAAGCATTCAGCATCACCAGTATTATACAGACAGACATTAAGGCTGTAACTGTCTTAGCATGAGTGGATCCCTGCACCACACAGACCCCATTGACTTCTTTGGTCCATCCACATGGAGATGGATTCAGGGTCAGGGCCCAAAACCATACTAGTTGGGTATGTATTGTATGTAAAACACAACTGGTATAACTAGTTGAGAAGTACTGTAGCAAAGGATACAGTTCCCAAGAAATCTCTGCTGAAATCACATCTGCTTTTTAAATTGTCAGGCCTCAAAATAAATAAATACATAAAACATAATTTAAAAATCTATGTATACTTTCGTTGATTTAAAAGAGCAGTTCTCAAACTGTGGGTCAAGACCCCAAAGTGGGTAGGGAACCTGTTTTAATGAGGTCACCAGGGCTGGTTTAGACTTGCTGGGGCCCGGGGCCAAAGCTGAAGCCCTGGGCGGTGGGGATAAGGTTACAGGCCCCTTGCCTGGCGCTGAAGCCTTTGGGCTTCAGTTTTGGCCCCCCACCCCACCCAGAGCAGTGGGGCTCAAGAGGGGTCAAGATTTGGTCCCCCCTCCTGGGGTCGTATAGTAATTTTTGTTGTCAGAAGGGGGTCGTGGTGCAATGAAGTTTGAGAACCCATGATTTTAAGGAAAAAGACACCGCTTGCAAATAGATCCAGATCACCTAAGAAATCAAGCACTCAAGGGAAGAACATCTCTCCCTTGCTATCTACTGTTGGTGATGACAGGGGAAATATCTAACGATGTTTAGTTTTCAGAGTAGCAGCCGTGTTAGTCTGTATCAGCAAAAAGAACAGGAGTACTTATGGCACCCTAGAGACTAACAAATTTATTTGAGCATAAGCTTTCGTGGGCTACAGCCCACTTCATCGGATGCATAGAATGGAACATATAGTAAGAAGATAAGAAAAGGAGTACTTGTGGCACCTTAGAGACTAACCAATTTATTAGAGCATAAGCTTTCGTGAGCTTCAGCTCACGAAAGCTTATGCTCTAATAAATTGGTTAGTCTCTAAGGTGCCACAAGTACTCCTTTTCTTTTTGCGAATACAGACTAACACGGCTGTTACTCTGAAACCAGTAAGAAGATATTTATACATACAGAGAACATGAAAAGGTGGAAGTACCCATACCAACTGTAAGAGGCTAATTAATTAAGAGGAGCTATTATCAGCATGGGAAAAAAAACTTCTGAAGTGATAATCAAGATGGCCCATTTCGGACAGTTGACACGAAGGTGTGAGGATACTTAACATGGGGAAATAGATTAAATTAGTGTAATGACCGAGCCATTCCCAGTCTCTGTTCAAACCTAAGTTAATGGTATCTAGTTTGCATATTAAACAATGTTTACGTTCCCCAGTGACAACTATGCTGGTGTAAACAAGGTCGGAGACATTGTTTTAAGGAGAGCATTACACAGAGGGTGGCAAGGCAATTCCCTAAACTAAATCCTTCCACAGTTTTACATAGTGACGTATTCCTCTTCCCGGATCCCACTGGAAAGTGTTAGCCAGGTACAGTTAGCCAAATGAAGAGTTAAAAAGAAAATCTGGTCTTCATACTTTTTTGATTTTGTGAACATGAATCTCTTTCATGGAACAGCTGTCAAGTCAGCCAACGAAACAGGTCTGCTTAGGTCTCCTGATAATACCAACTGCTGTTGTTCATGTATCCTCAGTGACAGCAGCAAGATGAAAATCGAAATGAATCGCTCTACAAATGAGACACTTTTCTGCTGTGACTTTCCAAATGTGACAGTGTTGTTTGTTTCCTCAGTCAGCAACATTTAAAAACATTAGAAGTCTCTAGTGTCAGAAAGTTGCTTAGGAAGGGGGGCAGCATCAGAAAGCCAAAGTGTGGGGAAATCTGCATTACAATTCTTTTAAGAGGTATATGCAAATTTCTGTCCATTAGCATGTCTGCTAAATTGAACCTAACAACATTCCCACCTGATACAACCTACTGCAGAGTCTAAACTGCAAGTATTAGTATTCCACATCTCTCTAGAAGACATTTATCAACACTCCAACTGTACAGCAGATTTAAAACACTGGTTCTCACCCTAAGAGGTACCTCAACTCTCACTGATTGAGCAGGAGTAGTAGTGTAGACACATTGGAGCCTCACTGTGCTGGGACCTATACTAATAATGAAACAAAAAGACAATCCAGGCCCCCAAAACCTGAAAATTACTATGAAGTAGAATGGAAGTGCAGAGGGAGAATACAAGGCAGAAAGTAATCAGAACACACTGACGTACATAATGAACACATTGGAAAAGTCGGTCAATTTTGCCTGTTTATTTTGTTGTAGAAAGGAAATAAAATATGTTTTTCAAGTGTCACAAGCTATTCAGCAAGTCAGGGGCTAATAATTGAAAGAAAAAGTCAAGATGTCATCAATCAACATTAAATATAAATTTGCCCTATTATAGCACCTTCCGGCTGGGAAGCTGAAAGTGCTGTCGAAATTTTAATGAAATTCAGCTTCCTAATATCTGTAAGGCAAGTGCTTTTATCTCCATTTTACAAAGAGAAACTGAAGCATCCATGGAACTCCAGTAACTGACTTTCTCATTTTCTGAAAAATGTATCTAGGAACAAAAATCAGAACTAAAGTTGTGCAGAACAATTTGATTCATTCCTGAACTATTCAATTTAAAACTGGCAAACCATATTGGAAAGGTGAAAGATGTTTTTTATATATAGATTAATTTTAAAAAAATCTGATTAAATGTATCATTTTCCTTATTATTTCCACTCCATTACCTAACGCAGGAGATACAGTGAAGAGCTCAGATCAGTTCTTCTGTTAATGCAGAAGGGAGTTACTGTCAGTGGCATAAATATATTAATTGCTTATTCATCAGTGAAAAAGTAGGAGCAAAATTTATGGAAGTGTCTAAGAGACTTGGGAACCCAAGTTCCATTGAAGTCAATGGGATGTGGAGTGAAATTTTCAAATGCACCGAGCACTTAAGACTCATTGATTTTCAGTGGAACTTAAGTCTCACAGGTGTTTTTGAAAATTTTACTCCTAGGGCCAAAATTTGCCCTCATTTTCATGAGCATGCCCACAAAGGCCACACTAACCAAACAGCCAAACTCAGAAACTTTCCCTTCTTACAATTCCTGGGTATGAGGTGCCAGGAGTAAAGCCTCCACAGAGTCCAATTATGATTTAACTATTAATACTAGTACTTCATGCTTACATCACTTTCAGTCTGAGTGTCAAAGTCCTTTACAAATATGAATTAAGTCTCAAAACACCCTGTGAGTGCCCCCATAGTTACCAATGAAGGAAGTGAGGTTCACCAGTTTGCCCAGTTTCACTCAGAAAATGTATGGCAAAAGCAGGAATAGTACCCAGAACTCCAGGCTCTTACTGTTGTTCCTATATCTCCAGCATATCTTTACTCCCCTAAGTTTCTTTTATTGTTTTCTGATCTTAGAAGACTGGGCAAATTATCATGAATTATCTGGATAAGTAAAAAGTTGAGATCTTAATCTCCTGTACCCTGAACTAGACTGCAGGATAATTTGGAAGAACTGACCCTTTGGTGCACTTATTAGTCTTCTGTAAAACTGAATTATAGGCAGAGCCGGTAGAGATGCCAATAGTTAAAATTGTCTAACTCTTCCCATTATGAGACCTTGGACTGAGTTGCTAACAAAAGTCTGCCACACTTTAAGCATTTAGGCTGAAAGTTTCCATGCTGGCTGCCTCAGGCTGAATTTTTTTTTAAGTCTCAGCAAAAAATGGTCCAGCCATTTCCAAGAATGATATGGCCATGGGAGGAAGGGAGTAATTTTGCCAGTGTTGAACATTGTCCCCAGCCATTACTTTGAAGAGTTCTAGAGGTGCCCGAGCTTTGGGAGAGGAACTGGAAAGTTGGAGGTTGGAGAAGTGGTTGTTGCTGTTACCATAAAAATCCACCCATATTTAGCCACTGGACTCCCATTGAATTTGTTTGCTGTTTTGAATCTGAGTGTTTAAATCAATGTGAGTTTAGAATAGTTAGCCTTTCACAGAATCAGGCTCCGAATATATATATTCTCCATAGAACAATGGACTACATAAGGACCTTACCAAATGATTGACGATACTTCTGAGAGCACAGTATCAATTCTAGATTCCAGATTCCATGCAGCAAAACTCCTCTGAATTCCAATGCCCAAGGAATACCACATCAGACCCAGTATGTACTCTGTTGAAGTATTCTATAATCATATGTACCGTGCTAGGGGTAACAGTTAACAGAACAATGTTCCCAAAAATGTAAGCTACAAAAACCAAAGTCAACAGTAATGAGAAGACCCTGAATGAACTAAATGCTTCTGAAGCCTTCTATCAATCAGTTATTTCACATCTCTTCCCAAAGAAAACAGATACAATGCCATCTAGCAGCTGTCCAATATCGCCAGCTATCACCAAACTAATTAACTCACCTGTGGAATTCTCAGTCCATAATCTGCACAGCCTGCTATATGGAAATCTGGCAAAAAAAAAATAAATGCAGGTTTCACCTATTGAATCAGATAGAAAAGATTGGATACAGATAGTCCACTACCATACAAATATTCTTCCCTCTCTGTGTGGGGATGGACATCACCACACATAGCAGTGAAACCAAAAGTGAATTGAAGTTATATGAAAAGTCATTTTATGTGTAACATCATGGGTCAACAACAGGGTTTAAATCTAGGGCCTTTAGCAACGCCTCTGACTCTTGAGTTGAAACAGTAACACTGTTAGATGGTACCAGAAACACGCTGCCATCCCTTTCTATTTATTAATATCATTTTGGGGGGTTATTTTTAGCAATTTTTGAGTTCTATATAGATATCAAAAAGTTCTACATAGATGTCAAACAGCACTATGTTAAAGCACACTAGGAAACCTACAGTGTGCACTAGCAGGGTCTATATAGACCAATTAATGTGCAACACGTTAGTACACTTTAGAAATCACCCCACACCCTACCCGCTATTATCCACATTACTGCTCAATGTAGACAAGCTATTAGATACAAGCCAAGGAGCAGGAACATTGCCGATTTAAATACACTGTACTGGGAAAGGGATGACAGCAACCCAAAATGAGTATATGATAAACACAATTTTATATTTTTAATCCAGGGTGTTTTATTGCTTAAAACCTAAAACCAGAAGCCCTAGTTATAAAGCTCCATTTCAAGCCCTACAGGGTTGTGAGATATCAGACATTGATTTAATAACATTTAAAGATGTGCAAAAATAGTCACTGCTACAGGACTGAATCTTCCCTTTCTTGGGTTTGATGCTGCTGTAATTTTGGCATAAAAATTCACATTTGTGAGAAGAGAAAACCGGTTAATTTTAAAATATAAAGTTGGTTGTTTGAAGTGGCTAAGTGGAAAGTCAGAATAAATCCTGAGCATATGGGTTAAAGGAAAGAAGCAACCAAAAATGAATAATAAATAATTTATCGCATAGGTCCATGTGATGTAGGGTTATCACCAAAATATACATGTGTGCTATCCGCGACATACATTGTAGAGCCATTTGATACATTTATATCACTGCGCACACATCCACAAATACAATTTGTAAATTGGAATTAAAGGCCTTTTATATCTGAAAGCATTAGAGCAGAATGCATTTAATCAGTACTCTGAAAAATAATATGCCTGCTTAATTTTCTCAATTGCCAGTGCGTAGCTTTTGTGCATTGCATTTCAGTGACTTTGAACAATGGATAAATACCACAGCCATAGTCCATTGAAATGGCATGCCTGGTGTTATCTGCAAGCCTCTACACAGCGGTTAACAGATGTGAATTGGTGTTTCCTACTATAAATTTCCTGCTGGGTGGTCCTTTGTTCACTGCATGGTGCTTCCCTGTTCTAGAATAGCTGCTAAATTAGTCAGTCTTGCTTTGACCATTTTTACATCATTCTAATGTCTTGTACTATGTTTATTTTTGAAGCAATTCATGAAATCAGTGTAATTCTCTCTTGTATATGGCACCTAGATACTGCATTAGAAATATAGTAGAAGGATATAAAATTGAATCTTTCGCAGCACATTGTATTCCTAGGCGCCTTGGATAGCCAGGCTGATTTCTTAATTAGCACATTTCTCTTTCTCCCAGAGTGTGCCAAGTGAAAGGACATGGTTATATTTAAAATATAAAGAAGATTTCCAAGGCTCTATATTGTGAACATCTCGGGGTTCAGGCATCAGCTGTTAAGCTTTGCTATTACGATGCTGTTAGAACCTTAAAAGGATAGGTGCCTGAACTACCAGGCTGCATTGATTATGCAGGTCCTCCACTATAAATGGATCAATTAGTGTATACATCAACTTTCTGTACGATGGCATAATATACACTGATTCTGATCCCCACAGTAAATTACGGAGTTTAAACTGGTCTGAGACATCACAATCTGGCCTACTGAATACATGCGTTAGCCTTGTTCATTTTCTCTGCAGTTTTATATACACATAATTCTCTTAACTGATATACCCCCGTGGAAAGGGAAATGTGCTGGATAAGCAATCATTCTGGATATCAGAGGATCAAAGGAATATATGTCTATAATAGGAATACAGACTATTTTTGTGTGTGATATAATGGAGCTTACTGGAAGTACTAAAATGTCCCAAAAAGTTTCAGTTTGAGGAGTTATGTTCTTATTTGCAGGTTACAAGCAATGTAGATATGTGAATCTTAAATTACTGGGAAGTAAACAGGAGAGAGAGATTGGGCAATATATTGTGACACTGACATTATTTACAAGCATAACAAGATTATTTTGTTGCTAGCAATATGGTTTGCAGTATTCTATGTAGTACAGAAATACAAATTTAACCAAACAACGAACTCAATGCTTAGCATACAGGAACCCTAGTTTCTTAAGAAAACAAATCTATTGCAGCTTATGCTAGTATTAAAGGAATTCAAGAGAGTATATTAAATTAAATACACTCTTTGCAAATGTTCTGATATATATAAGTATTATTTCATTAAACAAAATTGCAGCCACCAATTGTATAAAGAATAAGTAGAGAGTAAAAGGTTGCTGGCTCAAAGAAAGTGACTGTGATTTCATTCTAAAAAAAGATCAGTATGTCTTTATTTCTGTCGTTCTCTCTTCTGATATGTTCATTGTTGTTGTCTTCTACTTTGCCTTTGATGCGTAGGTGGTAAAATGACTTGTGGTAAAAAGTTATAAATGAGCTACTGCCCCAAAATCCCATAAAAATAGATCATACTCACAGTCCTATCATATTCTGAAAGGAGATCTTTCAGGGAGCTTTGTTATCTGCTGCTTACTGCTTCACTATTCGGTTGTTACTACAACAGTTTGTTGTTCTGAAGAGCTGCTGACTTTTGTGTGCATTGTACTGACAACAGATCACTTTTCTCAAATTAAGGAGCAGGTAGCTTTGTTGTGCATCCATTCTTGTGAACATTAGCAGAAGCAATTAACATTCAGTATAATCGTTTGTCACAAGTATAGTTATTACAAATACTAATATAACATAAGAATGGCCATACTGGGTCAGACCATGGTCCATCTAGCCCAATATCCTGTCTGCCAACAGTCACCAATGCCAAGTGCTTCAGAGGGAATGACCAGAACCAAGTAGTCATCAAGTGATCCATCCCCTGTCAGGCACTCCCACAGACACACAGACCATGCAGTTGCATCCATGACTATCTTGAATAATAGCCATTGATGGACCTATTCTCCATGACCTAATTCTTTTGAACCCCTGCTACAGTTCTGGCCTTCACAATATCCCCTGGCAATAAGTTCCACACGTTGATTGTGCGTTGTGTGAAGTAGTAACAGCAGATGTGATTTCAGTTTACAAGAAAATGCTACAAGGGAGGATGAAATTTGGGCAATTATTGTTTGTCACACTTGGCTTAGTATAAATTCACATTAAATACGATTTTAAATGCATAATTTTGTTTTCTCCAATTTGCTCCCAGATGGATGTTTTTGTCTTTTGTTAGCTCACTGTTTAAATGCAGCAAATAGTCATAACTTCTAGCTAATGGTAAAATGAGCAAATCACCCAATAATGCCAAATATTATGCTTCACTTGTCAAACACATTTTGATATCAACAATTGCTAGTGTGTTTTTTTTAGAGTCAAGGGCCCATTGTCCTAGCTCACTGGCTTTACAAACAAATGTTCCTTCTAGTTTCGCATTGGAAAATATTTGTTCAGAAAAGTTTTTTTTTTTTTTTTTTGCAAAAGAATGTTCCTGCCATATGGTCTAATTACTGATACGTCAGTCAGACATGTTGTGTTAGCTCAGAATGTTTGCCCGTCCTATGTCACCCATAGAAATCTTTGAATTCTCTGTTTGCATTTTGGACAGCTTCTTTCAGACATATGTATTTGCTGATACCAAAATGCTAAATAGATCAATAATGTGTCCATCTTTGTGCCAAGAGTAACACAAGAAAGGGTGTTCCAGCATTAATCAAGTTATATGATTGACAAGTAATCATTGCTTAGCCAATGTTCAGTCTTCCATAGATAAGTTTCAGAGTAGCAGCCGTGTTAGTCTGTATCCACAAAAAGAAAAGGAGTACTTGTGCCACCTTAGAGACTAACCAATTTATTAGAGCATAAGCTTTCGTGGGCTGTAGATAAGATCACCTATTCTTTCAAGTAGATGTTAGAGAGTGAAAAGATAACATCAGAGCTCCCTCTTACATGTTCATTTATAGCTGTGCTTGCACTCAATTCTAGGCCAATGCCCTTATTCATCTGTTATACTTTGGGGAATACATAACTAAATAGAGTGCTTCATAAATTCCTGCATCCAATTTAAAAAAAACAAAGACCCACCAAACCCTCCAATAGTTACCTTCAGTGGACTACAGGAATAAAACCGTTGCAGGCACACTGACAACATTTAGCTGGTTCAACTCCTTGACCCATAATTCAGGTAGTTACACATTCTAAGTGCCAAATTTGGTGCCCAAACTGATTGTGTGTGTAAAATAATGGGGCACTCAAACTCCAGATAAGGGACATTCTCTGTAACAAATTCCAAGCCTCTGTGACAGAAAATCAATGCATGAAATCACATCAAAACATCCTTGCCTTCTAATTGCTAGGATAAAATGGCACAAGAATCTTTCTTAGCTGCCAAAGAGTGGTGTCTCTCACTGAAAGTACCACACATTTCTTGCAATCTCACTGTTTAATTCAGGAAAGGTGAGGAACAGGCAGAACATTTTATCAAAAGTTAATAACTGTATTTCCACCCCTCTGCTCTCTGCTCCCCCTGCTCACACACATAAAATGTGAGTTATTTATAGACACCATATTCGGGGCTGCACTTGAGATTTACAGGGCTTGGAACAAAATGGGTTTTCCTAGTCCATGTTTTCACCAACTCCCTCCTGCTATTTTCCTCACTTGTGTTATCTCCAGTCCCCCATTCCTTCCTCCTTTCCTTTTTCTTTCCTTCTTTAAACCAGTTGTGGGACTTAGGAAATACAATTTATTTTAAAATATGTCTATAAAGCATATCATTTTTCTTATCTGACAGCTCCCAGGGGAGCTAGGGACAGCACAGTAGCCAGGTAAGCAGGTACCTTAGATTGGGATAGCACTAATGCAAGAGAAGCAACATGGACCCAGGGTGTCTGTGTTTCTGTATGGTTCTCCAGACACTGAAGAAAATGGTACACACCATTACTGTGCGTGCACATCTCTCATATACCCACTCCCCACAGCCACTGTCTACCCAACTCTTTGATTCACCCAGTTGTATCCCTACCCATTACTAATTCACATATCTTTCAGTCTCATACTACTCATCCCTCAGAGTCATCTCACACACTTTAGAGTAACAGCCGTGTTAGTCTGTATTCGCGAAAAGAAAAGGAGTACTTGTGGCACCTTAGAGACTATGCATCCGATGAAGTGAGCTGTAGCTCACGAAAGCTTATGCTCAAATCAATTGGTTAGCCTCTAAGGTGCCACAGGTACTCCTTTTCTTTTTATCTCACACACGGTTACACTCACCTCTCACAGTCATCCCCACACACACACAAAGCAAGGAGACCTCCCAACGCACACTCTCCTATTCATCCCCCTTGCATTCACCTCTCCACTTCTCCTCCACAGTCATCCATTCTACACCACCTTCCCTCTGCTACTCAGCCTCTCTCAGTCCCTTCCACCCCCACATCACTTGACGTAACCAGAATCTTACCTTGAAGGGGTTTTTTTTGGTCTGGAAGTTTCCTTAGGAGGGGTATTGTTATTTAAAATATTACTAATGATATTGATTATTAGAAGAAAATATAACAGAGAACATTTATTTTTCTGTCATTAGAAATGTGATCTAAAGTGATATGTTAGTCAATGAAACATCACACAAGACAAAACAGTGATGGAATAAAATACTGCACAGCTGGGGCCCATCACCTCTGTATCCCTGGACAGCTCAGCCAACTCTGCCGGGACAGCCATTCATCAGTGAAATGCTTCGTATCCACTAGACTCACATTGTAAACTGCAGACCATTGGCCATGTCTTGGAATCAAGATTACTCTTTTTTTCATCTCTAAGTAGGGTGACCAGATAGCAAGTGTGAAAAATCAGGAAATTTTTTTTCAGGAGTTGTGGGGGTATGGTTGGTTATGGCCCTAATATCGGGACAGCTGGTCACCCTATCTGTAAGTGACATGCAGAGTTTATAAATAGCACTGGAGTCAATGGACTGTCACTCTAAATACCACAACAGGTCTTATAACCTCCTCAGCAAAGACTCCTATAAGACCCACATGGTAATTCACCCACACCCTGTCTCTTGGGTCAAAATCTTTTATTGTTCAGAACCTTCTCTTCATGTGCCCTTGAACCTTTTAGTTATTAATTATTATTTGTATTACTGTATCACCTAGGAGCCCTAGTCATGGAGCAGGACCCCACCATGAGGTTGCAATCTAATGTGCCAAGCTCTCCCTTTCTCCAGCCTCAGAGGAGCTCTCAGAGACTACAGTGTCCACAAACTCCTCCTACACAGAGTTTATAAGCTGTGCAGGGGAACATAGTTTAATGTTAATGGAAAATACCAAAATCCAGAATTTTTACAAACAAAATAAAGCAGTAAAACAAGAGTTGTCAGTGAAGATAAATATTTAAAACAAATTTGAAGCCTTCAAATCAAGAGACTTTTTTTATATGAGAAAATGCAAAAGTTAGAACAAGTTTCAGAAAGTGAAATACCACCAGTTATTTTAAGATTTGTTTGAAAATAGCTAAGTGACCTCAGCCTGTCAGACATAAGAATAAACATGCAAATTGGCATTGGAATGCAGTCAGTGAACAAGATTCCTAATAGTACCATTACTAATAGCCAGGAATGCTAAAAAGACACAAACCTCTAAGTACATGTAACCCAACTGTTGGTATATGAAAGAGTGCAGTGGGTGACATTACACTTCACAGCCCTTTGGAGGTATACAAAATATTTGCAGGTTAGGCCTGAATATTTTGCACCTGCAAAATGACAGGCAGGAGCAAATCAGATTAGTCACACCTCAGTTACACTTATCAAGAGGCCATCCTGAATTTTACCCCTTAAGCATTCTGTAACAGTTTCAGTCTACATAACAGAGAGGGACACGTTTACAAAGGAGCATGCATTGCACATGCCTGCAAAAATTATGTACACCTATTGTATCCATGCAAACCTGCACTCATACTCAAAGCAGCAATTATGTATCTAATTGGTCATTTGTGCATGTGGCTACCTGCATTACAAATACATGTGTTTGTGGATAAAAGGAGAACATGTTCTATTTTTCTGGCAACGCTGTTGAAAACCTCTGGAAAACTTGGTCTGAAACATTTTTGTTTCAGTAGCTTTAAAAAAAGACAGACATCTATTTCACTTGAAATCAAAGAATGGACAACAAAATCTAATTCATTTAAAGTAGTATTCATATATTTTAAACCATCTTAACTGTCCAAACACAATGCAGTTGCTACAATAATAAATTTTAGGAGCGGGAGACATTTGAGATCATACTATGCTCCCGAGACTTTGTTTCAAATCTTGGGATGTTCATTAGACTGGGAACAGGAATTACTGTACAGTACTTAGCAGCACATTTCTGGATGTTGACTCACCTGGCAGGAGCACTTTGTCTTGAGAAAGGAGTTAAAGGGGAGAAGTAGTAAGGAGGGAATTAGAGGCACTTTGCACCCCTGAACTAGCACACACTGTAGGAATGATGGCAAGCATTCTCTGTGCTATACTACAGGGATGCCTGCAGCATTGGACTGTTATTGGATGCCACTGTGGTATGTAAAGTGCAGTAGCTCAATACAATGCTTTCAAATAAAATTAAGGGAGAAATCTCAGCTTATTACTCCCATTTTAATTACCTTAAAATGTATTTCTGTTTACTGTCAAAGAACAATAATACACTTTCCAGAGAACATCCGACTCCACCAATAGCCACAGATCATGGGAATCCAGTCATTTGTTTTCCTCCAACTTTTTCTTTCCCACCCATTAAGACAAACATGTCCTTTGGACAGGAAAAAGGGGAGACCAATGTTCTTTCTAGTGTTCTTCCAGCAGGCGCATCTACAAGTTTCACCTTTATCCCTTCTGCCTTCCTCATTATACCACTGACCCCCTTCCTCTGTGGATAAGCCATCATCCCGATCTTTGTATGGAGGGCTGGTTCATGCACACTGCAGGCTCCCGCATGGACACACTTGATTTCATGCACCTCAGCCTTTGGAAGACTGCCCTGCTGAGGAACCATCACTCATCAACGATTTAGATAATGGCAGAGAGAGTATACTTTTAAAGTTTATGGACAATACAAAGCTGGGAGGGGTTTGCTATTATTTTGGAGTACAGGATTAAAATTCAAAATGATCTGGACAAACTGGAGAAATGATCTGAAGTAAATAGGATGAAATTCAATAAGGATACATGCAAAGTACTCCATTTAGGAAGGAACAATCAGTTGCACACATACAGAATGGGAAATGACTGCCTAGGAAGGAGTACTGCAGAAAGGGATATGGGGGTCAGAGTAGATCACAAGCTAAATATGAGTCAACAGCGTAACACTGTTGCAAAAAAAGTGATCATCATTCTGGGATGTATAAGCAGGAGTGTTGTAACCAAGACACGAGAAGTAATCCTTCTGCTCTACTCTGCACTGATTAGGCCTCACCTGGAGTATTGTGTTAGTTCTAGGCACCACATTTCAGGAAAGATGTGGACAAATTGGAGAAAGTCCAAAGAAGAGCAACAAAAATGATTAAAGACCCAGAAACATGACCGATGAGGGAAGACTGAAAAAAATGCGTTTTTTAGTCTGGAAAAGAGAAGACGGAGAGGAGACATGATAACATTTTTCAAGTACATGAAAGGTTGTTACAAGGAGGAGGGAGAAAAATTGTTCTTCTTAACCTCTGAGGATAGGACAAGAAGCAATGGGCTTAAATTGCAGCAAGGGAGGTCTAGGTTGGACATTAGGAAAAACTTCCTAACTGTCAGGGTGGTTAAGCACTGGAATAAATTGCCTAGGGAGGTTGTGGAATCTCCATCATTGGGGATTTTTAAGAACAAGTTGGACAAACACCTGTCAGGGATGGTCTGGATAATACTGAGTCCTGCCATGAGTGCAGGGGACTGGACTAGATGACCTCTTGAGGTCCCTTCCAGTCCTATGATTCTATGGGAGAGGGAGGGCCTAAAGGAAGCTCTCCTTCCCTTTGGAGTACCATCACTGCCCCTCCCCAAATCTCTTTCCCCGCCTCTCTCACTGGAGGCTAATGGGGGGAAACATCCATTCTGCCACTAAGGGCCCCATGTCAAACACTCCATGAGCCGCCAGTAGGAGGCTAAGCAACTCACATCTCTCCCTGCTGGTTTGTGGAGAGAGAAGATGACTCCATTTCTGTACCTGACAGAACCAGCCCTTTGTATTTTAATGAAGCTAAAAAGCACAGTGTGACTGAGCTAAAAGGCACTTCATACGTAAAGATATCCTTCTCATCACATAGTGTGACGGGGCAAGGCCAGATGGTTATAGAAAAGTAGTGCGAGATAGATATATTAGCTCCAGGCTAAACAAATCCCTGGTACCAGGATAAGTGAAATGGCAGCTGCTCCAGGTCAATTAAGAGACTTGGGGCCAATTAAGAACTTTCCAGAAGGCAGAGGGAATGCTAGGTTGATTGGGACACCTGAAGCCAATCAGGGGCTGGCTGAAACTAGTTAAAAGCCTCCCAGTCAGTCAGGTGGGTGTGCATGTCAGGAGCTGTGGGAGGAAGTTGTGCTGTTGGAGAGACTGAATAGTACACACCATATCAGGCACAAGGAAGAAAGCCCTGAGGTAAGGGTGAAGTGGAGCTTGAGGAAGTGAGGGCTGCTGTGGGGGAAGTAGCTCAGGGAATTGTACATGTCATGTTTCTAAAAGGTCAGCTACCATAGCTGATACTATTAGGGTCCCTGGGCTGGAGCCCGGAGTAGAGGGTGGGCCCAGGCTCTCCCGCCCCCCCTTTGCCCACTGATTAATCACTGAGACTGGGAGACAACAGAGACTGTGCAAGAAAGGATAACTTCTCCTCACCTCCCTCGCTGGCTTATGATGAAAATGGTTCAGTAGACTGTGACCCTTGTCTCTAGAGAGAGAAGGGTTACATGGAGGGTCACAGTGAACCTCTGAGGCTAGCGAAATCCGCCAGGAAATGCGGGACCCATGGAGGCAAGGACAGAGCTTTGTCACAGTAGACAAATCAAGTCACCATTTCACAGCACTGCATCCCAGGCCATAGTAAAAATAACAAAACCAACTATCTGAATAAACCAGAAAGCTATAAATCTGCACAGGGTTTTTTATTTTATTTTATTCAGAGATGTGTGCGTTGCTGTACTTTGAAAGCTGTAATTCTAATAAAGTTTTATGTATAGCTGATGTGAACAAACCTTCTCGGACTGAGATTTCAGTCAGCAATTCCTTGCAATTTGCTTTAAAAAATGTGGGGCAATTAAAAAAAACACAACTAACCTCCCTGCCCCCCACTCAGCCAGCTGAGCAGAACATACAATGAGGTGCTATCGGAATCAGTGCCTGCTTTGGAATACAGCTGCAGCGTCCACGCTGTAGACAATTAGAGTTCTACTCTGCAGTCCCCTACTTAGTGAAGTTGATGGGAGTTTTGCCTGAAATTGGTTCAGTGCAGCCAGCAATGTGAGGCTGTCATGAATATTTTAAAGTAAAGGAGTTGGAATAGCCTAATGAGTTTGGGTAAATCTAATCTAAGAATTTCATGGGAACTTTTTGAAAGAGTCATAAAACAGGAGAGAAAAGGCTGGAAAGCAGCCTGAAAAGAATTTTTTCTAAAGTAACCGCCCCCTCCCCCGACACACACACACACACACTCAGACTCTCTGTCTCTCTCTTCACAATGATTCAATTTGCCCTGTGTGGTGAAGTCAGAAGAATAAAGAGCCGGCATATACAGAACATGTGCAATAGTAAGTTGGCCCTCCACTTTGGCAGGAGACAGAGTAAGGAGCCAGTGGCTAATGGGAAGGTAACATACTCAAATACTAAGTGGGAATACTGACAAGTAGGAGAGGTTCACACCAAATAAGATTCTTCTTCCTATCTCTAGTGCAGAAAGAGGGAGTACTGCAGAATAGCCTAAACAAAGTAAACAGCAGCAGAAGTGAATTTTTCAGTGCTACTCTATGACAGGGTGCAGTCTTGATCATGTGAAAGTCAATCAAAGTGCTCACACCGGGCCTGTTATACTTCATGATTTGGACTATCACTGAAACAAGCCTGCATACAGATGACTGGAATGTAGATAATGTAATGCCGGTTTTTAAAAAGGGCTCCAGAGGAGATCCTGGCAATGTCAGGCTGGTGAGCCTAACTTCAGTAGCAGGCAAACCAGTAGAAAAATAGTAAAGAACAGAATTATTATCAGACACATAGATACATAAAATTTGTTGGGGAAGAGTCATCCTGGCTTTTGTAAAGGGAAACCATGCATCACTGATCTATTAGAATTCTTTGAGGGTGTTAACAAGCATGTGGATAAGGTTGACCACTGAAATGATTTAACAGCAGAAGACAACACCAAGTTCAAAAAGGCAGAATACCAAGCGTAAACTTAGTGAAGTTTAGAAAAAGCTTAGTGTTTGATCCTACTGCAGACAACTGATCCAACAAGACATTCATCCCCATGCTTAGACAGAACTAATCTCAATCATCATTAGACCAAAACATTCTCCTGTACCCTGATATGAAAGGACATTCTAAGCATATCCCATCGTCCAGTGGTTCCCAAACTTGTTCTGTCGCTTGTGGAGGGAAAGCCCCTGGCGGGCCAGGCTGGTTTGTTTACCTGCCGCGTCCGCAGGTTCGGCCAATCGCGGCTCCCACTGGCGGCGGTTCGCTGCTCCCACTGGCCGCGGTTCGCTGCTCCAGGCCAATGGGAGCTGCTGGAAACGGCAGCCAGTATCTCTCACGGCCTGCACCACTCCCAGCAGCTCCCATTGGCCTGGAGCAGTGAACCACAGCCACTGGGAGCCACAATCGGCTGAACCTGCGGACACAGCAAGTAAACAAACTGGCCCGGCCTGCCAGGGGCTTTCCCTGCACAAGCAGCGGAACAAGTTTGGGAACCACTGCCGTAGTCAATTGTGAAGAATAGCTAAATAGGCTAACCCAAGCTCATGCAAACCTATGGATATATATACTGTATCAGATAATTTGGGAACATGAACAGAAGTTTCTGTGCCTTTGAACAAGGAAGGTGAATTCTACCTCATTTCTTTTTCTGATAACTCTCTGCTTCAGCCACTAAGTGGACATTCTCATAAATGAAGCTCATAAAACAGAGTAGGGCTTGGCAATGATACATCAGCATCTAATGTGGTATTGCAGATGGCAGTTGACTATGGAATGGCTCGATTCAAAGGCTTTAAGCATATTTCATATAAATGCAGGGCCGGCTCCAGGCACCAGCGTTCCAAGCAGGTGCTTGGGGCGGCAGATAGAAAGGGGCGGCAGTGTTTCCGCCGCTGCCGCGGCAATTCAGCAGCAGCTCCACTGTCCCGCTGGCCACAGTGGCAAATCGGCAGCAGCTCCTCCCTTTTGCCGGCCGCGGCGGCAGTTTTTTTCACTGATTGGGGCGGCAAAAACTGTCGATCCGGCCCTGTATAAATGCACTATGTTTAAAAAACTACCAACTTGATTATCAAGTTCAAAGGTTGCAAACTGTTATGCCTGGTATTAACTGTCAGTGACATTTATTTAACTCCTGTGATGAATTGGATGTTGTTAATAACTCATTGTAGTGTTAATAGGAATAGATTACTAAGACAACCCATGAACAATGTTGGGAAGTCACATTACTCCTTCTTTCACAACTAACTCTGTAAATAAGTTAGCATAGTTGATTGCTTCTTTTTTTTCCATCATGAAGTTTTATGAAGAATGAGCAAGACCAGTAAAACTGACCTAGGCCTATGGCATGATTGATTATAATCATAGTATCAAAATCCTACATTCATAACTGTACTAAATATTTATGAGTTAACACAGATACTTTTATTATTATGTAAAGAAATTGGAGATCATATGTATGTGTAAATTTCATCTTTTTATCCTGCAAATATCAGGGAATGTTAAATATTTGAATTTTCACTGCATTAAAGGTTTTAAAGTTCATCAATAATTAGTTCAATCAGGTGCCAAGTGATTCAACTCCCAAGGGAGCTATAATCGTGCATGTATTATGGCAAGATTCCAGAGACTGAATATAGAATATAATTAGTATAAACCCATATTTTTAGCATAACTTAATAATTATGTAATTTGCTCTATGGACTTAGCAAAGAGCCACTTATAAAATATTTTTAAAAGCAACCTAATTTGACAAAAAAGAAGAGTTGCATTATCTTATAATGTAGACATTAATGTTTGCAGGAGGGCAGGGGGAATGAAAATTTCTGTAGTAATAAGCCTAATTATTTGGGTGGGTATTACTACACCATGATTCAGAAATCAAAGCTAAGTAAATGTAAGTGCTTTCTAATTTTCCTTTGTATTTTCTCCATTGCTCATTTTTCCTTGTATCAGTCTCTGTTTCTATGTCACTTGTTTGTGTCCATTAACGGAGAGGCTATTGGCAAGAAGTTGTCTTTCAGAAATATGAGAGAGAGTCATAATCACCTATTACCCAATAAAGAGCCAACCAAACAACATTATGATTAATAGCCATCAATCCAACCCTAGATACAAATCAAATTTTAGCCATCCATTCCGCGAAGACCAACACATGCTCTTAACCATACATACATGAGTAATGCTATAGAACATGGGTGGCTAAACTGCGTCTAATGAGCCCCCACACACCCCTCCCACTCTCCATCTACCAGACTAGAGCGTAAGCTTGTGGCTTCTGTCCTGCAGTGGGGTGGTGGGGCTAGAGGCCTCTGCCAGAGATGACTGGTACCTGCTGAGATTGGGGGCACAATTTAAAGGTTTGGACTGCCCAAAAGCTTGAGTTACACCCACCCAGGCATGCAGCCTCTCCCTGCAGCTCCCAGGAATTAGCACCAGTGGAGAGGCAGCAGCCAACAGCTGGGAACTGCAGGAAGAGGCCACTGCTTTAGCTCCCTGAGGAGAGGCAGCAGCAAAAGCAGCAGCTCTCCCTGCAGCTCCCAGCTGTTGGCTGCTGCCTCTCCCCGCAGCCGCAGCTCCCAGCTTGCTGGCTCCAGCAGCTGTCGTGCAGGGAGGGGATCTGGCGGCATCATGTGACCAAGCAGGGTCAGCAAACCCTGGCAAAAGTCTGGAAGGGAAGGTGACCCCATGTGCCTTCCTCCATGCGCTACCTTTGGCAGCGGGGAAGGGGGAGTGTCTCGAGGCTTCAGCCCCCAGGGCACACCTGCCAGGGCTCAGCCCCATCAGGCAGGCCCCAGTTCTCGAATTTCTGAAGACAGTCATATGAGGCTGGGAGGATCAGTAAGTTTGGCCACCCCTGCCATAAAAGCCACTGGGACTATTCACATATTTACTGCTCTGGAGAATAGCGGGTCTCAGTCTTTCAGGACATTATTTTTATTATTATGATTAATTCAGAATTCTTCATTTCATACTTGTTGTTAGGCAAAAACATTCACCATAGAAAAAACAATGAGAAGATAAAGCAATCCAGTATTTCAGGTTTCGTTAAACCAGATGTTGTAACTGAAAGACAGTATTACTATACAAGATGTGTCACTGCACTGAAGAGATAATTAAAGTATCATATGCTGTAAACAGTAGTTAATTCATCCTGACATTATATTAAAATCATACGAAACATATATGGAATGACAAGAGAAAACGTTCATTACAGTATAAAAAAATTGCAAGGATTATTTTATCTGGTTGCACTGAAAATGTGTAACTTTAAAAATATTTTTGTTTGTTAATTATATATTGTGTAGCTCTGTTTACCAGATTATCACTGGAAACCTGTAATAATTTACATCTTATTTTAATTAATTTTATCCATATCACACCTCCATAAAGGGCCTGTTAAACGTGCTCGGCTTGTCCAACATGGAGGATCAGTGGGGCATCTCTTTAGCCTGGCCACTTTATTATTTATTATTTCTATGACAGTAGCGTCCAGGAACCCTAGTTGTGGACCAGGACTCCATTGTGTTAGGTGCTGTACAAACACAGAACAGACAGACGATCCCTGGCCCAGGGAATTTACAATTATTTCTTAGCGGTATAACCACGCCCATTAGCATTTGGCTCTTCTGTAGTTTAGAAGCACAGTTTCTGTCATCATATCTAAAGTAATGGTAACTGTCTTCATCAGGGATTTCACACTGCTGTCAGAAAGCTTCGTTCAGTTTTTCTGATCTCTCTCATTCTCAGTCATAGCTTACACAATGGAAAAAAGAAATAATCAACATGAGACTGTCATTTATAAACATTCACTACACTGCTTAGCTGGATTCTGCTGCTAAGAAAATTCACATGGTCTGAATTGTGGAGGGATAATTAGCCTTTACTATGAACTAACAAGAATATTTTATTTGTTATGAGCTGCATTTTTATGGGTAAAATCCCCATAACATTGGTAAGCAGTGGGTCCAAACAGTAAGTTGTAAATGATAATTTAATGGTCTTTTTCTGAAAAAAGGTTAATCACCTTTTATGAAGTATGCGGATCTTAAATTAAAATGTCAATTCTGAACATCTCGGCTCAAGCCTTTTGGTGGAATGCATCTGGCAATTCAGGACATGTCAGACTGAATAGAGCTGTAACATCCTAGTATGAGAAGAGCAGCTCCCAAATATGTTCTCATACTTCAAGGTTATCTCTTAGATTGCAGATTAGATGTTCATTTGCTTTGGCTTGTATCAGTGAATGCTGTCCCATCCTTTTAGAAGGACTCTTCTCCCCTTTGAAACTGCAGAGTGTGCTATACTGGAGGCTGAACTCAGAACTAACTAAATAATTTGGGGGCTAGTGTTATCAACAAACCAAGGGTTACCTTCTTCAGTCACATTCAAACCTCTCTATGCCAGTACAACTCTGCGACTAAATCCTACAGTAGCAATCCCCTGTCCCTTTCCCACAGAAGATTTATGCAAATCTTAATTACAGCTTCACAGTTTCAATATTTACTGACAGCATGTAAATCTATTGTGAAAAAAGCACAATAGGTCCCAACAATACAGAGGCATTGTTTAATTATATGCTACTTAGAGTGGTAAAACTAATAATCCCAAGTAAAATCTTGGTAAATTATCCAATCATGATAGAGACTTTCTGTGTCAGCACAAAATAGAGGCACAGCAAATAACCTTTGCTCCATCATGCCAGCTACATTGAATCAATAGCTATCTGTCTCATGGGCCAGATTCAGGACTCAAACCACACCTACTCACACAACCAATGCATTTAATCCAGATAATGAATCAGAAGGCTCAGTTTTTGTGCCAACTCCCAAAAATTATGATGTTCACATTTGCAGGTCTAGCCACAAGGGGCATACACTGGGAGCGTATTCTATATGTTTTAATATATAGGCCCTGATCCAAAGACCATTATAGTCAATTGGAATCTTTCCATCTCCTTCAATAGATTTTGGATCAGGCCCATAGCCCCTAATCCCCTAAAATCACTCCCTGTCATGATTAATCATGCTTCTGGCATGATTTCTTCTGCTGTTGCCATGTGTCCCCAAATAGAATACATGGGGGAAATTTGCTCTTTTGCAAGTTTAATGTGCATGTGTTTGCTTGGCAACATGTTCTGTAGAAGAAACTGATGAATGTGTGAATGAATGCAAGCTAATTGTCTACAATAGAAAACGTATATGCACTAGTCTATCACAGGCTTCTCCTTTCTAATATTCAGGAGCAATGTTTGATACACTGTACATGTGTTTGTCCTTGTGGGGACAAAATGTCACAGTGTCTCTATATCAGTGTGCGAGTTAAGAAGCTGTTCTTTAGCTAGTGGGATGTGGTAGTTGCTAAGACAACTGCAGTGCATCCACTTACAATGTCCGTGATCATGCACCACAAGTTGTAATTTACCTACAGGTTCCTCATTTATTTGAATAGGGAAAGAGCAGGGCATTTGCCGTGCCACATCCCACATGATGGCACATGGAGTGAGTGGCTGTCACTGTGTGCTCTGGGTCTAAATTGACACTGCATCCTACGGGAACTGAAATAGTATACATTATAAAGGACATGTTAGAGTAGGGTGTAACCTCTGCCTCTTGCAAGGGAGGTGGAGGACAGTCTTGCAATTTTCTCAATTAAAATCAAGTTTTGCAGCAATTTTATTAAATGTTGGCACGCACATGTTGCCAAAACTAGAGTGAGAGAGAGACTGTTAACAGTGTGGGAAACATAGCAGATGAGGTGAAGTGTGGGGCTCAGGGTTTTACATCTGCATTCAAAAGCACAGCACAGAGTAGGCTGGCAAATCAGACTGTCATACAAGCAAACACATTTCACCTGGTGCATTACGCCACTTGCAGAGATGAAGAAACCACAGTGTCTATTTATTCTCTAGGTTGTTCTCTGCATCCTTGTTTAACAAGAATATTTCTGTTTTGCATCTCATACGCTCAAATCCCCATGGTCACCAACACTTTGGTCATCATCTCTTCTAAACTGGCTAATGGGGACACGGTTGCACAGAAAATATTCATTTACAGTGGTCATACCTCAAAGGGGTCTAATTTAGATGGTGTTGAGAGGTCTCTGTAGTGTATTTGTTATAATTTCACTGTTCTGAGGCATTTACAGTTGGACTAATGGTGGAAAGGCCTGGTTTTAGAGGCAGAGGCATATGACAAACAGAACCAAGAAAATCTTTTAAACATTTCTCAGTTTGTCTGTACAATATATGTGACATACAGAACGCATGAGAATGTGGGTATGAATTTATTATTGACACTGCCTGAAAATCAATGGGACTTGTGCTCCCAACACCCATAGGCACTACTGAAAATCCCATCCAACTGATAATAACTCGTTTGTGAGTCCATAGCCCTCACAGACTTGTACTGATAAAACTTGTACTGTTTTTAGACAACACCATTATAGGGAAATGTGGTCTAGATGAAATGACTATAAGGTGGGTGCACAGCGGGTTCAAAGACCATACTCAGAGAGTAGTTGTCAATGGTTCACTGTCAAACTGGAAGTGTGTATCTAGTGGGACCCTGCAGGGTTCAATCCTAGGTCCAGTATTATTCAGTATTTTTAGTAATGACTTGGATAATGGAGTGGTGAGCATCCTCATAAAGTTTGCGATGACATCAAGCTGGGAGGGTTGCCAACACTTTGGAGGACAGGATTAGAATTTGAAATGACCTTGACAAATTATAGAATTGGTCTGAATTCAACAAAATGGAATTCAATAAAGACAAGTGCATATTACTTCACTTAGGAAGGAAAAATCAAATGAACAACTGCAAAATGGGGAATAACTAGATTGGTGGTAGTAGTGCTGAAAAGGATTTGGGGGTTATAGCGGATCACAAATTGAATATGTGTCAACAATGTGATGCAGTTGTGAAAAAGGCTAATATCATTCTGAGGTGTATTAACAGGAGTGTGGTATGTGTGACACAAGTGGTAGCTGTCCATCACTGCTAAGCACTGAGGCCTCATCTGGATTAACTATGTACCATTCTGGGTGTCACTCTTTAGGAAAGATCTTGACATAGTGGAGGGAGTACAGAGAAGAGCAACAAAAATAATAAAAGGTTTAGAAAACCTGACCTATGAAGAAAGGTTAAAAAAAACTGCCCATATTTAGTCTTGAGAAAAGAAGGCTGAGGGAAGACCTGATTACTGTCTTCAGAAATGTACAAAAAGGATAGTGATCAATTCTTTTCTATGTCTACTGAAGTTAGAAGTAGTAACAGGTTTAATTTCCAGTAAGGGAGATGTAGATTAGATATTAGGAAAAAGGGTGAAGAAAGGGAAATACAGTAATAAAAAGATTGTACAGTGAAATGGTGGGAAAACTTGAGTTTTCTTTCTTATCCCCAGTTGGCCACTCACCATGGATGGATATGCTTGGAGATACGTAAATCTGTTAGATCAGTACACGCAAAAATCCCAAAATTGCCCATCAGAATTCTGCAGAACTGCGGTTCTCAAACTGTGGGTCAGGATCCCAAAGTGGGTCGCGTGTTCATTTTAATGGAGTTGCCAGGCCTGGCATTAGATTCTCTGGAGCCCAGGGCTTCTGCTTCATGGGGCTCAGGTTCAGGGGGCGTGTGCTTGGGCTTTCTGCACTGGGCCCCACCGAGTCTAATGCCAACTTTGCAGAATCCTGAGCCCTGCGATGTGGGGCTTAAGCCCAAGTCTGAGCATCTTAGCTTCGTGGGGCCCCCTGTGGCTTGGGATCATGTAGTAATTTTTGTTGTCAGAAAGGGTTGCAGTGCAATGAAGTTTGAAAATAGCTGCTGTAGAGCATCCCTGACAAATCTAAATCCAGATTTTAAATACTTCACCTTTAAATACTTTGCAATATGCTGTGATGTCACATTGTCACAGGTAACACCACTGAAACATTTCCTTGTATTTATTTAGTGGGCAGTTTACTGTAATGCCCTGCAATAAAATGCACTCTTCTTAGGACACATTCTCAGATGAATGAATAGAAAATAAGTTTGTGTTCTAACACTGTATCAATTATTTTTAAGTATGGCACTGATTCTCAAAAAATGTGAATAGATCCTTAATACCTGTTTATTTCAGATATTGCTAGCCACAGTTAAACTGGAGACACTTTTTAAAAATTAGTATTATTACTTTTATTTTAGAGACTTTTAACAACATTCAGATGATGCCAGTTTTGTGATACAGGTTTAAGATTTTAGCTAAAATTCCCAACACCAGGGTTGTGATTTTTAGAGGGCTCTAAGAAAGTTCAGTGGGAATTGGGTGCCTAACTCCCTGAAGCTCCCTTGAATATCTCAGTCTAAAAGTCAGGATTGTAACTCCTGATTTAGTTCTTAAAAGATGGGTTGATTTTCAAGACTGCTGAGCACTCAGAAACTCTCACTAAAGGCAGTGGGAGTTGTTAAGTGCTCATTATTTGAAAAATCAGTCCACTTACTTAAGCGTCTTACTTCAGGCTTCTGCTTTTGAAAATCCAGGCCTCTGTATTTAGTATCCTGATGGAATCCAGTATGCATGCACACTGGAAATGATGGGCCAAGTACTGAAGTGATGTACATCCTGCACAATGCCAGAGACATCAATTGGGTTGCCCCAGCAAAAAATGTGTCCCCAGTTTTAGCTGGAATACATCATGACTGGGTAAATCACACAGTTTGCGATTTCAGAGGCATTTCTGCTATTGTGATTCGGCATATGTTACTGTACTTATTTTAGAAGAGAAATTTCAACTCGCTCCAGATAGTGCCCCTTAGTGCCATCTATCACTTTAAAAATAGGCCTGCCCATACTTGCTTTCCATTCCAGCTTCATAATGGAATTCCAAGAGGAAATTCCAAGCTTGCATTCCTCACACTCCCAAAACTGCCACTGAAGTCCCTGGGAACACTGAATATGCAAGGAATGCAGGGCCAGGAGCTGTGGAAAGTACATTACAAACCTGCATGCATGCTTATGAAACTCTGCTCTGTATTGTTTAGTTTCTTTCCTAACAAAAGACAGGCATCAGCCTAAATAGATACATGTTGTGGTATCACTGAGTAAGTTATAATTGAAATTGTTCCAGTTTGACATTATTTGTTTAAAATGCTCTTCAGTTTTAATTTGCACTTGTCATGCAATAAATATGTAGTACAAAGAGCACTTACTGCTCCTGTTTACCTTCTTTAGCGATATGTCTGTTATGCAAAACCTGCAGAAATTCTAACAATCCATCTATTTATCTACCTTAAGGTTTCCTGCTGCGGCTCATAACCACAGAATCTGAGCACCTTCCAAGTAATATATTGGCCATAACAAGTTCTCTAGTGGGAGACTTCATTCATTATCTGGCCCTTTTTCTTTGTAAGATTACAGAAATATCTTATTGGGGTAGGTTTGTGGGGGAGAGGAGTGGGTAGTTGATGCTGTGCATAACATTCTGGTAGTGCTTTATCAAATAGAAAAAATCAGTTGTAGTATGCCCTTAAAAACGGAGGCACCCGTGTACTCCTGTGGTTGGTATGTTTAACTATTTGCTTCACTGCACAGCCACCAAACATTCTCAGATGCTCGAGGCAATGAATCATGATGCCTGAACATACTAGCCCTTGGCCACAGAACTTTCAAAAATGACCTTTGCAATGCCAGCAGACCAGCATTCCCTGTGCTGAGGTGTCCATTTTCCCTAGTGCACAGGTCACCTTGAAATGCAGGAAAAAGGTGGTGACCATGCAGGCAGGTACTTCCTTGTCCACATAACATCTCGTCATTAATAAATGATAGAGGGAGCTCAGTTCCAGTCATGATTCCCAAGAAATAAATTGTTTGCAATTGGTACAAAAGTAAGTCATGAATGTCATCTGTCCCCCCTAACCGTATGAGCTGTTTACAGAAAGAACAACGGCTTCTCCTTCTACCTGGCTGGACATCTGACGGCGATGAGTTTTGTCATGGATGGTATTAATGATCGTCTATTTTTATAAAAAGACAAAAGCTGTGTCCTGTCTGTACCCATCTCTTGAGACCACTGTATAAGTTAGGATTTTTTTGAAGGAAGAGTAGAAATGTGGTCCCTAAATTCCCTCAGATCTGAGTATTCAGTGTCTCTGTATTTTACCCATATAATTTTTTACATGCTAAGTACAGTATGTATCATTTACATTTATTAATGGTTTTCCATCCCATCTAATGTCTTACATTTAAAATGCAGCGCGAGAGCATGATACATAATTCAGTTTGACAGTACATGATGCTTTAAAATATTCCATCACATCCTTACAAGTACTCTGACTGGCAGTGAAAAGACAGTAATATAATATTGTGTTTGAGCATCCTGATTGCCTACCTCCTTTTAGTTAGTCATAAAAGAAAGAGTTAATTCCTATTCTGAAGAGTATGGTCCATTGATTTTATTCCTTTTTATTGACATATTCTTTAGCTTTATAACAGTTTGAAGAGCAAATACTCCTACTTAGTTTTGGGAATTGAGTCCCATTGCCTCTTTGCTAAGCCAACCCCCTGTCAATCTTATAAAATATAAAAGGGGTCATGAAAATTCATGTATCTGACTGGACCCTTCTGGAGTGATATTTATCTCTCCTGGGTCAGCTGAGAAATCAGTCAATATGAAAGTAAAGGATGTTATGATCATCAGTAAGGGCAGGTAGGAAAAGTAAAAAGGGACCTAGAGGGGTTCGAAATAAGGAAAGAAGAAAATGGAGAAGATTCAGCTTAGAAAAATGGAAGAGTTTTTATTGAAAGGGATAGAGAATACACAATACAAATGTACATTGGAAGCGGATATACTTGTACCGTAAGTCAATTTAATAATGAGAAAAAAGGACGAGGGACAATAGTCAACAGCAAATGTGATCATAGACAATGGAGACGGAAAGATCTGTTAGTGAGGCATTTTTTGTTTGATGGGGAAATTACCATTTTCCATGAAGGAAAATGGCAGGTTTCACAGCACAACATTAAATTTCATAAAGATTTACTTTAGTGGCCAGCATCAACCACCACCACCACAACCGCTTTATAAAAGGTGCTAGAAATGCTTCAGCGTGTGTCTGAGATAACAAGGAATTTCCATTCACTTGGGTGGGTGAAGGCTGACTGTGTCAATCACCCTGCTTTTATTAGGCACTTCTGGAGATTTACTGTCTTCTAAATGTATGTTTTGTCTCCTATACTCCCTGCTTCTGATTGGTTTAATCCTTCTCTTTCCAGGGCTTGTAACTGAAGCCTGCCTTATAGACAAGACCATTGATAGCAGCAGGGGAAAAAGGCAAAAGGAAAACATAAGAATTTAGTAGAAAGGAGACCTGGATTTCTACATTTCTTGAGAAAGCAGTTTTCTTTGGCTTTTATAACTTTGGGCAACACTCAGAGGAGAAGGCTGATATTTTAATTATGGTATTACATGTGTGTTGTACCTAACATCCAAAAGCATATTCATATCACAAAGTAGAGAGACAACATAGTTTCTCATACATGGTACTGTAGAGACTATATCCAGGATGGTGCATATAGCTTGAAGCATGCTAGTGACATCGGTGAGAATTCAGAGAAGAACAACAGAAATGAATAAGGGATGTTGAAAGCAACTAAACATTTATAGCCTGGCCAAATGGCAACTAAGGAAAGGTGGGATTATTAATTACAGGCATTTGAAAGGAGTGAACAAAATGACGGAGAGGAATTGTTAAGGGTGGTAAAAGGGGTGTAATTAAAAGGAAAGGGATGAAATGAGGCAAAGGAAAATTCAGGATAAATATCAAGGTATAGGCTTAAAAGGAGAGTTAGGTGCCCAAATATAATGAGATTCAGGTACCTAATTCCTTTGAAAAACCCAGCCTTATCCCTGACATTGAGCCCTTGCAAATGTGGTTTAGTATCCCAAGGGACAGCCTGGAAGACACATCGCTTGAGGAATTTAAAACAAGACAGAAAAAGCATTGGAGTTTTCCCTGTAGATAACAATCCTGTATGTAAGTGGAAGGAAGGGGAGATTAAACTACCTAAAAGGTCCTTTCTCATCTTTAATTTCTGTGATAAGACCCTGACTGCTAGTACTGAAATCCACATTGTGAGAGAATCTGCTATGAATTTAAAACATGTTGAGTCCCTCATTTAAAGCAGAGCTCAGTTAAACCACAAATCCCTCAGCACTATTAAAAAGGACCATCTTTTTTTCAGTAGATTATACCATTGGCAGAACAAATATAATCAAATTGGCCTAAATAACTTTTCAGTCAAGAGAGACATTGTGGGTGAGGTAATATCTTTCATTGGACCAACTTCTGTTGGTGAGAGAGACAATCTTTCAAGCTCTTCTTTTGGTCTGGGAAATTTAATCAGAGCTCTGTGTAAGCTCAAAAAGTCTCTCTCTCTCACCAACAGAAGTTGGTCCAATAAAAGTTATTACCTCACCCACTTTCTCTCTTTAATATCCTGGAACCGACATGGCTACAACAACACTGCATTTTCAATCACAGTCATTAATGAACTTTTATAAAGGAACTAAATTGTAGTTAAAAACAAACATAAAATATTTCTACAGACAGACCAATTGTAGGGCTCTTTCTCCTGCCTCTCCCCTCACTAATGAGGAGAGATTATGGAGATAATTTTCATGAAAGTCTCCTAACATATAATATTATTAAATTGGACCAGCTTTCAAGGGGCTCAGAAGCAACTTATTGAAAAATAATAAATGGTTCATGTACTGAATCTTAAGTGCCAAAAGTATGAATCAGAAATACAGTATAACCTTCCTTGCACCCAATCATAAATACTATAATCTCCAGAATATGGATTCTATATTATTTACCTCTGCATATAAACAAGTTATACTTGAAAGAATTGTGCTTTACATATAATGAATGAAAGGCACCAAAGTCACAAGAAAACAAGAATATATTCATGTAAAGGAAGAACTCATTAGAACCAGGTGCTTCAAGAGAGCTTAAATCCATAGTTACTTATTAAACATCTACACATATAGTATTCAAAAAGGGTTCTCTCTGCCCTCTAAAGCACACAATAATAGGCATTTATGAGAATAAAATATTCTGCAGTGATATTAAGTTTTGTGGAGGATTTTAATGTGTTGAGAACCAAAAACCTGCTAGTATATTGAGATGCATTTAAGCAGGGGGAAAAAAAATAAAGATGGCTAAATTTATTGCATGCCACATTGATGAAATAACTGAGCAAAATCTAAATGGGTTAGACACTGCCACTGTAGAGTGAACACCAATGATGAATGCATATAAACAATTGTGATCACATTAGATGAGATCCATTTCTGAAAGATAATTTTGCCCTGTATGTGCACGGTAACATGATATTGATGAAACAGAGTAATAAAATGCCACTTCTTCACTGTAGAAAGTAAGCTATCTGAGCAGCTAGGCTAAGTGATACAACAATAGTAGGATGCAGCTATTTCTCTCTGTGGAAATAATGTCAGAAGACTATAATACCTGGCATTTTGTACATGGGCATCATTCATAATAGTACAAAAGGAATGCGCCGGAAATAGAGCTGTGCAACATTCAATGATTTTGGTTTACAGGGGTTTGAGCAAACTTTTATGTTTCAGGTTCACTAAGTTTTGCTTTGAGTATTGAGTGAACCCCAAATCCCAAACAAAAGTAGCTGACAGCATCAAACGTACCTCATTTCATGTCACAACTATGCAAAGGCATCTAGTTTCCACCTGAAGTCATAAATCACCTCCAGGTACACTTAACAATTCACCCTAAGCTGTGACCCTTTCAGAGAAACCTGAGCAAGTTTTGAATTAGTAATAAAAGCTGTACGCAGGTGAGTTTAAAACCATTTGGTCTTTTGCTTCTAAAACTTTGCATCGCTCTAAGCAAAAGAAAACATTAAGTTTTTCTAAAATTATATTGTATTTTTGTGTGATTTTATATTTTTCTAATTCATATCAAATGGCTACAAGTATACATGACGGGTATGAGCAAAGAACAGCTAAGCTATTGACCATTAAATCGCATAAAAATATGATCGAGAAGAAATGTTTGGATAAGGAAGTTGGAAACCAAGGTCCATTTCCTTAATATCATGCCCCCAAATAACTCTCCTCTCCACTACTTCAGTTTAAACCATCACTTTGGTGTATTATACCACTTTTCATGGGCGCTCTTTTGTTGGAATTGATTCTTTTCCTTTAGAAAAAGAGCCCTGAAGCCCTTAGGGGAACGGGGGGAGGCAGAAAGGTGAATAAGCATGGAGAATTACATGGATTTTGCAGGCATTTATTTTGGTTGTTTTTTAAAGGCAGGTCACAGTCTGAGCCTGACTACCTTTGACAGTGTCACTTTAACTTAAGGCCTATAAGCAAAGCGACTGCCTTTCTGCACAGTCCATATGGGCCATTTTAAATAAAAATCGGCATGGTCAGCACATATATCCAGCAGACACGAGAACAGTTATTGATGGGCACTAGGTATGGGAACAGTGCAATTTTAGACAGCAGGAGTCAGAGGAAAGACTGTTGTGAAGGTGTCTGTAAAAACAGGATATTGAGAATTTTCATTTAGCAAAGTCTGGTTCCCCCACTGCTCCTAAAGTGGAAAATTTCGAAACAAAAATAGAGTCCTGGCATGCATGCAACTTCCAGAAATGAAAACCACCGCTTTAAAAGAAAAGAAAAACAAACCTAAGTACAAGCTTGACTCAGTATTGATGGTTTCATGTCCTACTGCAAAAAAATATACAGATATCAGCTTTCATCCCCCCCACACACACAAATCTAAAGGTACTTGTTTTACAAAGGCTTTGCAGAGGCAGAAGGGAGATGTGTGCATTCAGACACTGATTAAACTGTGCCTAATGTATTATGTAAGCAATAAAAATGGTGTAAGAGAGAGATTGCAGATTGATTGAAAAAAGGTGTCGGATGTACCACTGACAGTGCGAGAGAACAAAAATGTGAGAGAACAGAACTTCTGCCTTCAGCCAAGCATTTAAACTCTCCCCTCCTTCCTCTTCCAAAACGAAGTGTGCAGTGTGACACATCACAATTTACCCTACAGAGCTGCCTTATGGCAAATTGTCTCACTGCGCTTTAAAAAGAAATGGAAATTACTTTCTTCCTCACTCTGAAAATGATAAAATTTACCTGTAATATGAATCATTTGACTAGTTCCAAATCTCCTAGCCAGACATTTTTACTGATAGAATAAGGATAAATGTTTCTATTTAAGGAATCATTTTACAGCCTGTTATCAAAATGATGAATTTGTTACAAGCAAACAGACAGCACTCTGTGAAAAAGAGAAATATTTTGTAACAGTCTGTCAAACACTGTGCTTCGTTAAACTAAGAGAAATGGAGGTGTGTGCACTCTGGAATGGTGAACTGAAGTAGTTCAGGCCACCTAGCACGGCCACCCACGTTGAAACAAAAGGTCTGATGCTTTACTGCATTACTCCAATTTTATTCCAGCATAACTCCATTGAAATCAATGGAATTATGCAGGCATAGAACTGGAATCAGAGAGTGACGACTCGTGCCCCTACTATGTCCATGTTTCTAACATGATTGCACCATTAGAAAATTTTTGTTTTTCTCCTGTTCCCTTTCTTTGTGTAGTTTTGCTCCAGTGCTTGCAATGACAGCCCGCTGCTGATGACTAGCTTTGGAATCCCCTGGATGCTTACTTAAAAACAAAACTCCATTAATATCATCAACTCACCCAATGAAGTGTGATCTGGATTCCAGGTTTATTTGTTGTTCCAAAATGATAATTTCTGGACGTTTTACTCTTTGTTTTGCTGAGGGGAAAAGACGGAGACAGAGTAAAGGAGAATGAAAATCTCTGATGGGCTGTTACTTTTTTTGGTTTTGGTTTGAGCCTAATAATTATTTTTTGTTTGTATTACAATAGGGCCTAGATCTTGATTGGCCCCCTTTGTGCAAGGTATTGGGCCCCCATAGACAAGACAAAGGGAGGGAGAAAGGAAGTTTTTATCCTCATTTTAGAGTTGGAGAACTGAGGCTCAGAGAAATTAAGTAACTTGTCAAGGTCATGCTGGAAAGTTTGGTCAGAACTGTGAATGGAATTCAGATCTCCAGAGTTCCAGTCCAGTGCCTTAACCACAAGACTCTCCTTCCAAAATGCTGGGATAACGCTAAGGTATATGTTTCGAAGTCAAGCAGCATTTTCCCCACTTACATTTTATTACCCAGTTTCTCTTTTATCTCAGCATAATTGAAAACATAGCTTACATCCTAACCAAGGGAAGTGGCTGTCTCAAGGTATTGGTAACAGACCATAAAGACTTCCACTTCCACAGCACTGGTTCCATCCACCACAGATCACATGGATGGTTCCATCCATCACAGTGGCCAGAGAGGGACCCAAAGTTTTCCAGGGTTTTCATTTGCCCCATGATATAGAGAGGTGGTGAAATTGGAATCAGCATCCAATTCTGATATTCTCCAAATATGAGAGATGTTCATATTCATTTATAGTAGCTTTTGTTCAGGCCCACCTCTAGCAGTGACTGTGGTAATGATGGAAAATAACATCCATCCAATGCTTGTTTAATAGCCTGTGAATGGCTGGTATCAGTCCCATTCCTACTGGACTAAAGTATTGCTACAGTTTGCATCTTTGCTGACAGTCTCAGATGAGAAGGCCAAGAGACTAAAGTATTCTCTCATGCTTAGAGATTGTCCCTTTGGGTCCGGGTTGAAGCATTTACCTGAGGCATGATACAAAATCTAGCACAGCCTCCGCCCATTCTGCATTGGCTCTGAGAATACAGGACTTTACCACCCAGGGTGGTCAAAACCCCAAAAGCTTAGCTCTTAACCTGACCCTTTGCATTATGGAAGTATTCTGAACAGCCACAGTATAGTTTAAAAAGAGCAGATTTTTAAGGAGTTCTGGAAGCTACAAAAACTGAGCAAAGTTTGTTACTTTGCTGTATATAAATTTTACTGAACCATGGCCAAATGCCTGTCCCTACTGAACCATGCACAAATCCCCATGCCTATTTTACTTAAGGCTGCAAAAGTCAAAAGAGCAGAAGAATCAGACCAAAAAGGTAGTTTCTGCCCCAAAACACAAAATAGTAGACAGAGTTGAAACAAATAAAATAGGTATTCTCCACATAGACAATACCAATTATTTATATTTTATCTGAGGGTACAAAACCGTGAAATGGATGCTTCCCAGATTGAGATTTTTTTTAAAGGGCCACAGGGAATAAGAGCACAAGTGCCAGTGACTTGTGCTCCTAAATAACGTAGGCGCTTTTGAAAATATTCTACATTCTCAGTAGGATTTCCAGAGTATTTTAGTTTCTTTCTCAACATGCTGCACTGTCATACACAGGCCTAGAGTTTGGGAACAGACTGCTGGCTCCTAAACATTCATGAATCTGTACTAGTTTTGTTTACACGTTAGAACCCCAAACCTTCCAAGTTTTGCATGGTTTCAGATTATAAAATGAAAAATTCTTATGTCTCTTTACATAACAAACCAACTGGCAACAAAATCTAAAGTTAAGTGTGTATTCGTTACACAGATAAGACCCTAGCACCCAATCCAAAGACCACTGAAGTCAATGGGAAAACTCTCATTGGGTTCAATGGGCTTTGGAGCATGTCACTGTGTATCTACAGTAACTTGGTACAATCGGGCTAAATTAAAGAATGCAATGGTAATCATAACTCAAGAGTTTCTTTGTCTTTGTTGGTTTCAGTCTGAGCCTTAATGTTATTTTTATGTAGTTTCTCATGCTACATTTCCCATTTAACAGTGATATCATTTTGCCTTTCCTCCATAGAGCATGGCAAAAGGCATTAGAATTTGGGTTTAGCTTTCATTTGTTATTCTACCGCTAACAG
This sequence comes from Lepidochelys olivacea, assembly GCF_965140295.1. Taxonomy (NCBI): domain Eukaryota; kingdom Metazoa; phylum Chordata; order Testudines; family Cheloniidae; genus Lepidochelys; species Lepidochelys olivacea. The sequence goes on from NC_140422.1 coordinate 24,162,778, forward strand.
AGTTTTAACCTATTAAAACCATTTTGCGGGGGAGAAGGGCACGGAATCGGATTTAAAACAGACAACAGTAAATTATGTTTTAATGTTAATGCAGTGCCCATGAAAGATGCTAGGTTGCCAGACTGGATAACTTAAGTCCTCTTTTTATCCACATACTAGGTACAGGGATGGCAAATGTCTAAACTATCACACTGTCCCATTAAGTATGCCTCATCCATGACTCAAATGAACCACTTCTAGAGCCTCCATGGCCACACTTGTTTTTTCTACTAGTACTACATGGCAATTGGGATGGCTGTTATTGTCAGGTGGACACTTTACCACTGAGAACAAAATATTAAATCACGAAGACTTAAACACTTGCATTTCTTTGCAGGTGCAGATGTTCTATCTCATATGCCAATGACTCTCAAACTGTATTCCATGGAACACTAGTAATACACAATAGTTTGGGAACCAAGGAGGAGGAAATTGGGGTGCTAGAAAAGTAAGTGGGTCCCTCAGAGGGTCTCTCTTACAAATCAATCTGCAGAATGGAAAGTTCCCCAGGAAGGGAACTGAATATACCCAGGACTGAAATAAACAAACACACACACCCCATTGTATGCTCTTGTCCTTCACAATCTACAGAGATTGTGACTGGTTATATAAGGGGTCTTACAGATTTGATTTGGAGAGCAGTATAGTTACAGTCTTTGCAGTAATTTATGCCACATAGTTCTTAGCTGGGCACACTGAAACCAGTAAATATGTTCTCAAAATGCAGGGAGAGATTTTTTCTGAGATCTCTGGACCAGTCTATAGCTAACATGGCATCTCAGACTCCAGCAGGTACCCTCAGCAGATGGTAAGTAGTTGGCAGCTTTAGATGTTCTAAATTAGATGAATCAAGATACCACTTGTTCCAAGGGAGTGAGTGGGTGGTTAATCACGTTCACCCTTTGTATTACTGGCAGATAATGTGGATTTTGGTAATAAGCAAACAGAGAATACTGCAGGAGATTGAAATAATTTTAAATTCACCATACGAGGTTGGTTTTCTACCTAGTATCAACTGTTTAACTCCCCTATCAAATCATGTTTGAAATAAAAAAATACAATTTAGAAGGTACAAAATCTGAATTTTTCATTGTGAAGGTCAGAGAGTGAGCTGTTGAAAGCTCATGTATATTTTAGTCTTTCTGCAGCTCAGAATTATGGAATATACTATCAGCCCTGATAGTATATTTTAGGCATGCCAATGTATGTGTCAAAATTCTCTTGCATCTGTGGATCTAATTTCCACATTCAATTACTATATAAAATACTGTATCATGGTATTGTCTGCACAAATCAGGCAGACTGGACTTATTTTATTACCCTCTTATTAGATGGTGGATAGTTGAATGTATCAAGGTGGAATGTACAGTCCTTTATATTGTATTTTGCATGTATAGGGTGGGGGTCAAGAGCATGGAGTGGGCACCAATATACATGTTTATAAATCTAAATAGATAAATAATTATGCATCTGGACACCTAAATATTCTCTCACTGTAAATCTCCTGTCAGTCAGGTTTAATCTTGTGGTGTAGTTTCCCCTACTGGCAATGCTGACAGTATTGTAGATTGCTGGGAGTTGTTTTTAATTAAAGTATAACTTGTGGTTTACATATGAAAAATTCAGTAATTTTTCATGGTTTTCCTGTATTTCTAAAATTCTTTGCAGATGTTACATCAGAGGAATTTCCTGAGAGTTGTCAAAAATATTGGGAGTACAGTACACTATTTGCCACTTAATCAGGATGCTCTTAATTGGAATTGCTATTTTATTAAGATTTTTTTTATAGAAAAGCTAATTAGATTCATGATACTGAATAGCAATAACTGCTGCTTAATGAAAACAGGCAAATATTCTACCTAATGGAGACATATTTGGCTAGTTCCAAGAAGTTAAGTGGTGTTTTACTAGGTGTTAAAAAAGGTATGAAATGATTAGCTCTGATCTTTTGATAAAGAAGCTGCCATATAAAGACTATTAATGAAAAAAAAATGACTACATTTCATTATGTATTTTACCCAGTACAGTATTTTATCTTTTAGACTTCACCACCACCCCTGAATTCTTTGTACTACATGCAACTGTGACACATACATAGTTCTAAGGATTAAATGACTTTCCCTTCAAGCAAGATAATGGATCCACTGTGATATCCCAATTAAGAGAATTCTACTATACTAATTTTATGCTTTCCTATTAAGCTTTAATTATGTTTATGAAGGGGATGGTACGATGAGATTCCTACAATGGCATGTAACAGATCTGTGACTGCTCATAGCAAATATATCCAACAACCAGTGATGGGACACTAGATGGGGAGGGTCTAGGCCACAAGCACACTTAATACATCCAAGGGTATACTTGCCAGCAGCAGTTACTATGCTTGTTGAACAGCTAGTATGCACGCCCCCAAGGTAGTCTGGCAGCTGTTTGCTAGTCAGGCCGATACGATACTCAGGCATGTTACTTCTAGGAAGGCTGGGCTATAGCCCAGCCTCACTTGGACCAACAGTAAGATTTGAATTCAGGACCTTACACACTAAAAGCATTACCATTTGAGCAAATAAACTTAACTTGAAGCAATGGCAAGCACATAAGCCTCTTATGTGGACAAGGCCTTTTAAGACAGACAAAGGTGCACGCTCTCCTGGTGTGGGTTACACTAGCAAACAACCACCTTGTGCTCTGAGACCACAGACAGATATGACATGTCTGCCTTCTGTTCTGCAGCATGAAGGAAGTAGCTCAACACTGGGACAGCTTTTTCTTTGTAGCTTAATTATTTGCTCTCCTTGTGGTACATGGTAGTAATTCATTTGTATGCTGCTGACCCAAACGAGCAAGGATATTTCTCTCTCTATTTGTATTAAGAATAATAAGAAACATTTACTGTACTGGTGTATAACAGCAAAGCTGAAGTCCAGACATTGAAATAAACCTTTCCAAGGACCTCACTGATTTAGAAATGTGTCCTAGTGCACCGGATAACCTAAGCAGATAGTGACCGTGGCAACATGGCATGGGTAATATTTTCACAAGGATGAACTAACTATTCTTGAAGAAACTCTCCAATGTATTAGGCACAAACAAGTTCTGCTTCAGTATCAGCCATGCATGTCTTCATTTTCAAACTATTTTTTCTTAAGCTAACAGATTTATTGGGGCCAATAGAAAATGTCACCGACCACTTACATCTGAGCTTTGCCGTGCTCTTCTAACACTACTGCAGAGTAATGATAGAGTACATGATTATACACCTGTCACAGTTAGAGCTACTAAGCCATAAAACAAAGCACCTGTGTTCAACCAACAGCCAAAGGGGTTTGTTAACCCTTAAGAACCAATGGAATTGTTTACGCATCCTTAGAATTATAAGGGGAGGGCTGGGATCTTAGAAAACAGTTTCTTCCTGTCTTTCCCCCCAGTCTCCTTCCCCCCCATCTTCGCACTCCTCTTCCTCTCTCCCAGCAGATGAAAAAGACCCTTTCCACCACCATGTCCCTCCATTTCCCCATATAAGTGCTAGAAGAACATCACTCTGCATGACAGGCCTCCTGTCACCTATAAACTTTATCTCCCCTCTGGCCAGCCTCTTCAACACACAGTAGAGAGAAGCAGTCACACATGAATAACAACGTGCAGTAGCAGCAGTAGGAGGAGGAGGATACAGGCTCCTCAGTGTGGGGGTCAGGAGAGGATTAGAGAGGTTAGCTGGATTTTCTCAGACAACTGATGGCTGGAACAGGAGTAGAGTTCCTGCTGGGCAAGAGAGATTGGAAATGAACACAATCTAGTCCCTCAGCTTTGAGCCCAGAGGATGAGAATCTCATTTTGAGGAGTCTATGGGTTAAGAGTGAAATGCTATCCTCACCCCACATCACTCCGCATAGCGTTCTTTTCTCTTTGGGGCTCAGCTGTGGTAGCTCACTAAGGAGCATGACACCTGTGTTTCTGGATACAGAACGAAAATATTTTAAGATACCAGCTGAAATGTCTACACATAACCCCGAGCAGTTAGTGGGCAGAAATGGTAACGCTCTCACAAAGCAAGATGGGGCAGGTGCTCCTCTCTTGCTCTGCCATCTTCATTCATCTACAATGGCACATGAGAACAGAGAAGGAAAAGCAGCAGCAGAGGAAAAGAAGACACATTGTTTATTATAATAACCCTAACCCGAACCACATGCATCTGATGAAGTGGGTCTTCACCCACGAAAGCTTATGCTCCAATACATCTGTTAGTCTATAAGGTGCCACAGGACTCTTTGCTGCTTATTATAATAGTGACATCAGAACAGCCCTTCTTCCCACACCCATACAAGGAAGGAAGGGATTAGGAGAGGCAGGACAGTGAGCTGGCCTAGTGCACTACTGGGGCCCTTTAATGTACAGCTTAAAAAAGGGTTTTGTTGGTTAAAAGATGGATGGGCTTAGGAATAGCTTCCAGCAGAATCATTTATTAAGAGCTGCCTTTCACACTGTCCTGTTGTGTACTTTACATGGCTGCTGACTTAAAACACCCACGGAAAATATGTTGTGTTTCATCAACCAAGGCTGAAAAGAAAGGGGAGTGGGGGCACTAGCATAATGGGCTGGCTGAGGGTGCAAAATGTGTGGGATCTAAATTTCATGTGAGAAAACAAGGCTGTTTGGAATTTGCAGGAGAAATTAAAAAAACAAGCAGTCAGAAGCAGTAAATATCTTTTTCTTTCCACACTCCTGTGACTTTAACTTGAGCATACTGAAATGTCGCCGCACAGCCAGTGAACATTGTCTCCTGTTTAAAGTATTTGGTCGGATTTTTAAAAATGACTGTCCGGCGTCAATGCTGCAAACAGATCGGCTAGTAGGGACCCTGCTGAACCGCTAACAGGACCGCATAAGTAAAGGGATCTGTGTTAGCAGATCCAATTGCAGGGTCAAGGCCTAATTGTGTACCTACAATCAACTGCAAACACAAAATTGCAGCTACTGACAGCAAAGAATTTACATGTTAGAAACTAAAGGCTTGTCTAGATCAACACTTCATTCTCGGCAAGCTGGGGTGTAAATCTACCCCGCACTAGCCTGCCAGGTACTCAGTGTCCATATGGACCCTGTTGCTGTGCACTAAAAGTTCCCTACTGTGCTTTAATCTACTTCTGTTTGAAAGTGGGGTAGATCAAAGAGCACTAAGGAACTTTTAGTGCCCAGCAACAGGGTCTATATGGACATTGAACGTGTGGCAGGCTAGAGCGGGGTAGATTTATACTCCAGCTTCCCAAGAATGAAGTGTTCATCTAGACAAGTCCTAATTATCTGGTTGTGAGTGAGATTTTCAAAATATCAGTGGGATTTGTGCTCCTGAATGAGTCACATCAGTACTTTTGAAAATCCCCACTCCCATTTGTCTGCAAATCAGGTCTGTTATGTTGGGTTTTCCCAGAAGGCAGCACTTCCAAGTTTTCTTCTGGGTTCCAATAACAGCATGCACTGTATATTTCTGGCTTTCGTATTGCTAAATATTCTGTAGGTAGCGGACTTATCCTGCCCCGTATAGAAAATTTGTAGACTGCCCCCCCAGAAAAACCCTTAAGACAGAATTATGTTTGAGGATAGAGATCTATTTATTTAACACTGTAGTTATTAAAAAATGGAGAGTCAGGAAATTAGACATTTGTACTAGTAGGTTCCAGCACCAATCTTCTTTCTCTTACTGGTGGGATAACTACCACTAATTGGGAAGTGTAAGAAACATGCCTTCTTCTCTCTATGAATTGGAATTGCAATGCATTGTACAATACATCTGCCCTCCAGAATAGAAAAGGTACAGAGAGAGTGTTGTAGGAATGTTTAAGACATTTGGTGTTTGTGGCTCAAACATCGATGACTGGCATGGGAGAAGTCGATTAGTGGCCATTCTCAGGTGTATGTGATCTTTCCCCAATAGTCAGGGTGATAGTGTGAATCGCTACATTGTATGTTGGTGGTAGCATTTTATATGTACCACACATGGGAAGGAATGAGAGAGATGTTTTGGCCTCTGGTCTGCACTGTAAGGTCAGAGGAGCGGTCTGCTCTTCATCCTCTATTAGTGAGTGCTTGGGAGTGGGGGAGCAGAAGTTTGGTGCTGGCAAAGCTCCAGGCTCCAGAAGTGCTATGTTAGGGCTGTGATGCTTCCCCGAGGATTCCTTCCTGTCCTCTATGGGTGTAATGCTAGCCCCACCTCAAGAGTGCAGTTCTTCACCCATTACTATTGTGGCTCTCGCACTAAAAAATATAATTCAAAAATGTTACATATCTATGGATTCATTCTTATTTAGGCTTGGCTTTTTGATGATTGTTGCATCTGAAGTATGTGTGGAGCTGTCTCCATAATTCCTATGACTGTGCATGCAAACTGCCAGTTAGATATCTAACTGGCCATCTACACATGCATTTACTTCAGTTGCTGACAAACAATACACATGCGTATGTACATACACATTTTTGGAATTCTGAGCCCAGAAGTTTAACTTTGTGCTGTTGTAGTAATGTTATCAGAAGTTGTGAAATGCAACAGTCAAGGTCTTAATCCAGTCCTCCAGTAAATTTATCTGCCTTTCCAACTGACATTTACTTAGTTAGTGGAACTCCCCCTAAGAAAGCAATGGAAGATTATAGTGTTAATGAGATCTAATTATTTTTCTATAAGGGTTTCAAATCTTGAAAATAAATCTTTCAGAAAAAGTTATTGTGTGCATGTTTTTCCTACCAAAAATTGCATTTTTTCTAAATTCGCTGTTGTCTCTGACCCTAATCCTCCAATGCATAATAAAGCAAGCTTATCATATCAAGCCACTTGTGTATTCCTCTTTCCTGGGGCAATTTCTCATGGCATAAGAGCCACTATGGCAGCTCCTCTGCCATCCTTGCTCCCAGTTGCTGGGGAATAAAGGATGTGGTCAGGCCATCCCTGCATCGTGCCAATCCCCAGCTTCTGGAATAGCCCCTTGGGTCCATGTGCATCTGGCATAAAGCTGTTCTTTCTTATGTCGGGGTCACAAATCCTCCTGAGCAGTGCCAGATTGGTGTTGAACCTAAGAATGTCTCTCTATAGATTTCTTACTTAAATAAATCATGCAACATTTTCATTCTAATCATTACTATACAAGAAAGTAAAAAATAAATTTAGCCTAGATTAGTTCTATTATTCTAACTTACATATTGCCAAAGATAACTGTGCTGTAAAAGGTTATTACACTTACAGTTCTTCTTTTTTGTGAGTCATAAGTACAAGGTATGAAATACAATTAGTAATATCAGAGAATTTTGGACAGGCCCATAGATAGATTGCCACGAAAGACACCTAAATAACATCTATTTGAGCAATCACATGTACCCCTAAATTTTCAAACCACTTCCTAGAACCAGTCCCTTCTAAACACACAGTTCCCATCAAAGTGCGCCTGGTTAAATCCTGTGCAGCTCTTGGAAAACGTAGGTGTAAAATCCATTTACAAAAATGGGGTTTCAAAAACACCCTGCAAAAATTAGACCAAAATGTATAGCTTCAGGTCTTCGATCAGAATCTGTAGCCCTCACTATCCGGCAAAGCCTGAGTTGCACAAACATTTGCTAAGAGCATTATTGGATTATAAATGGAGACTGATAACTGCAATTATATGAGACAGAAAACGAGGTGGCAAATATATAGGTTTATTACATTAGGCTTCCTTTGTGTTTTCTTCTTTCCTTTTCTTTATAATGAAGAAGCTGTTACTGGCAGATGGAATTAGGTATGAGCTGCTTTGAATGCTTTTAGTCTGCCAGATAGCTTTACACTCAAGAGCTGATGCAGAAAGTAACTTTTTCTGAATAACTTCACAAATTTTCTTTCCTGGGAACTTTAGCCTTCTTTATTCAAAAATGTTTTTATACTTTTAAGATGAAGGCTTCTAGACTATATTATAGCATCGGTAATTTTAGTGCCATCTGAACTGAATACATTTTCTGTATGTGTACCATAAGGATTTTTTAAACTTCCAGTTTCTTTTATTGTGATCTGTTATGATATGATGCCAGGCTTCCTGGTGGCATCACTTAGCAGTTAGCCCTCAATTTCACCCTTTCAATCTCTCGTGCCTCCTGTCAGCAGCTCCTCCAACACTGAGATGGCCCACCTTTTGATGGGTGGAGACCTTGGCCTTCCAGTTTGGTCACCAGTTTAGGTCAATCCCCCTTTAGCAGTGTCCAACAAATTGTAGAAGGATCTGTGGCCTTATGTCAAGGAAGAACCCCCAGTCTATCTCCTGGCTTCTGTAGGTGGTTCATCCCTTCCCTGCGACTTTCAATGTGTCTAACTTCTCTTTACTCCTGGGAGGGGAGGAAGTGAGATTTATGTCCCTATATGGGAAAGGTGTTTGGTGGAGTGGGAGGGCCTGGTTCTCTCACCAGGCTCCTACCCAGGGCCATATGAAAGGCAAACAATGTCTGGCACTAGGGTGTAACTCAAGCCTGCCTCCCTGGGCCACATCCTACCCATCTGCCCCCCTCCTAGGTCACAAAGTCCAACATGCGATAGCAAAGGGGAGAAAAAGGTAACTGAACCTTCAGCTCAGCTTCCTCCCCAGGGGAATGTTTCTGTGGCAGCTTTGGTCAGGAGCTCTCAGGGTAGATCTGCTGTGTTCCCTCAACTACCCCCATCTGAGTTGTTTGGCTCCTTTCCACAGCTGGAGCATGCTGTACAGGTTCAGGGGGGCAGAGGCACTTGGGCCAGAACTGCCCCTTAGCATCCTTTCAGCTCTAGTGTGGGGTTTATACACGCCATCACATCTGTGTATAATTAAAATTATTCAGATGTTTGTCCCTAATGAAGTTAATTTTAGGATTTTATTACACATATGACATTGCAAATACTACTAACAGTTTGCATTTATATCATCAAATCATAGAAATATAGTACTGGAAGGGACCTCGAAAGGTCACCTCATCCAGTCCCACGCACTGAGGCAGGACTAATTATCTAGACCATTCTTGGCAGGTGATTGTCTAACCTGTTCTTAACTACCTGCTACCACAGAGATTCCACAACCTCCCTAAGTATATCTTTATTATATATTTATTATAACAGCTTCCTTCCAAGGATCTCAAAGTACTTTGCAAGTATTAATTGGGTCTTGTATCACTTCAGCAAGGTAGGTAAGTATTTTCCCTATTTTGCAGATGGGTACGATGAAGCACAGAGGTTAACTGACTTGCCCAAGCTCATGCAGTGATTCATTAGAAGAGCTGGGAATCGAATCCAGGAGTCCTATCTCTCACCACTAGAAAACACTCCCTCCCTAAACAAATGGTTTATTTTATGTTAACTATGTTTACTCTTCACATCTGCGAAAGTAGAACAAATTACTCGGCCCAGATTGTGGCTGGCATTTGACCAGAGTAATAAGAAAGGCATATGCTCACTCCCTTCCAGGCTCTTCATGCAGCTCCAATCCCAAGCTTTGGCTCAGGGCCCACAGAGATGGAGCTAAGCTCTCCAAGGTGGACACACCATGGCTCAGCACCCTTGTGCATCAGCTGTCAGGCCAGGGCAGAGAAGAAGGGCACCAACCCCCGGAGACATTCTGCCCTGGGACAGCCAGTACAATCTCCAGCACCTATCCCTGTTGAACTCCCCTCTCTTTTTTGTGAGACGGTTGCTTTAAAAGACATGCTAAAACCCCTGTATCTGTAATGGGTAGGTCAACAGTATAATTGTACTAAGAAACTCATGTGCTGCTAGTTGTGGTTTTCCTCAACATCTTGTGGCTCACGTGAAGGCATTCCCTCCAGCACTTAATGCCTTACATTGAAAGGCTTGTGCTGTAATGGCAAATTGAAGCAAGAGTTATGCCCATGATACACCCTCAATAGCCGATGAGTATTATGTTAGGGAAATGTCCTGATTTATTATAATTAAGACAGATACTGTGTAGAATCCTTTTAACTACAGCCAGTAAATATGTTCCAGAACTAGGTCTGAAAAAATAAATACCCAAGATAGCAATACGGTTGCCAAAAGAGAAATGGGATGACTTACATCCTGTATTAGATTAACAACTGAATTGTTTGACAAAAGATGGGCCAACAGGGATAAGCTGGTTAAAACACATCATTGATACAACTTTTATAACTATATGCAAACTTGCTGCAAGCTATAACTTATCCTGTCTTAACTCTCCCTCACTTTGTATATCTGAAACCCTCTCTTTTACTGCTTGGGCAAGCAAATATCAAATAGTTCACCTTTAATACAACATTACAAACTAAAATCCCGTACGCAATCTGTTGCATTCAAACATGATTCTTGGAAATATCACCAAGGAAAATGGCATACTAGCAGTATAACTAACGTTAAGACATGCGGTGCTTCTGGAGGTGCAGTATTTCAAGAGAGATGCAAAAATGAGATCATGAATATTTGTAATCATTAAAGATTTTGGCACTTTTCACATGATTATGATTGCTCAGCCTGTGTCTTGCCTAAATTCCAACTTGGGTAATTCCATTCTGAATATATTGACGTTTTTCTATCCCATCCTAAAAAACAAAAATAAATACTATATAGTATACTAATGTAGATGGCTGATAATATGACCACTGTCGTGAACGCAGTTTCTAATGTTCTGGATAGACCGAAATAATCCAAAATGTAATGGTACTCCCCCATTATGTCTTCTCGAGGATCCTAAGAAAAGGGACCATCCTTAACAGACATGGTTTCTGCTTTAGTAATCTCCCAGGGGAGTTGTTATGCAACGCTGTCCTTTGAGGATAGCTTATATGTTTATCTTCTTTTGGAAAGAGCAGGCAATGTCAGATGCTTACAAAATCTTATCAGAGATAATCTAACAATGCTGTATAACTCTGCATTCCTGCTTCCTTCAATTTTCTCCTTTTTATCTTTGGGATGGATTCCAATACCCTTACTCACCCCAAGTAAGTCCAATGGGACTACCCATGAAGTAAGATTCTGGGAGCACTTGATCCTGGACTTATGGAAAGGCTACAGCTTAGAGATGTGAGAAATTTACGATCTTTGGTTTACTTTCTTGTACAAACTTTTTTTGTGGTTTCATTTTATCTGTTCTCACACACAAACTAAAAAATGTAGGGCTGTAACTTCAACAACAAAAATTATTGTTTGCCCTGAAAGCATAAACCACATTTTTGAAAGGAAAGACATCTTTGCTTGACAAATGGGTTCAGAAACATGCCCCCATTTTATTCGGTCTATTTTTAGTCTAACTATTCATACACCTTAACAATACTTCATGCAACAACAGGCCTACTTTCAAATTCATCAGGATATGTGCAAAAAAAACCCTAGATTTTGGTGTAGTTTTGTCTTTCATTTTTACCATTTCACACATCTCTCGCCTAGCATATCCATCAACCCTTCAACAACTACAATATCTACAGACTCTAGGAGCCATTCAGCTTTAGTTTAGTCATTCAAGCATATAGTTTACATTACAGTGTTTTAACCCCTAAACTCTATTTGTGGAAATTTACATGCACCTGCAACTACATTACTGCTTGGGCTGTAATGATGAATATGAAGCTGAAAGAAAAAGGGTGATTTGTTTTCAACTATAAATTGCATTTTCTCTGAAGTTTCATATTCACCCAATCCAGAGACCTTCCTGTTAATCATTCACTTTGTAGATGTTCTTGAGGAATTTTGCTGCTAGAGAACTAATCTCACTAGAGAGTTTCAGTCTTGTTAGTGGACTGAATGGCTGCATCTAATTTTGGGGGTCTTATTTTACTGATTGTTCCAGGAAAATTATGTCATCCCTGAATATCTAATATGGTCTCCCTGTTATTACCATCACCCACTTATAAGAGCTTAAATGTGTTTTGTTTCCCCCATGTTAATTCTAATCAGAACCACCTATCACCATTCTATATAATTTTGAAGTGTAATTATTCCCACACATTTTATTTAGCAGTTATCCTCATTACCAAGTAACATGATTCACTTCGGCACAGCTGACAAGCTATCCAATTAACTTCCCAACAGAAAGGAACTCTCTTACCCTAAAAGGGTAGGACTCATTCAAAATTCTTCAGTGCAAAAGGTCCTGACTATGCAGCTGTTTTGACCTCCTACGATACATTATCCACATATTTTAATGGTGGGCCTTACCTCATTCCCTGTGTTTTTTAAACAATAAAGTTAGATTTGGCTATTTATTAAGTCTAACTTATCTGTGGCAATCTCCACCCAAATACCAAGCTGACCAATACTTTTCTTCTCGCTTCATGTTTGGGCATTATCCATCCTATGGATCATTAGTAAAGAAATATTTCGTGGTTCAAACAGCATTTTATTTCTGGCAACTCCACTGACAGCAAGTAGTTAGCACGAATTCCTGTACAAAGGATGTGCAAACCAAACGTAAAACTCTAAGAATACGTCAACTTACAACACTATGAGGAGTTTGCAGAAGCTCTGGTCCTTTGGAAGTCAACAGCAAAACTCTCTAAGTTCCATGGGAGCAGAGTTCACCAGCACTGAGCATACCTCAAAAATCAAACACACATATACACACACTCACGTCAGACTCAAAAATACTACCAACTGGTTTGGCCCCAAATTTGATCTATTTGAAAATAGTTGTAATTTGGTGAGGAATATTAGCCATCTTTAGCATTTCTGTTTCATTCAATAAATCTACCACTCCACTGAGAGACACTTCTAGGTATTTTTTGCACCAAAAGCTCCTTTTGTGGCACTAACATAACATAAATGCTAGCTCTATCGCAACAGTTAATTAAATTTCCCATCCCTCTACCAGCATCAAAGATGTGTGGAAATTAGAGAAATAAAAGGTCTATGATCCGTAGGTCATCTAACCCATTACCCTGAAGATCCTGGATTGTTCCTGGCAATACACTTGCTAGTACCAAGGGGTGGTGTTTCTAGTATTTGCCAAAGACAACCATTCCATCTCTGCTAGTTTTTCTAGTATCCAGAATAAATTTCCCATGTCTTAATTTTATATCCCACTGTCAATAGACATGTCTTGACCTATCCTAAATAATCTTCCATATCCTTGGGATTCTGTTATAGTTGTAAAAGACTAAACCATTCCAGAAAGTAGGGGGAACAGAAGATGAACCACCTAAATGTCGGAATCTGGAAGTGTTATTCCTTCAGAGGCACTATTGTGTAGCACACACTCACCGGCAGCAGTCACTATTGGTGCAGACTGTGTTCCACACCACAGCTGCTTGCAGGAGATATAGCAATAATCAAGCCCACACACTTCCAGGGCACCACTTGTATTCAGGACATGCAGCCAACCACGTCATGTCTTCTCCAGTTCCCACACTGGGACAGCCATAATCTTACAAAATGGTAGACTGCTCTGTGACCTCAGCTTTCATTTAGTTCATGCACCATAAGCACAAGAACATGCCTGTTCTTTCTCTCACTTCATCAATGGGAGATAAGCCATTGATTTTAACAGGAGTAGTACTGGGATGAAGATGTGCCATGTTAATTGCAGGTCTGTCAGAAACAAGGTTGTGGGTAAAAAAAAAAAGAGAAGGAAATTAACAACTGCTAAGTGGACAAAAACAGGAAGGGAAAAGTTATTCAAATAATGGGAAGTTCACCACAGAAATTACTCAGCAGTGTCCTGTTATTAATGAGTGCTCTTTTGTGACAGTTGAAGGTTAGTGTGTGTGTTCTTGTGCTAACTGCTAAGCAGCGATTCTGACAATATGTCATCCATTTTCTGGGATAATTTTTTTTACCAATATGCAAGTATGACACACTCTTTGGGGGCATTTTAGTGTACTGAACATATTTACAGTATAGACACAAAATAAGGTGCTTATCCTTGATTAGAGCTTTCAGCTCCTTGGAAACACCACAAAGAGAAAACAACAGTAGATCCTACATTTTAGATAGCGTTTTTCAAGATAGAATGCCTTAATTTGAAGTTTAACATCTTTCAAAGCAAGTTTTTACTTTTGTCTTAAAGCATATTTGGTTGGACACTTTGATCAATGCTTACTAGTGATGTTCCTTCATGCACTTACAGTATTGCTCTGTAATTCAAGCACAGGGGAAATCAGAGCTTAAAAATAAATTAACCTTATGCAGCATGGGGAGCGAATGTCAATGACAACTGAATAGGTTTTTATCTGATACTGAATTCTATACTGCCTTAGGCTTCTGGCTCAAGGCCTAATAATTCAATGGCAAATTAGCAAAAAGTAGACTCATAACAGCCTTTCAAAGACTACCACAGACCAGGAAAAAAAAAACCCATGATGTAAGATATGAGGCTTTCCAGATCTTGATACCATGATGAGGGGAAAACACACACACACAGAGTAGCATTGTGGTTTGGCTGTAGCATCAGTTGATGCAAAAGAAACTAGTGCTCTTTCTAAACTTTTTTGGGGGGTTGGGGTAGGATTTAAACGTTTAGGATCTAAAACTCACTCACCCTTAGTTACCTTCCTAATTAAAAAGAACACAAAGTGCCAATGTAAGAATGACCATACTGGGTCAGACCAAAGCTCCATCTAGCCCAGTATCATGTCTTCCAACAGAGACCAATGCCCGGTTTTTCAGAGGGAATGAACGGAACAGATAATCATCAAGTGTTCCATCCTCTGTCGCCCATTCCCAGCTTTTGACAAACAGAGGGTAGGGACACCATCCCTACCCATCTTGCCTAGTAGCCATTCATGGACCTATCCTCCAGGAACGTATCTAGTTCTTTTTTGAACCCTGTTATAGTCTTGGTCTTCACAACCCCCTCTGACAGAGAGTTCCACAGGTTGACTATGCATTGTGTGAAAAAATTCTTTCTTTTGTTTGTTTTAAACCTGCTGCCTATTAATTTCATTTGGTGACCCATACTTCTTGTGTTATGAGGAGGAGTAAATAACACTTCCATATCATATCCCCCCTTAGTCGTCTCTTTTCCAAGCTGAAAAGTCCCAGTCTTATTCATCTCTCCTCATATGGCAGCCATTCCATACCCCTAATCATTTTTGTTGCCCTTTTCTGAACCTTTTCCAGTTCCAATATTTTTTTTGAGATGGGGTGACCACATCTGCATACAGTATTCAAGATGTGGGCGTAATATGGATTTATATAGAGGCAATATGATATTTTCCATCTTATTATCTATCCCCTTCTTAATTCCCAACATTCTGTTCACTTTTGTGATTGCCACTGCACATTGAGTGGATGTTTTCAGAGAACTATCCACAATGACTCCAAGATCTTTCTTGAGTGGTAATAGCTAATTTAGATCCCCATCATTTTATATGTATAGTTGGGATTATGTTGTCTAATGTGCATTACTTTGCATTTATCAACATTGAATTTCATCTGCCATTTTGTTGCCCAGTCACCCAGTTTTGTGAGATCTTTTTGTAGCTCTTCGCAGTCTGCTTGGGACTTAACTGTCTTGAGTAGTTTTGTGTCATCTGCAAATTTTGCCACCTCACTGTTTACCCCTTTTTCCAGATCATTTACGAATATGTTGAATAGGACTGGTCCCAGTACAGATCCCTTGGGACGCCACAATTTACCTCTCTCCATTCCGAAAAGTGACCATTTATTCCTACTCTTTGTTCCCTATCTTTTAACCAGTTACCAATCCATGAAAGGACCGTCCCTCTTATCCCATGACAGCTTACTTTGCTTAAGAGCCTTTGGTGAGGGACCTTGTCAAAGGCTTTCTGAAAATCTAAGTACAGTATATCCACTGTATCCCCTTGGCCACATGCTTACTGACCCCTTGTTCACCCCAGTAGATTAATGAGGCATGATTTCCCTTTACAAAAGACACGTTGACTTTTCCCCCAACAAATTATGTTCATCTATGTGTCTGACAATTTTGTTCTTTATTATAGTTTTAACCAGTTTGCCCACTATTGAAGTCAGGCTTACTGGCCTGGGATTGTTGGGATCACCTCTGGAGCCCTTTTTAAAAATTGGCATCATATTAGCTATCCTCCAGTCATTTGGTACAGCAGCTGATTTAAATGATACGTTACAAACTACAGTTAGTAGTTCTGCAATTTCACCTTTGAGTTCCTTCAGAACTCTTGGGTGAATACCACTAGTCCTGGTGACTTATTACTGTTTAGTTTATCAATTTGTTCCAAAATCTCCTCTAACAACACCTCAATCTGGGACAGTTCCTCAGATTTGTCACCTAAAATGAATGGCTCAGGTTTGGGAATCTCCCTCACATCCTCAGCCATGAAGACCAATGCAAAGAATTAATTTAGTTTCTCCGCAATGGCCTTATCGTCCTTGAGTGCTTCGTTAGCACCTTGATCGTCCAGTGGCCCCACTGGTTGTTTAGCAGGCTTCCTGCTTTTGATGTACTTAAAAAAAATGCGCTATAACTTTTTGAGTCTTTGGCTAATTGTTCTTCACATTCTTTTTTGCCCTCCCAAGCAATAGGAAAATATTGTTTATTCAGTAAAATAAAGCCACAAGATATTATTTATTGTTTTAAATATTTTAAAACAAAATAAATTGCTGTGCAGCTGACATGACATATATGTGATCAGTTACTTGTTTATTGCTTATTGATGGTTTTATTTATCATCTCCCTGCCAGGGTTGTAAAATTACAGGCAGTTGATAAAAAATGCGGACATTCCTTCCTAGGTGTCAGGAAAACCTGTAAAATCATTTTCTTGCCTGTAATTTAACAGGCTGTTGTTGACAGTGCTTTCTATAACTCAGCTAATTGTATTTCTAATGTTAAGTAACTCCTAGAATCTATAATCCCAAATCAGAAATTCCTGTTCTTGGGGACTCTAATCCTGATTGACTTGGCAGGAGGACACTTGTTCATGTAATTTAACCCAAGTGCCAGCCCACTTTAGCCAGCTTCAGAGATATTCCAGTCAATCAAATGTGACTGGTGACTGATTTAAAGTGGGGCTTTAGTCTTAAAAAATGACTATATGAAAATAGCACATAGTCCAGTAAACAGACCTATCAAGTAAAAATGTTCTTCTCTCAGTTACAGCAGCATAGTAACTCAAGAAACTCCATTAACATCAGAGTCACTCCAGATTTATACAGGTGTCACTGAGGCCTTGTCTACATTCAGGAGTAGCCTCGATTCAATAATCTGTTGACAGCAGCCAGTGCAGCTGCACCATACTTACTTCTGAGTGAGGGCAAGCCCTACAGGGGTTGGCACATATTGAGCTAACTGAGTTTAAACCCCAATCAGGATAAACACCCACTCAAGTGGAGTAATTTTTTTTAATTTAATGTTATTGTTTTTAAGTTAGGCTGCTGTTATTGTACCTGGCCAGTCAGTTTTCAAAGACAATTCTGAAAGATTACTTTCATTGGATTTGCAATACACATGCAAGTGAAAAATTACACACCTGTAAATTACTGTCTCATCCTTTGTTCTCTTTTTGCCTTGC
Organism: Lepidochelys olivacea; assembly: GCF_965140295.1. Classification (NCBI taxonomy): domain Eukaryota; kingdom Metazoa; phylum Chordata; order Testudines; family Cheloniidae; genus Lepidochelys; species Lepidochelys olivacea. The sequence continues at coordinate 24,180,258 of NC_140422.1, forward strand.
ACATAAAGTCCTTTAAATTAAGAAATAAAGACTATAACGAAAGGCAGCCACATAGTACCTCTCATGCATTAGTCATGTACGGTTTTCTTACAGAACAGTGACACCTCAGAATGTCAGCATCTGACTGTGATTTAGTAGTTACAGAAAAATCTCTGCTCAACCATCTCACTTTATCCCCTTCCTCCCCCACCCCCCACAGCTTTCATTACCGCTTTTCATTCATTCACTCATTATCTACCTCTCTCCAGCAGCACAATCTCAGCTGAATAGAAAAGGTTCTATATTACATCTTTCCCATACTGCTATTTGCATTTGATTTTTAAAATTGTTGGCTAATCTCATCTATCCTGTCGAAAATAATTGAAAACATCCTTCCTGACCAGGTCAACAAATATCTAAATTACAATAAACTAATTCATCTCTAATTTCATGTTTGCCCTTTTCATGAAGCTCATTAAACTACCATACAATGCCTCAGCTCTTCTTGAATTTACTGATCACATCTACTCTGCTCTGGGTAAAGGTCATTTTACAGGTCTGCCTGTCTTTGTTCCAGGAACTTTTGACACAGTCATCTGCTCCACTTTACTCTCTAAATCCAAAATGCCTGGCCTTTATGTTGTTTCTTTGTCATGTTTCTCTTTCTCCCTTTGGCATTATTTTCAAAGAACTTCAATGCAGAGCTCCATGTCAGAACCACTTTTCACATCTGTAGGAGTTTCTCAGAGGTCAGTGTAGGGTCAGGTCTTTTCAGTCTTAATATCAATAACCTAGACAGTCTACATATGAAATGCAAAATAGTCATGTATACAGATGACATTGTTCAGTTGTTTATTACAGATGATGTTTCTTCTGTCTCCAGTGTGCTCTGCTCTGAGGTGGCATATGTGATCAGCTGGCTTAATAATCACTTCATACTCAATTCCTATAAAAAGTGATGTGATGGGGTTTTCTTTCTGCCAACAAATTCAGCACAGCCAATACCTTTACAGTCCATATTGGAAATTCAACTTAAGTTTGTGTCACATCTAACAAATACATTAAAGTAAAATCTTGGAAAAACTCTGTCCCTCCAATAAACATATTGATTACATTGCAAATGCGGTTACTATTAAAGTTGGCCCTCTCTGAAGAATTAAACATCTCATTTTGATATGATTACTACCATGTATTGATTTGTGTGGAGTCATTTTCTTCATGAAGAATTATGATCAACAGTTTTAGTGTATAATCATTCAAGTAAGAAAATCTCAAGGCCCTACAATTTTAAATGGGCCCAACTCAGCCTCTTATTTTTCACCCAAAAATCAATTCCAGGCCTATTTACTGCTCTTTGAATTTGCATCTTTTAATTGATTAGGGTAGAAAACTGCAGATATAAAATTAGAGTCCATTGCTGATTAATATGACTCGATGAATTCAAGTTGCAGTACCTATCGAAGTCTGAAACAGCTACTGCTTCTCCCCAGACATGAAAAGCACTTAGCAATTTCAGTTATAGTATTTCTTCTGATGTACAGGAACATATAAGCACAAAGGGTGTGCAAAAGGTTCACCTAGAACCAGAAGCCCACCCACACTGAGGGCGGGAGGCTAGGGGGCGAGTAATCTACTGTGATCCATGAATATCAGCCCATGTATGTGAAACCTTTGTGAACGTGGAATGGTGATATCTGGGTGGAATTTAACAGAAATTGCTAATCTTTCTACAGGCTTCTCTAACCTATCTACAGAATTGTAATAGAGATTGTATCCCTTCCATGGAATAATACAGGAGAATTTAAAACACCTACAAAAATGATATTATTCTGTATTAAATTATATAGAAATGTCTATAGAACCCTCCCGGGTTCATCTATATTAAACTGGGCTTCTCCATAGCAAATACCAATATGTTAAGTGTCTTCTAGGTTGCTAGTGACTTAACCCTTCTCCTGCTGTGGCATTAGGAGGCCACCTAGTCTTCAGTGATGTTGGATGGCTGCTCCCCTATACTCTAGTCTTGGAGAAGGAGGAGTGAATACCAGGGAAGGGCTCTTGCCCTCTCCCACAAATCCATGAGATTATTTGGAGAATACTAGCAGGAGCTGGGAAAAGACAAGTGGCAGTGGAAGTATTATTCAAATCCCACTGCTCTACTGGGGGCTGTGGGTGGACTTTTGTGGTGCACTGGTACACATTTTGCTAAAGTGGAAAAAGTGGCCCTTACTTCACTCTTACCTTCAAAGATCCTGGTAAAATGAAACACCATCTGGTGCTCCTATAGAATCCAAGATAAGGGCATCCACCACCCCAGGACAACAAGGAAGGGCAGGTCATTATGGGACAGCTGAGCAAGGGTTGGTGGGGAGTCCTTAAACTACATGGAACCAAAACCTCCAAATGGAGCAGCAGGGGCTGGTTGGGTGCCAAGACCCTGTGAACAGAACCTGCGTGGTAGTTCATGCAGTCGAAACATGCATTGTTTATAACTTGTTGGCTCAAGAGGGGTCCTACATTATTTACCCTGGGGAACTGGAGTAGTGGACATCATGACAACCTTGTTTCTTACCTGCAGATAGAAAAAGTCACAATAGCATGCTAATTCCTATGGTTACTGGATATAAAGGACAAATGCTATCATCATTTTTATATCTTTGAAGAGTAGATTCTCAAGGACACACTTGTGAATTTTAAGTAGATATTTCATTGCTGGAGCTTCATATCAATTTACCTTAGATACATTGGGTAAAAACGTTGGGGCTGATTTTCCTCTCACTTCCACTTATGTAAAAGTGGTGACACTCCACTGAAGCCAAGAGCGTTACTGCAGATTTACAGTAATGAAAATGAAAAGAGGATCAGGACCATAAGTAGGACACACGTAACATCTAGACCTGAATACTAGATGAATTCTGGTTAGATCTCTTACTGTGGGGCGGGAGGGGAGATTCTCACCTTTTGCCTTTTTTCTAGTCTTAACTCATTCAAAACAACCATTTTTGATTCAGTGTATACTAGCCTTTCCTCAGGGGCTCGGGGACACTGAGCCCTGATGCCATCTAGTGCATTCCAAAGAAAACTAGCTTTCCAGAAGTACTTATGATCCCTAGGGGTACAAATCATCCTTGGAAGGTATGATATAGCCATACCCAGACTCAGTCAAAATCCATCAATGGAAGGGAAATCACTTCAACTTTCAATCAAATGGTGAAATTTCAGCATGGGTCTCCCTCAAGCCCTGTGAGACAACACTAACACATCACTGCTTCATGACTGGAATATAAAAGGAATATGTTATGCAAGCAAAGAGGAATTAAATCATCTAATTAACTGACCGTCAGTTATGCATGGTTATAAAGGAGAATCTGCTCCTTCATTTCAAGCCATCTTCTCAATGCCCAACAATTTCCACTTGGCAGCAATATACTGTAATGAATGTACAGTAATGCGACTGGTGCATAAAAACCTCTGATCAAGGAAATTTCAACTATTTTATTACCCAGGGGTGGGAACTTAATTGTTTTAGAAGGAGATTGCATTGCAGCCTTGGTATTTTCATAAATAGATCAGAGACTAATTCAACCTCAACTTCTTATATGCTAGGACTCAACAATTATTAATCTAATGTTTGAAACTACACAGCATTTGAAGCCTACAAATATTCTTTTGATTACGCAACAGCCCCAACTCAGAGACAGATACGGTTTTAATGTCTTTCTTCGTAGTGCCTCGGTTTTCAGACATATCAACTGGAAATAAGTCTTTTGGATAACATTTCCATATCTATCCATATATCCATCCTCTCACCTGCATTGATCCAGTTTACTTAGAGATTAAAAAAAAAGTATGAATTGTTTTACAATCTATGATCGCAGAGTATGAGATTAATGGGTAATCAGCAAATCAGCATACCGTATGGCATGGTAGAAGCTGAAAAAAACATGCAGGGGACAATTTATCATGTACTGAAAAATTATGGGCCGGGGGGGTGGGAGGGAGAACTGTGTAATGAACTACAGAAATCACATCAAAGATCACCCAACAACAAAAATGTGCTGCCTCACCTAATTCTAGCTAAGAACATTATCAATTTAATACAAAACTTAATCAACGCGTCTACAAACAAAGAAAAGGTATTACTCAGTAGGGCAAAGGGCAATAAAACCACTAGCCACAAAGTCAAGACAACTTCTCAGACAAAAGTAAAATTATCTAAGTAAAATTTAGTGTTAAAACTTAAATACCAGAAACATCACAACGGTATTTTCTTTTTTTCTTAAAATCACCACCACAACCCAGAATATTTTTTTCATGTACTAATACATGGCTAAATTCTCCTAGTCCCTCTGTGGCTATGCAATTCTCACACTACTGTGTTCATCTTATTCATGCAAGCAAGGCCAACCAGTAAGGCCTATGGTATTACCATTGAATCCCTGCCCATGAGGCTAGGAAGCACACACACCATACAGGAACTTTCCATAGCTCACTCTGTGCTGAGAAATCAAGGTTTGTTCCCTGGGAGTGTAAAGGGTGGGGTTGGCAGGTGAGGCAGTAGCAAGAACATAGCCACTAACCGCACAGGCCTACTGTCTCTCAAACCTGCAAAAAAAGGGGTATGTCCAGTTGTAGGTATCATCAGGAAAGGTTCCAATTAGTACTCAGAGAAGGAAGGCATATTCCCTTTAAAAGTCAATCCAAAAAAATCTAAAGAATAGTGATTTAAAACAACGAGGATGAAAATCTGGCCCTGCTGATGAGCCCTTCAGTTGAGCCAGAATTTCATCCTTTGTATATTTTTTATTGTAAAAAATTTCTGTGATTTTGTTGTTGTCAATATTAATGCTTGAGCAAATTCAGATTAGAGGTCCTGATTCATGGCCTTTGCTCTTTCTTGATACTTATCATTTGTGAAGCATCCTTTGGAAAAGGATTCTGTTCTTTAAAAAAAAAAATCAACTGCAGATTTTAATTTCTCAAAAAATATGTCTTCCAATCCACATAAATCTAAGCAGTAGCCTAAATTCTGCTCTTAGTTACATGGAGCTGCTAGCCAATGACATTTCTCCTCCAAGAAGGATTAGGTCTACACTGGGACAAATTATCCTGTGTTACAGTACTGCAAAAACACCACAAGTGTAATAAAGAACAGTCTGGCACATTAATGTAGCTTGGGTTACGTAAATTTGCAACAGATGATGTCAGAGCACAAGCAACAGTTCAGCCACTTGTGAATTATGACAAGCTAACATCAATGAACAAGTGAAGATCAATATGTTAATTTTGAACTATGACATGCCTGTTTATCCAGCAACAGTATTAATAAATGGGCTGTCAGTCAAATGCTGATGGCATTCAAATTCTAAAAGAAGGGGCTGAATATTTATTTCAACATTTGCTGCAATATCAACCATTTACTTCAGGCTGTGTAATTATTCTGTGGGACTATAATTTAAAAGGGAAAAAAACTCTAGCATTCCTGCAAATATTAAGGTTGCAAAATCAGATATTAAAGAATCTGAAAGTTAGGTCATGTTGGGCATCCTATATATTTTATGGCCTTCTGAGCTTATCCCCTCCTGCTTCAGTTGCTGAACGTATACATTTCCCTATAAAAACAGCTGTGCAGTTAGCTTCTGTGCACAGAATCCATTTTAAATGCCCACCTAACCATTTAATGGATTTTTTAATGTTGGCTCAATCAAAAATTTTCAAATGATCACAACTTCAACATTTGTTTCTAAATTCAGAAAATCATATACGATTTAGTGCACCCTTTTTAAATACCAAATTTGAATGTTCAAGGTAAAGATATTTTCAGTATTATGCTCTTTAAAAATGATGCATTGCACATTTGTAAAGTGGGGAAAATATTTTTTTACTTTCTCGTAACTCCAAAATCCTGTGGTGATTTTTCTCAGCCTTTCAAAAAATTAATTCTTTGGAATCAAATTAAATATGCAAAATTTCATCCTAGAAGGTAATATATACATTTACATAACTTGTCGCCTGCAGTGGCCAGCTCTAGCACTTTCATAGGAAGGTGTAAGTAACCTTGCGGCAGGCAGTTATGGGATAACATGCTGTCATGGCAAGTTTCCTTCTGTCCCCCAATAGTTAGACATTGGGTTATGCTCTGAAGCATGAGGCTTCACATCACGTCCAAAATTCTTGTATATTTTGTAATAAGTATTAAAAACATCAAATATTGGGTGCACTGAAAATTATAGTATTACATATGATCCATAGGCCTTTCACAATTTAATGATTAATTATGCCGAGTTGCTGTCTCTGGCACCTTCCTCCCTCTTGATCTTGCTGCTATAGCTGCTGTTTTGGATCGCATCACAATCTCCTTACATTGAGGCCTGCTCTGAGCCTAAAACCCTTTAGAGTCCTCTAAATTACCTCTCATCTTTCCTGGAATTATCTGATAATTTACAGGGTCTCAAGCATGAATTTTGGATTGGGGATTTAGCCTCACTTACAGAGATTTTTCCTCTGAAACCTGCTCCAGGCCCCCAACCCCCATTTTCTGTGACCATACTAATGTTCTCCCCATACCCCCACCCATCACTCAGGCCAGAAACCTAGGAATCATCTTTGACGCTTCTCTCCCCCACATCCTGTCCACCTCCAAATTCTGCCCCTTTTCCCTCTGCCATATTTCTGAGATCCAACCTTTTCTTTATGTCCATAGAGTTAAAATTCTTGTCCATGTCCTCCTCATCTCCTGTTTTCACTACCGCAGACTCCTCCACATTGCCCCACTCCGGTCTATATAAAACACAGCTGCCAAGAATATTTTCCTGGCCCATCGTTGTGACTAAGCCACCACTTCTTCAAATCCCACCACTAGCTCCTCCATCTTCACCACATCACACCTGTTCTCCTCACCTTTAAGCTCTACATACCTCCACCCCTGCCTACTTACACAACCTAGTCTTTTATTTTGTTGGCCCCATGCTCCCTCCCCATCCCCACCTTTTCCCTTTCTGTACAGACTGTACTCCTTGAGCTAATGTGCAAGGCCACTGCTCTGTCACAGATTCATAGCTTTTAAGGCCAGAAGTGACCATTAGATCATCTAGTGCAATACAGGCTATAGAATTTCATCCAGTTACAGCAGAGGCAATCTCCTCCTGCACATCCATTCCGAAGATACAGTCTCACCACAACACCCACTATCAATGAGTCAATTCTGACAATCATTTTTCTTCATTGAAAAATATCCAAAACCCTGCACCAAGATGCTGGGTACAGGCCTGTGCTGAGTAACTCTAATCTTATAGCTCTGACCCCAATCACCCTTTCCTTGCCATCCTACTGTTTTGTTGGAGCATTGTTTTGTTGGCTCTGTCAGAAGTGAGACTAACATCTTTGGACTATATTTTCCTATCTGTGCCAGGAGGAACTGAGCACACACTTGGGCATAATGCTTAAGGCACTAATTTACTGAGATCCAAACAGATGAACCTCTATCCAAGCCTACCTAGCTGCAATGAGTTCCCATCAGAATTTCTTGACCACCAAACCGTGATGCGGGTTAAATCTCCATGACGGACTCTGTTTCTGTTCTACCTGAGTCAAGAAACTTCACTTATGGCAGCAAGACTCAATAGCAGCGTGGCTGCGGCAGATGATTTTTACCTGATTGTTCTCTTTAATGGGTTATGTCTCGGTTCCCTTGGCTTTATGCGCTAATATTTTCTCCAGGCTCAGCCTAGATTCATTTTGTTTTTCCTACCTTCTTTCCTACCTAGCACCCTTAATATGGGAACTTACCACTACCAGAGAAAAGGAGGAATATCCTACCAAAAAAAACCAAACAAAAAACAGAATTTCTCACAACTCTAGTGTGTAGCTGAGTATTTAAAAGGCTCCCAGTCAATTTTAATTGGTTGATTGTTCTTCTAAACCTTAAGTTAAGGATAACCCTAATATTTTTCATTTTCAGACTGGATCTCACAGAAGCAGTGATGCAGAGAATGTTTCTGAAAATCCACCATATTTACTGTGCATACTAACACAAACCTACATGACAGCATTGATGGGAGACAGTGGGACAGCCATTTTACTGCCTGTTCAGAACTGGTGGATCCCAACATCTAGCTGCAGGGACTGAAATAAGTATTTATGAATGTGATGTACAGTATCAAAATTTGGCAATGTGCAGAAAGATCATTTCAAAAGGCACCAGTCAGTCCAAACAGGAAGAAAATGAGAGAAGTTTAATTTTTTTGGCATTCATAGATATCAAAAGAGTGGACCCTAGAGCTCTTGTCCAGTTAGCTACCCAAAAACAGATGCACAGGCAACAATTTATCTTGAGAAGCAGCAAGGGAAGTAGCAAACAAATGAATGGTAACTTAGCATGGACTTAGGTAGTGTTATGCAAGATGGAAAAGTAGAAACTAAAGTCAATGCGCCCCAATTTTGGGAATATACAGTATTTTAGGGAGAAAGCCAGTCTGCAGTCTATCTATGGATAAGAATATGTATAAGCAGGATTGTATCTTAGAGATTCTCCTTCAGCTTTGAAGGCAACAGTCTCTCTGGAATGAAAGTTCAAATCCAAGCAGGGCTGATGTAGACTTTCATCCTTATGGCTCAGAAAAATAGTTTATTGGGTTTGAGTTTTCTGAAGGAAACTTTAAAAACTGAGGCTATGTCTGCTCCACATAGACAATGCAGATCCTATAGAGCAGGGGTGGCCAACCGGTGGCTCCAGGGCCACGTGTGGCTCTTCAGAAGTTAATATGTGGCTCCTTGGATAGGACTCTGGGGCTGGAGCAACAGGCGCCAACTTTCCAATGTGCACGGGGGGTGCTCACTGCTCAACCCCTGGCTCTGCCACAGGACCTGCCCCCATTCCACCCCTTCCTTCCCCCTCCCCTGAGCCTGCCGTGCCCTCGCTCCACCGACAAAGCCTCCTGCATGCCACGAAAACCTCTGATCGGGAGGTGCGGGGAGGGGAGGGGGAGGCACTGATCGGCAGGGCTGCTGGTGGGTGGGAGGCACTGGGAGCAGGGGGGAAGCTGATGGGGGGCTGCTGACATATTACTGTGGCTCTTTGGCAATGTACAGTGGTAAATTCTGGCTCCTTCTCAGGCTCAGGTTGGCCACCCCTGCTGTAGAGCATATTGTAAGGGTTAGAACTCGGTCCAATGTTTGTGGCTAAAGTTGATGCCCACACACCTGTTGTGCAGTATGCTGTGTGCCAGTTGACTGCTACCTTCCACCCAAGAAGTGACTGAACTGCAGTGCTGCTACATGTCTTGAGTTGTCCAGGGCTTTGGGATTTTTGAAACCATAAAATGCTATGTAAATTAAGATAATGTTATCCAATTCTGTATCGAACATGAGCAAATTGATTTGATATGGTCAGTTAAACCCCTCACTATTCTTTATTAATTGCTCTAGTTAGGCAACTCAAAAAACAGGGATTTAAAAAAATGGTAACTGCCCAAATAAGGGCTCCAAAAAGAAAATGCAGCTTTGCAGCACCGGCACAGTTGCAACTGAAGTAGGAAGAGGAGGAGGAATTCTCTCCAGAAGACTGTCAATCCTGCTGCTGCTGAAGCTTTGTGGAACATAAAACCTTTTTTTTTCCTACTCTTCTCCTGTAGCAGTCCTAAAAATCAAGCCCTTGACCCAGATGTTTTTCTTGCTTCCCTTCCTTTGCTTTTCATTTATCTGTCAGGCATGGAGGAGGCAAGAAAGACTTTCTAAAAATCATCCACTACATCAAGGAAAGGAGGCAATGCAGCCACAGTTAAAATTAGGACCAATTTTAACCCTTTGGAGGCCAGTCAGTGTTGCCAAATATTTAATGCACAACTCATTGGAACTTAGCTAAAGGAAATTTTTAACCACTGGCAATATGGGGATCATATCACTTTAAAAAATGTCAAGATAACCGAGCAGTTTACTTCAACCTGGAAATATGCTTTAAAAATACAGAGAAAACTGTTCCTGTAAGAATTAGGATGTCTATTTACCTTATCCTAATGAGCACTGTTACAGTATATAGCACAAAGAAAAGGAGTACTTGTGGCACCTTAGAGACAAACCAATTTATTTGAGCATAAGCTTTCGTGAGCTACAGCTCACTTCATCGGATCTCAAATAAATTGGTTAGTCTCTAAGGTGCCACAAGTACTCCTTTTCTTTTTGCGAATACAGACTAACACGGCTGTTACTCTGAAACCAGAAATATATAGCACATAATGCATGGAGGCACATATGAACACATGATGGGCTAGATTCTGCTATCCTTCCTCGTGAAAAGCAATATCCTTCTCCAAGAGTGAGTTACTGCTTGGCAGGAGTAAGAATGGCAGAATCTGGCCCTATAACTTGGATCCCGAAGATGTGGGAGGAGAGGGCTCTCTCATTTACAGAGGTGTAAAAGATAGCAGAATTTAGCCCAGACACTACTTGAAGAGAGATAATGTTCTTATTTGTATCGTTTTGCCAAATTTACATTACTCCCTAGGTGTGATTTGGGTAGCAGTACAGATAGATCACACCTACTGGATAGTTGACTAGTAAGAGCCTGATTTTAAAAGCATGGAATAAAATTTCCACCAGTGGCTTTGTATTATGAGTAATTTGCACATCTCTATGTCTTTCATTTAATGCTTTTTTGTTATTTTTCATAAAAGGAGCTACATGTGACAAACTAGGGAAGTTGTTGCATTGTTAGGAATCTTAACTTGCTTCTAAATTTAAAATGACCAGAATGTCGAAGTATGTGAACATTTTCAAGATGCTATGCTGGAGGCAAATCCATTTTTGTCCACTAAGCTACTCCCCCACATCTCTGTAACATTTGAACCTGTTTCTGCATGAATCTGTCTGGATAACAATATCTTAACTTTATCTGATATGCTTCTTGGTTGAATTGCCAGCTCACTACTATATACCTAACCCAGCAGAGCAATTTATTTCTCTCCTTTTCTAGGGGTGTTGTGTTGCTTTTTCTGTTGACTGTGTGTTAAACCTTGAGGCTATAATTCAGTATTTAACTCACTTCTGGAGAATTCCTTACTATCATCTTCAACGACAAGTGGTTGCAGTTTTCATAATCACAAGCACAAAAATGTAGCTGAGAAAATAGTTGTGTGACTTCAAACCCTCATGAGGAGCATCTTGACATTTAAATCCAATTACCCCTTTCCTTTCCTGATGAGAATATGATCTCAACCAGTGGAAAATTCTACTAGACAAATATATCTTATCCCCCTGCTCCTAAAAACTTTTCAACACCACTTTTGTTATTTTGCATTACCTTCTTTATTAGTCATTTTTTATGAAACAAAGGACCACAGGTGTGTAATAACTAATAGGCTGTGCCAAAAAGTCCATAAAAATTCTGTTTGAAAAGTCGTCATAGAACTAGGATCTGTTCCCTAGCTAAAAGCATTAATTGGAGAACTGGAATAAACGCCAAGCTAAGACAGAATGCTGTTCTTTGTAATAAATTAAACTGTCAATCACTCAAAGCACCCTTAATATCACACTATTTCCCCAAGCTCTTAAATTACAGGCTGAATTTCATTTATCAGCCTGCTGTATGTGGAACAGGATTAATTAAACTCATTTCAGTATTACAGTAAAGCTCCATTTCTCTCAGTACTAAAGAATAATTGACTCCAAATGAATTGGAAAGTGGGTAAGTAATTGTAGTTATTATTCTGATGTAAATATTAGTTCTCTTCTGACATTTCAAAAGATTTAGTGGAGGCACTTTTGTGATAAGACAGATCATTACTTTGGCTCAAAAAGGAGAGATAACATGTGGAAAGCAAAATTATAATAATTAGTTTACGTACCTGAAAATACCTGTGTCATTTATTTTCATATAGTTATATGCCCTGCAAAAACTTTCATTAAATGTTGCTCTTGATTTATGGCACCAAGTGTGTTGCATTAAACTCAATGTAATGTATCCTGTTCCTCTGGAAATATTTCAGAGTTAATACAAGTTCTAATATTGGAACAAGAAATACTAGAAGGCTTCTCTCAGCGATACAGTCACAATACTGCCAGTCTTTTACAGTTAAGATCAGTTGATTGACGTTACTGATGCTTAATTATAATAAAATACAATAATAAAAAAAATACTCAACACAATGAAATCTCCTATTAACTGGACAACCAGAATCACTCAGACAAGAAATTACAATACAATCAAGATAAATAGCAGCTTTTATGGCATTAAGAATTGGGGGTATCCTGAAACATCATCGAAACACTGACCTTCAGTGGTACCTTCATAACAGGTCAACAGGTTTGAAAGATTCGAGCCAACGATGTCAACATTAACAGCCTAAACTTAAACCTCTAAATCAGGGGTGGGCAAACTATGGCTCGGGGGCTGCATCTGGCCTTCCAGATGTTTTAATCCGGCCCTCGGTTCCCACCAGGGAGTGGGGTCGGGGGCTTTGCTCCACTCTGCACAGCTCCCAGAAGCAGTGGCATGTCCTTCCTCTGGTTCCTATGCATAGGGGCAGCCAAGGGGCTCCACACACTGCCCCTGCAGCTCCCATTGTCCGGGAACCATGACCCATGGGAGCTGCAGGGGTCGCACCTGTGGACAGGGCGGCACGCAGAGCTGACTGGCTGCACCTCCCCATAGAAGCCAGAGGGGGGACATGCCACTGCTTCTGGGAGCTGCTTGAGGTAAGCACCGCCCAGAGCCTGCATCCCTGACCCCCTCCTGCACCCCAACCCCCTGCCCCAGCCATGATCTCGGTCCCAGCCCCTGCACCCCCAACCCCTCATCCCTAGCCCCAACCGGAGCCCTCACCCCACCCCGCACCCCAACCTCTAATTTCGTGAGCATTCATGGCCCACCACACAATTTCCATACCCAGTTGTGGCCCTTGGGCCAAAAAGTTTGCCCCCCCCCGCTCTAAATCCAAATTTAGACTTGTACATAAGTGACCTGATTTTCAACAGTGCTGAGCACTGTTGGCTTTAGTGGGAGCTGTTAGTTGCCCAGCACTTCTGAAAAACATTTCACCTATTTAGAACAAAGTATGGATCTAGGAGCCTAACTTTGGGTTCCTATTTTTGAAAATCTTGGTGCAAAAGTTTGTCGTCACAGAATGAGAGTGACCACCTAAACCTGACAAAAATAACTAAAGACCTGATAGGTGAGGTAATACTTCTTAGCGGATCAGCTTCCATTGGTGGAAGGCACAAGCTTTTCTCAAGAAGAGCTTCGTGGATCTCAAAAGCTTGAATCTTCCACCAACAGAAGTTGATCCAATAAAAGATATTACTTCAACCACCTTGTCTGTCTCATATCCTGGGACCAACACGGCTACAACAGTACTTCAAACAATCCCACTATGATAACAATCCCTCATTGCTGCCACCCACTTTCTTACTCCTCATTATGTCTTCCACTCATACACCTCCTGTCACCTACATCCCTCCTTTTGCTGCTCCTATCAATTCTGCCCCTACTTTTCTCCTTGTTCCCAGTCCTCCCTTTTTTTTTCACCTTTAGCCTCCACCTTCTCTTGCCTCCGATGACTTTGACACCAATGTCATCCATCCATCCTCATCCTTTCGACCTCCCGAATCCTTTTCTGACACCATGTTCACCATCCCCATACTTCCCCTACTTCTTCAGGGACACTTGCCCCAGCCTTAAAAAGACCACTGCCATCTACAACATTTTCATTCCCATTCTTTTCACCTCCTTTTCACTCATTGAAACCTGAATGCCCCCTCACACTTTCCTCCCCAGCAGCTTCTCTCTCTCTCACTTTTTCTCCTCGCCAATGAAAACAAGCCCACTACTTCTGACTCACCAATACCTGGAGTTTTGGTCAAGTCTGGATTGACATTTTCTGCTACCAATTTGTCTCATTTTAAGCATGAGCTGCATGAGATGGGTTATTAGAGGAAATCACCCAAATAAAAGAATAAAAACAGAGACAGAAATAGAGAAGTAAAAGTAAAAGTCATTATAAAGTGATTGATAAAACTTCCATAATGAGAAAAGAAAGAATAAAATCAAAAATCCGGTGACAATGGATCAATCTCTACATGAATGTGAAAACGTCTTGACCATGTGAAGCTCATAAGCTTGGAGAAAGGTTCATGGAAGTCTTATATGAAATCTGTGGAATACTTTTGAGAGCAGTATACAATTGCTAGTATGAAGAGCAAGGAAAAGTGAACATGTATTATTTTTTCTGTTAACAGTCTGTGAAAAAACCCAAAGTAAAATATAACAAAAGAAAGGTTGAAAAATAGCATCAGGAAACTCATTGTGCTGACCATGCACTTGGGTATAAGCAAACAAAGATTAACTTGCTAGGCAACTTTCAGATGAACAAAAGACACCATTTAAACCTACCCACATTTCAGTGTGATAAGAAAAGATGAAAGCCAATATTTTCAGACATGGTCTCCAATTTGAGCAGCAAAATCAGTGCTACTTTGGACATGTTTAGCCTAAATAACAAATATTTACTGATGGCAGATCTGATGTGATGGGATGGAGAGATCTCTTCCATCATGTAGCCCAACCACCTAATTCATGTAGAAAGGACCTCTTTCCATAAGTTTTTTTGAACTTTCCCTAAGGATACTTAGTAAGTGTGCTCTCACAATCTCACTACAATTTCTGACTGACCTTACTACCAAAACATTCTTCCTAATACCTAAGCTAGTTTATCCATCCTGAGCTTTAGTCTACTGCTCCTACTGCATAGGCAATACAAAATTTAAACCAGCAATAGGCCCAAACCAAAATCCCAGATACAAACATTTCCAAGCTTTGGAAGAGTTCAGCTCCAGATGGGATTGGACTTTATTTTATGGGATGCTTGACCTTGGATCTGCACACCTTAGATATTTGGAGAAATTTGGATATGGAACTGAACTATGCAGGTCTGGATGATGTTTTATATGAATGAAATTGTGAGGTTATATGATAGGAGTATCATTGCCCAGCAGCTGGAATGCAGAAGTGGTAGTCAGAAGACCTGGATTCTATTCTTGGCTGAGACACCTGCTGTCTGAGCTTAGGTAAGTCACTTAATCACTGTGTCTAAAAATTTCCCCATCTGTAAAACAGGAATACCACCACCCAGTTTTGTAAAACAAATAAAGGCAGTATGTAACTCAAAATATATTATACTATCAACTCCCTAATAATTATAGTATTATTAATATTAAAGTAATTATATGAGAAGGGAAAAGCAAACCAGCCTTCAGTTGGAGTAACTGTTAAGGATACTATTGCAACCTGAGCATTGGAGCATTCCATTTACCAATGGTCTATGGGTAACAAGCTCAGCTAAACTCCCAGAGAGGAGGGGAAAAAAACCAAGAATGCCCAGAATAGCTTCAATCCAATAGAAATGGGAAGGAAACTATTTTGATTATTCAAATAATGTAGTATTATGAAATTAAATCAGTACTGGAACCAGAATACATCTTCCCATTTGATTAAAATCTATTGATAACTCAAATATTGAATGTGTGTAAAACTGTGCAAACACTGATACTTTAAAAAATTCTATATGGACTCTGAACCATGAATTATTTATGAGTTCCAATTTTTCACAGTGCTGACTTCTGATGTTACAGGTTAGCAACTAGAATCTTTATGGCTAGATACTCTTTTCCAACCTAATAACTCCAAGACTAGTAATTCACTCTTATTTCTTTGTGTGACTTGGCCCAAATGTTCCTGTAGCAGAAGGGGTGGGTGGGTGTGAGTGAGAGACAGCAAGTGATCCAATTGATTGAAGTGCATCTTTTGCATCTTATTACACACATTAGTCAATGCCAAGTATGAAATTGACGAAGAAAGTGCAGTGGAGATTGTAAGGCACCATCTTACAGATCCATTATTACATTAATGACATAGTTAAGGTTAATCACATTGGTTTAAATTTTTATTGCATAAAGGATTCGAGAGAAGTTTCAGACTGTAGTCAAAATGATAGGTTTAATAATGCCTGACAGGGTTCTTTCTTTTGTAGTTACATTTTGTGATCTTCACTCTAGTGATACCTCATTATCCAAATTTAAATTTCATCAAGCTCACACTCAATGATCTTTGATCTAATTGTTGGTGGGGGAAGGAAGGGTTCCTTTTCTATCTAGTTTTCAGATTTTTCTCTGGTTTGCCACAATTGATTGGCAGTACCACTGCAATACTAGACACTATCTCTGTCTTTCCTCTACGTGGCCCATCATACCCTGTCATTAAATATAACACTCCTATTACCCTCAAGCACATGAGACAATATTATAAATTCTATTTAGCCCAAGCACAAAAAGTAACAGTCCTTTTCCTTTTGCCCTCAGAAAGATGTGAGCTGAACAAATTAGTAGGTAAAGGGCAATGATTCATTTATATACTTATTTCAAAGTACAATTTTAAACCTGCCTTTTAAAAACTAAATGCCAGAATCCTTCCAGCAAAAGAGGAGTAGCATTCCCAAAGGTTTATAAGGACCATTCTATCTTTCAAAACCCATTTTATTATTCTTTAGCACAAATCTGAACTGGTCAAGTCAGCATTTGAAATGAGTTTCTGACTCAGTGTGCATTGCTAACTCCGAAAGAAAGCTGATTTCAGGAAGTGAAAGGCAAAAGCACCTAATCACAGCTTAGCTACTAAAAGGGTCATAGTCATATGAAAAGAATTCAGAGTATAAGGCAGCCTGCCCAGTGGCATGCTGGAGTACATTACACTATGAACTAAGAAAACCCAGAATGTAAGGGTGTGTGTTTGTTGTTGTTTTTGGGGGGGTTTGGGGGAGGCTGGGGAGTACATTACATTATGAACTAAGAAAACCCAGAAAGTAAGGGTTGGTGGTTGGGTTGGGTTTTTTTGTTTGTTTGGGTTTTTTTGAGGGGATGGGGGGTTGCCGGGGTGAGGGGGCGTTCCAGGACTTTTATTTTTAAGTAATGCTGTTTGATCTAAAGGAAGGCTGATTTTGCTAACAGAAAATGGGGGTCGGGGGGAACCTTTCCTGAAACTCTGTGTAAACCATGTTTTGCCATTTGGTCAATAAGGGGGATATTTTCAAAAATGCCTAGCAGCACAAGCCCCAGTAACTTGGAAGTTTTCTACTAAATATCTTAGGAGCTTGTGAATCTCTGTTACCATATGTTTAGCTGGCTACTGTCCTAAATATTGAACTGATAACTTTTCATTAAAGTTTCATTGTTCTATTGCCTGACATTTTGTATTTTAAACTGTGATCAGGTTAAAAAAAACCTTGCTATGGCTTCCAGTATGACCCAGAAGACCAACAGCCATTTCCTCAGAACTTCAAGAATTACAACACACACAGCCTAGTTACATGCACACCCAAGATTCCTTGAACAAATTTCTTTCTGGTTATTTTGAGAAACATCCTTGAAATAATATGGTGCATTTCATATTGCTCTGTAGAGAACTTTCTCAAGGAGTGCCAGAAGGCAGCATATGAGGATTGTGTATCCAGCTAAGCATCCACCTTGGCCAAGCAAGAATAAAACAAAATTGTGCAGATGAATTTAATCTAAAATGGTATTTCGTAGACGATGCTATGAAGATATAAAATTCTACTAATGTTAGCATCTGCAATCTATTATAAGATATGATTGCTTGGATTGAACACAAAAACTGCCTGAGAGAGAGAGCTCCTATAATACTTAGAATACAAAACAGTGCAAAATAATATGCTCTGTACAGTTGTTATTTTATGCATGGCAAAAAAAAGTGGTGATTCAGTAGCACGTTCATAGCCCAATAGCAATTCCTGACAGTTTACTAGGAAGTCCAAGTTTGACCAAGTTGATCCATGGTAGACCTATCTGCACATAAAGCTTGCTGCATGCTCTCTGCCCAAAATCACAGAGAGTTTGCACTCAGTTACTGACAAGTCACAGATTAGAAGAGAAAAGATGGAGACAGAGAAGAGCACTCCATTTCAGACTTTCATAAAATTGCACCAAACAAATATGTTGTTAAGATCATATGGTTACACATCCCTTCCCTGCTTCTCAGGGCAATTTAAAAAATCTTAACACTTGTTTCAGACTTTGGGCAAGGAGGAAGAGAGGGACAGAAAGCAATATCATTTAAAAACAAGCAATGTCAAGGAAACAGTCACAGGTTATTTGTATCCGTCTCCACAAAGCCTCTGATTTAGAACACCCTCATTCCATGCCAGTTGAGGAGATAGAAAAATACAAACCACCCAAAACCCCAGGAGGCAAGGACAGCCGGAGGATGTGCTGATTCAAAGCATCTCCTGGGCAGCCTGTGCTGTCAGCTCCTGGGAAAGCGCAGCCAGTGGGAGTTTTGTCATTGACTTTAGTGGGGTTAGGATTTCATGGTAGCAATTTACCCTCATACCACTGGCCAAAACTTTTCTCCTCCCAACACTATTGTGGGGTGCACAATGGATTCTCTAGATTTCTACGCTTCCCTTCACCCCAGCTGACTGAAGACATAAAGCAGTGTAATTATAATTAAGATTTTGGAGAAGAAGGCATATGTTCCTCAGTGTTGTTTCAGCAATTTTTTAAAATTTAATTCAACATTTTGACTGCTAATATACATATGTGAAATCTGATAATCCAGATGGTGAGAATTATCCTGGAGGACCAAAATGGTTGAGCCTTGCTTACTACTCACACCAAAGCTTGTTTTGTGGGTTTTATTTCAACGAAAAATACATAAGACTGCTGCAGCACCCACAGTTCATTATGTGGCTGTTTTGTTCTTTTAAGTGTTCAGATTTTTAATTTTACTTGAGTCTGTTTAGAAGTTTATTATGCTACAACTAGATGATTCTACTACCCAGTTCATTACTCTATTTATACTCATACTGGACTATATAGGGACCTTAACCAACAGATGGCTATAGGCTATTGGTACACAGGCAAGTAAGGCTTGTTATTTGTCATAGCAAAAACTGGCTAAAGTTATGCATCTGTCAGAGCAAAAGAATGCTCATTAGCTCCATGATCGGGATAAGAAATGGCTTAGGCCCAATTCTGTTTGCATTTATACTGGTATAAATGAGGATTTATTCCTTTGAAAATTATGAGATTATAAAAGGTATAAAACTTATAAGGGCCTTGTACAAATCTCATTTAAATCAATAGGCATCTTTCCATTGGCTCCATGGGCTTTAGATCAATCTCAAAGTGAGTTGAGAATTAGGTCCCATGTTTTTTGGGGGGTTTTTTGGGGGGGGGAGGTTAATGAAAACTCTTAAAAGTCACGAGCCTGACAAATGAACAGCTTTAGGTTTATCTACGCAAGAAAGTTGCACTGGTTTAACTTGATTTTTAAACCTATAGTTTGAACCCATGCAAAAAGCTCTTTGTGGACACTCATTTCAATTTAAACCGGATTTATTTTGATTTAGCTTACAACACTTAGGAATCTGCTTAAGATAAACCAAATTAAGCATGTCCACACAAGGGTTCACACTAATTTAATTAAGTTGGTTTAAAAAGCAATTTAATGCAACTTTCTCATGTATGCAAGACATTAGGCCCAGGTCCAACAAAGGGATTTGCATTGGGCGTCCATTAAACCCCAAGGCCATGTCTTCACTGCAGCATTAACTCAAGTTATCTATATTTGAGTTACTTTTCTCCAGTTAGCCTGGCTCAAGTGAGAGCAGCCACACTACTAAATAACACTCAAGTTGCTGTGCCCACACTGACACTGCATTTATTCATGTGTGACACTAAGACTTCTGGGGGCATATCTCAAGGTTCTTTGAGTTGCAGTAAGCTCTACAACTTTCTGAACTCTTTACAAGTGAATTGGGGGAGAATTTGTCTGTCCTTTCTAGGAACATGGAATTATGGAATGGTACTGGAGGATTAGTGGCTCTTGAGTGTAGCTAATCTGCATCCACACTACAGAGTGGTCATGTTAGTAGCTAATGAGTTGTGCTAACCTGATCTTTAATCTACAACTCCTGATGGGCCAGCCCACTTGAGTTAAAAGCACCTCTACATTCAGGGTAAGTGTTTCTGTGTATAGATGAGACTCAAATTAGGAGCAACACTCAAGTTATAACTCAAGTTAACTTTGCAGTGAAGATGAGCCCTAGTGAAGATCCACCTAATTCACAGGAAATCCATGTGAATGTGCCACACAGATCCCAGTTCAAGATCAGGATCTTAGTAATTAGTAAATAAGCATCTAAAAGTGTTGGAACTTGCCTTACTTTCAGTTTCTGGTTCCATTTGTACAGACATTTTCTGAATTTCTAGCACAAGGGAGCAAGGGATAGTGTCAGTGAGATACAGACTTACCTTCATTGGAGGTGGGCTCAAGTTGAAAAGTTCAGACCCAGATTCAGAATTTCCCCACAGTTCCGGGGATAGGTATGGGGCTAGAACTGTTGATCCATATTATGTTCTGAGCATACACATGGAGAAGTTAGATAAAAACATAAAACACTCTTGCTGGAAGGTTGCAATGTAACACTACTTTATTTCTTTGAATTCAGAATGATAATATATAAGAACTCAAAAACAAAGAGAGAAAGCAAGCTGCTCCCTAAAATAGAAAAACACACAAAAGTCAACCCACCTTACTCTAAGCTGGCTTTCTGCAGACTGACTGCTCTAGATTCAGATTGCATGCTTCCTTAGCCTGCCAGCAGGCACAGAATAAGCCCCTAAGCATTTAAAGTGATACAATTTTAATACGTTTTCAACACACCACAGCCCAGATCTGTTACAGAGCGAGGCTCAGATTGTTCCCAGCATTCAAGGGTGGGTGATGCTTGGCTCCAGTGTTCCAGTTTGGACAGCTCTACAGTAAAGTAATGGTGGACTAATTATCACTGATGTGATGGAGAGGATTTGAAGGCCCCTTTGTTAAAATTCTGCCACCATACTTGAAGGAATGATTTTCCTCCCGTTTCTTCATGCACACAGGCCCCTTGTATACTGGGGGAGGCTCCTTATTAAAATACCATCAACAGCACACTGCTGTTTATTAATATCCTTGCAGCTCTAAAGGTTTTCCTGGTGAGGCCCATCTAATACATTTTAACTGATTTGCCTTTCATTTCTCATCTTTAACCATGCTGGGTAAAAGATCACATGGATCAGTGTTATTGATGGATTATTGCACAAAATACCACACCACGGCACCACACGTACAGCTTGATCCTGCACTGCTGCGGCCAATGGGAGCTATGCCATTGACTTCAGTGGAAGCTGAATCAGGCTCAGATACTGTGACATTTTTTTAAAAATAATGAAAGTGCATACACCAGTGAAGGGAATTAGATGAAGTGAAATATTTCATTAGTGAAGCTTTCTTCAAAGAACAGATGAAATAGAAAAAAGTTAATTGGACAAAAGAGAATCTGGAGTGGAATACACAGAGCACAGAGAGATGAAAAAGGGCAGGATGATACAAAACCTAAATGGTGAACAAAATATGGGAGGCACATTGAAAAAGGGGTCTGGCGGTACATGGAGGAGGGCAGCAGAGACCAGAAGGTGAAAAACTGATTAGCTGTTAAATACACAAGTACCTCTGAAATGAAGAGGCAATTGTTTTAGGAGGCAAGAGACAGACTTTTAAAACAGAGATATGATAATGATATGCAGCAGATGAGATGGTTTGAAGCAAATTTGTAAAGAAAAAAGAGGACATTCTACAAGAAGAAGAATTAAAAGGGGAATGGGACTGACGGGAGAGAAGAGGTTTCAGAAATTACAAAAGGCAGCTGAGTAAAGGGGAAACCACAGGAAGTGATTCAAATGTACAATGCATTTAACACTAGCTGTCCAACATCTGCAATGTCATGCATTGATATTTGGTGTCCTGGAGCTTTCCCTTTAAATTAAAGGGGAAATCAGTTGGACTTCATATATCAGAACTTTGGCTCTGCAGAACACAGCCATAGGCAGCACCTGTAAGTGAAGTTCTTGCAGAAAGGTAAAGGCAGCCGAGTAATTTAGGTCATGATCATATAGAAACAAAATCATGGGGAGCAATGATTCAGAGCCATCACCCCTTAAGTACCACAATACAACATTTTTCTCTGAATTGCTCTCATGTTTTCTCTTGCCCATCCTCCCCAAGCTACACTACACAGCTAGATTTTTCTTGAAACGACTTTTGAAGTTTATTAGGGGAAAAAAACAATATTTTAATTTTTGTGGGGCTCACAGAAAGAGCCACAGGAATCTTAATATGTATATAGGGGAGACAAAGTAAGAATGCTGGGGTGTGGGGGGAGTTCTTACATCTAGCATTACCTGGTGGAAAATATAGATGTAGTAGAAAGGTGATGCTGTGCCAAACTCTGTCAGCAGTCATACATTCTGAGATGCTTATAGAATTGAACCATATGCAAACTCTTTCCCACTAACCATTCTACCCCTTCTCCCGTCCCCGGCCAAATCAGAAATTAAGATTTCTGACTTCTGTAAATCAATCTGGCACATCAGGAAAGATCCAGACCTAGCAGTCAGTGGGTGCAACTCCATGAATTCAGAGGAGCCACTTATTATGACCCATGTTCAGACCTGCTGTGGTTCTTCTGAAGGGAAGACAGTATGGATCACCTTCATAGCTCTGCATCAAATGGAGTGGAATTATCACAACATATTTGCACATAACTCCAGATTATAGTGGGTCAGGGAGGCTGAAAATTGCACCTTGTTGACTTATAACTTGTATGTTTGTTTGAAAGAAAGGACAGCAAATTGGAAGAGGTTTTGATCCCAAGTGGTTCAGTTTTGCAGGAGTTGGTTCTTTCACAGATAAAGGATCTGCTGTGCGATAGATTTTCACTGCAGTGCATGAGATATTAGGCATATAAATTCCATGTTTTGTGAAGGGAAAGGTCCCTGCCCAACCTGATAGAAACAGACCTTAAGTGTTCACAATATCCCTTATTATTTCAGAATCTAGGGGCCAGATTCAGCCCTGGTATCAGCAGGTGCAGTTCCCATTCTTGTCAGAGGGCCAATTATACTATATTTGAATTTGTACCCAGGAATGCGGATTTATTGGCATGCTGCACAGATTTACAATGCATTAGTATTAACCCTGGCAGCTATATCTCAGCAGTATCACCATACTCCTGTAAACAGAGAAATAGGGTAGGCAGATATTTAAAAGGCTGGGGTGGGAGAAGTGATAGGGAAGGAACTTGCAAGTCTGTGGGTTTACAATATGCAGAGCTTTTAAGCCCAATTCCCAGTCCCAAAGTATATAGTAATTGCACTTTGCTCAAGAAAATGAGAACAAAAGATAAATTAGAAATAAATGGTTTCAGAGTAGCAGCCATGTTAGTCTGTATTCGCAAAAAGAAAAGGAGTACTTGGGGCACCTTAGAGACTAACCAATTTATTTGAGCATTTGATGCATCCGATGAAGTGAGCTGTAGCTTACGAAAGCTTATGCTCAAATAAATTTGTTAGTCTCTAAGGTGCCCCAAGTACTCCTTTTCTTTTTAGAAATAAATGCTACTAAGGCAAAGAAGTCTGTCTTCATGTATTAGATACTAATTCCTTGGAAGTACAAAGTTCAGGAGGAATCCTACTTTAACATAAAAGCAATGAATATGTATTGTTGGAGAGCTCCTACCATCTATTTTCATCGAGTTCTCCACTAAAGACTCTGTAATGACAATGTAGTGCAAAATATTTTGTGCAAAATACTGGGCTGCTACATGTGCTTATGAAAGCCACTAATACACAGATTAGCATTTGGGCACTATTTGGATTTTAGCATGTGTTAATACAGGGGCAAATATCTAGTTCCAATCAGTTCTGTAAGTCAGCAAGTTTGATGGGATTTGTAATAAGTTAGTTGAAGCATCTATTTGCCATTGTCTCCATAAAACAATAAAAAATAGAAACTGACCTGTGGTGGATTTTACATGGTAAAGGTCCAAGTATTTGACAATCTCAGGTATTCAATTTTGTGAACAACAGTAAGAGAACAATAGAGGTTAGGGCCATGTGCAGAGTTTGTAATCAACATGACATGAAAATGGGTTCAGGAGTCATTTTAAACCATAAGCCACATTTGGAAAATAGTCTCAAACCTGGGATGATCATTTTCGAGCAGACTTAGTCCTTTCTTCCCCAGAACACATCTTTCCTACCACCTAGCTGTGTCGTTGGCCCTCACCCCAGAGAGACCATGCACCCTACTTCATATGTATTCAAGGGGCAGTTGGACCCTTCCTGCTCAGTGGCAGCTAACTGGGAATGGTCCCCAGTGAAGAAATCTAAGGTCAGGTGAATGCATGCCTGGTGCCTGAGGGAAGAGAACATCTAAGGGGTTACTCAGAGCAGTGGGTCCCTTCCTGCCAAAGCAGCTGCCAGCCCCGGCAACAGACCCTGTTAACCCATATAACTCGTATCCCAGCAGGGTTTTTCCAGCTCTAAGTAAATGTCCTGTTACCTGTCATTCAAGTGATTCTGGTATGGCCTGCACCCATTTCAAAAGTAAACAGCATCACTGTTAAAACCATTACATGCACAAAATGCCATGGCCCTACCATTGTCCTGCTTAATGTATGTGAGGGGACCAGACAGGAGTAAGTGTTCAATGAGGAACAATCCTGTGTGGAAAGTGAAAGAGACTAGACAAGCTGTCTGTCTTTTCCCACACTATTATTCTTTCAAAATGTGAAATGATTTTGATCAGCTAAAGCAATGATACAAGGTGTTGCTTAAGCCTCAATCCCTCAGAGAAAATGTCAAAAAAGAGTACAAGTTTAGGCTGCCAGATCTGTCATTTTTTCCATGTTGTATTATTTCACACAGGTTTATTAATCCATATTAAAAGTGAACTGAAAGCTTTCGTTTGGGGAAGGAGCGTCAAAATCAGCAATTGAAAGCCATGCAGACTCTTAAGAACGCTACCAGTTGTAGAACATTAATGTGATGATGCGGTCATCTCACAACCTCTAAAAAGAGCCAGACTATTTCTAAGGTGAACCGCAAAGCTTATTCTGAAACTTTTACATTATTTAAAATTCCATGTAAGTGACAGACTGTCTGCCTAGGGCTAAATCTTAACACAGAGACACTTTCAAATATTTGAACATGAATCTATGCCTCTCTGTACAAAAGCACTTGTGTACTTGGCCAAGACCTATCTTCCTGCACACACAGCCAGAGGAAACTGCCTGCACGCTGGGGAGATTCCTATCCTCAGTCTCCTTCCTCATCCCCCCATCTGTATGAGTTGTGAGGCTGGCCAACAGACAGGGATAGGAAATGGGTTCACCTAACTTGCCTCGGCCCCTATCACACTGCCCACTTGCGCACACACACACACCCCTACCCCTACCTACCTTAAAACAAAGCTGAGCTTCTTGGTGCGTGCAGCTTGCACAACTCCCGTGCATGTTTTCTTCTGTCCTGCTCCCATAGTGAGCATGGCAGAACTATACCGGCTCAACTGCCTCCCGTGCCTTACACAACCCTTATTTTTCACAGGATTTTGATCTCCTCAACAATTTCATTGTCAAGGTAGTAACTTTCAGCTAGATTTAAAATGAGCATGATCCGTGGCAAGATATAACTGTGAAGCATAAACTGCTTTGTTAGGCTCATACAACTCAAACATTAAATGTCACTGAAGTTCTTCACGGTCACTAAATGTTATTGAAATCTGGTCAGACATCACCCCTTTCAATCATTTCCATGCAAAATGGCTCCTACTCCTTTGTAGCTCTCTTCTCGGCCAACAGACACTTCTTTTATAGTGGACTCAATTAGTTACATACTTGGAACTTGAAGACAAGCCTCTTAATACAGCCAAATACTGTACTGACCTCTCCCCTTTTACAGATCTTCAGCTGGCATGTGCTGGATTGTGGCAGCCGGGTATTGTCTGAAGGTGGCCAAAAAAAAAAAAAAGTATTAGCGCACTACCCCACGTCTTTAATTGTCAGGCTGAGACTGCTGGCTTAATTCTCCACTGCTGTATACTTTAAAGTTGATTAAACCTGTGCAAAGTGGCTGGGTGCAAAATACCACCATTCTGATAGTATAAAACACCCACTTGGCACAGACATCAATGGCCACATAAGATGCAAGGCAGTGAAGAATCAGAGCTGTATCTTTAGCTTAATGTATTTGACATGACAACTGAGAAATCCCAAAGTACTTTTTTGGAGCAATGCAAGACCTTTGGCTATTCTGAAGAGACAGACAGAAAGCATGCCTTATAAATGGCTTAACTGTACAGCAGAAAGACAGGAAATCAAACTGACAAGTGAAAAATTTTAAGGACTGGAACTGGAGATAGGAAGTTAAAAGAAAATTTTGTGATGCTGGACAAGAAAACATGATTAGCTATTAGCAACCACTAGAGAATACAGAAAAAGGCTCCGCACTCCTAAAGAAAGGGTCCAAACAGTCTTTTCCCAGGATCCATAACCATTTCAACTGGATGGAATTTCTTTTGTAGTCCATTAATATTTATAGCTGACCAGATCAGGCCAACTGACTGAGGATCTAGGTGGGGCAAACACTTCACTGCCCAGACAATACAGCGCCTGTCCTACTAAAGCAGCAACATAGGGATGTCATAGAGCAAAGACTAAGAAGTACTTTCAAAATTGCTCTTAATTAGTGAGCCCACATGCAGCTAAGGAGTAGTGCAGAGCTTCACCTACGATTTGACCAACTGATACTTTATTCTCCTCTCCTATCCAATATTGTAAAGTATAGACTTTACGAGTCTGTCATCAGCTGATCTCAATGCACACTATAAACACTGAATGAGCCTTGTCAACACCCTCTGAGGTCACCAATAATTACAATGCCATTTTAAAAATGTGGAAACAGAGCCACAGAGAGATTAAGAGACTTGCCCATGGAAGCGTTTGGCAGAGGCAGGGATAAAACCTCATTTCCTGAAGCTCACCCTTGTGCTTTAACCTCAAGATTGTCTTTTCTACCAGAAGCGAAAAAAACAGGATTCCTCTGAACCACAATCCCATATGCAGCACACAGTTTTCATGTTATTTGATTTTTTTTATCAGCCTTTGTAAATTTAGAAAATTGCAGTTTTCAATACTTTTTTCCCCAATAAAGTACAGCTAATAAAACATATTGCAAGTCTACATTTATTAACCTTCTAGTAGCACCACACAAATCATAAAACAATTCAGTTACAAGCAATGGATTTACTTGTGTCTTCAGCAATTGGGAGATATAACTGTATCATAAAATACACTCTAATTTGTTTTCTGAGTTTAATCGTGATCTGTCATTCCACATTTCAGTGGCATTTGGACACTAAGTTTTTGCAATATTAATAACATCATAATCTTCATTAGTATGCAAATCTATACCATCTGACAAGCTCCTGTTCTCTTCCATGAGCTCCTTTGTTGTTGCAGCTTCATGAATTTCATTATGAGACTAGATTATTATCAAATACTGGCAAGGAGGGCTAAGTGGAGAATGGACAGAATGATGTGGAAATTATAATCCCTTCTTTTAATAATGAATCTAGGTTCATCGTGCAGTTTGTTTTCTCGCAGCAGATGCTGCTCGTAGAAAACGGAGCAAAATGAAAAAGATTTTTAAACAAGCAATTCTGCAAAGTAACCTTTCCAGCAGATGTCACTGGCGGGGCTGGCTGGAGGGAAGAATAGGTTCCCCAACCCTTTGGCTCATTTAAATTTCAGATGACACCCATGGATCTTTTTAGTATCTACCCATATGTTTTGGTGATTCATAGCTTCGTTATGCATGGAGAAAGTGTAAAATAAAAAAAATCCCTGCTGTTCAATAACTGGTAGCCATTTTTCTTCCAATTAAATTGAAAGTGAAGGATCCTCAGACTTACAAGTGCAACTAAAATAATTACTGTTTCTTAGAATTGTAATTGTATTTGGAGGGATTTGTTCCTATAGAGGTGAACACAGCTCTCTGTTAAGAGCATGCAAACTTTCCTCTCCATCTCAGAACTAAAACCTGCTCCATCCTTCTCTAGTCCTGATTCATAACTTTTGGCCTGAAGTCTTTTCTCAAGAGTAACTCCTTGAGTGGCTAAGAATTGCACACATCCTGTTGTGCTTGTTACCCTGTCATCCTACCCAGAAACCCAGCCCACTCATTTGTCTTATCGACCTATTATGTCTTGTCTTTTAGGCTACATCTACTCTACAAGCTAAGGATGTGATTCCCAGATCTCATAGACACTTGTGTTAACTCTTATCTGAGCTAAAAAATAGTAGCATGGCTGGAATAGCACGCACACTGGTGCTGGCAACATGGGAATAGCCACATACGTATCCAGGGGATTCAAGCAGGTTTGTATTCAGCATAGTTAGCCCCAGGCTGCTGCTGCCATTGCCCACGTTACTATTTTTAGCATGCTAGCTCAGATAAGAGCTAGCACAACTGGGAATCACCCCCGGGCTTACAGCGTAGATGAAGTTTTTGTGGCAGGGCCCAGGGAGTATCTCAGCTTAATTTAAAAATGTGAGTTTCTAGCACTCCAGATTGCAGAGAAAAGTTTGAAAATATGAAGTGAGTGTGATCTAAAGGCTCAGAAACCAGGCTCCAGAAAAGTGGAGCCCCCAACCCCAATTTTTTTTTTTTTGCTCTTCATACCATTCTATGTGAAAAGTCCCCTATTGGGATGGTGTTAAGGGGGGCCCCTGTTGCGGTTCAAATACAAGACAGCACAGAGCTTTAAGCAAGCAAACAGGCTGGTCTGCCAACAGACTGGTCCTGTCAGCTTTCCACCCTCTCCTTTATTCTTTCTCTCCCCCCGCACATTACATTCTCCAACAGATAAAAGGAATGCACTGGCTTTGTTTAACATTCTTATTTACCAATTTCTATCTACCGCATTCCTTGCTCTCGGGCCTTGAGCCCAGTCCTGGGAGGCTTCCCACGGTTCATGTCATCTGGGCGAGATTCCAAGGTTCATGCCCTTGAGAGGAGCTGTGTGTGCACAGCTCCTACACAACACTCCGGGTGTGCCCTGAATGTTGCCAAGTGCATGAACCTTGAATGAATCCTACATCCCCTCCTTTTTTGTTTATTTGTGCTCGGCCATCTCATGGTAGCCATCAATTTGCTTTTGCAAGCCAATTAACTCCCGGCCAGACAAGGTCATAACTCATGGAGCCTTCCAGGGCGGGTCTCGACAAAGCCTTAACAAAAAGGAAATACATTGCACACAGCAACAGCAAAAAATAAGCTTAAAAAGGTAAAGTGTAATTGGCCGGGCCCCAATTAGCCATGCTAGAGTACTGGGAAGAGAGGTTCGCGTAAGCAGCGAGCATCATCTCATTCCCAATTTCCTCAGGGTGATGACATACTGGAATAAGGCACGTACCTAACAATTCTTCAGCTGCTACAAAATCAGAAAAACAAAAGTGGGTAACATTTGCTATTGAAGCCAATCTTTCCCATAGATTATATGTCATTCGGGCCCGTAACGGAGGAAGCGCTCCCAAGCCAACCCCTACAGGAAATAGCAGGCACAAAAAGCATACAATCAATACAGAATTAGCAGTAATTTGGGCAAGAATTGCCACAAACAAAGTCTCAGGAGTCTCTGGCTGTTGGTTTGCTGCCAGTCTTCGTTGAGCCGCGGTGACCAATGCTTTTACTGCTCCCCATGTCACGGGCTGGCTTGGGACGCTACGCCTCCTCCATTTCCGTCCCGCCATTGTTGACCCGGGAGGCACCGCGTTCTCCTCCAAGGTCAGCTGAAACTCCGGTATGGGGTTCGATAGCCCCTGGTGCTACGCCATGTTGTTTCAGTGTCGGTCGCACACACCGGGCCGGAACCCACAACGGTCCTCTGCAGGGAGAAACACAGCAGCATATCCCCGACCCCAAGTGATTAAAGGCACTGGACCCAGCCCAGCTGCGGATCGGGCAGCTGACGGTAATAGACACGCGGTCTTTCCAGTACCTCGGACTTATGAAAATGCCAATCTGTGGGGGTCTGCTGATCTGCGTTCAGCGTTAAATTATTTAAAGTAAACAAAAGGATATGCATTTGTTGCTGAATGTCTCCTAAGGTTCGGAGACACAGCTCCCCTTGTTTTAATTGTTTGTTGAGCAAGGTTTTTAGCGTGCGATTTGCACGTTCAACAATAGCTTGGCCTGTGGAATTATAAGGGATCCCGTGTTTGAGACGGACATCCCATTGGGCACAAAAGGTGGAGAGGGCTGTGGAGCAATAGGCTGGGGCATTATCCGTTTTTATCTGGCTCGGGCGACCCATAACAGCAAAACAGGCTAGCAAATGGTGACTAACTTTGGGAGTGGCTTTCCCACGCTGTGGGGTCGCCCAGAGGAATCCCGAACAGGTATCAATGGAAACATGTAAAAACGAATAGGGGCGGAATTGTGGCACATGAGTGACATCCATTTGCCACAGCTGATTCGCTGCGGTACCTCTGTGGTTAACGGCATAAGAAAAGGTAGGGGCAGCAGCAGCACAGTGGGGGCAGGAACAAACAATAGAATGTGCATGATCAGCAGGATTGTAAAACTGTCAGGCCAAAACAGAGGCAGACTGATGAAAAAAGGAATGGCTTTCAATGGGGTCAGAAAAAAGGGAATTTACCTGACCACGTAACGCGCGATCAGCGCGCGCATTGCCTTCAGTGAGTAGCCCAGGCAGAGGGGTATGACTGCGAATATGAGCAACAAAATAAGGGAAATTACGAGTGGTGAGGAGATACTGTAAGGACAAAAACAGGCGAAGAAGGTCCGCATCGACCTGAGGGGTAATGAGGGCAAGGGGTAAATGATCAATTACCTGATAAACATAATGCGTGTCCACGATCAAATTAAAGGGACAATCAGCAAAAAGTTGAAAGGCCAAAATAACAGCAGCTAGTTCCAAGGACTCGTGAAGCTCTCCAAGCGCTGTGCATGCAAATGTTGTTGTACAAGCGAATGAAGCGCTTTCAGCTTTTCTAGTGGGAGGGGCCACTGGTCAATCCATACGGGCTCTAAGGATTGCCATACCAATGGTAATGCGGATGGCAAGGTGGGTGAGGGAGGATTTGGGGCCATTATATATTAATATCGAGGGTGGTGTCCAGCTTTACAAGTAAGTCACGGCCCCAAATATTGAGGTGGACAGGGAGTACAAAACGGCGGATTGTAGCAAGGGCACGGCCTCCTGGTTTAGAGACCGTGACCCAAGACAAACTTTGGTGCCCGGGTTTGCTACCCCCGATCCCCCACAACTCTTTAGAAAGAACTGTTGGCCAACTAACCGGCCACTCCGGATCACGAATCACCATAACGTCAGCTCCAGTGTCCACCAGCCCTGTAAAAGGAGCATTATTTAAGAGAAGTGTTAACTGAGGTTTCAAGGGGCGGACCGACATTGTTAGAGCAACAAGTGGAGAGGACATGTTGTGAGACGGCAACTGAGACAGCGTTGATTCAAAGCCACCTCCGCCCCGGGCTCGATCCTCTGTGGCTGGCACCTGATAGGGGACTAAAATCAATTGTGCAATTGACCGTCCACGTGGGAGCGACTGCGGAAGACGGGTCCACACCTAAACCTTAATAACGCCGGTGTAATCAGCGTCAATGACCCCTGGGATGACGAAAAAACCCTGTTTCCCAGCGTGTGAGTGAGGGAGAACCAGACCCACAAATCCGGCAGGGAGATGTCCCGTCACCTGTGTAGGTATGGCGCAAACCTCCCCCGGCAACTGAAAATCAGCGTCCTCCTGCATAATCAAATCAAGCCCTGCACTTCCAGCAGTCGCCACCCTCATGGAATCTATGGATTTTAAGGCAGAGGAACAGTTGTCTGAGTGGGAAACACTCCCGTTTGGCCCTGGGTTCGGGGGAGACCTGTCGTGTGGTTTCCCGACCCGCTATGACACTGATTAGCCCAGTGATAGCCCTTCCGACACTTGGGGCACTTCTTTGAGGGGCGGGCGGGCGCCGTCGATGAGCGGCACTCCCACTGAAAGTGACCCTCCTTACCACAGCGGTAACAACGCTTCCCCTCCTTCCTGCTTTTCCGCAGGGCGGCGGCCAGAACCCCAGCTTTATGTGCTTGGGTTCCGATGTTTTGGCATGCCCGCAGCATGTCTGACAGCTCTAGAATTCCAGAGGCTTGTGCCGCCTGGAGAGCACGGCGGCAATCCTCGTTCGTATTTTCAACCGCCATTTTTAACAGGATCTCCTGAGCTGCTGCAGGGTTATCCACCTGTCGGAGGATAGCCTCCTGCAATCTGTTGGTAAAATCCATAAAGGACTCTGATGCACCCTGATGGATACTGGCAAAGGTTTTGGTAGGCTTGCCTGAATCCGGGACCTTCCAGAAAGCATGCTGGGCGCAGGTGGAAATAATGGGGAAGACGGCCTGAGGGAGTTGAGACTGCATCTGAACGGTAGCAAACTGGCCCTCCCCTGCCAAGTGCTCATAAATGATACCTTGCTGTCTATATACCTGGGCTTGGCGTTTCGCCATCTGCCGATACTCACTAAGCCAAATAACATACTGACTGGGCGTCAGCATCATGCGCAACAGCGCCTTCCAATCTTCAGGGATCAGGGTGTACCCAGTACCTAGCCCTTCAATGAGACCACGTACATACGTGCTA
Organism: Lepidochelys olivacea; assembly: GCF_965140295.1. Taxonomy (NCBI): domain Eukaryota; kingdom Metazoa; phylum Chordata; order Testudines; family Cheloniidae; genus Lepidochelys; species Lepidochelys olivacea. Next base: position 24,212,849 of record NC_140422.1, read on the forward strand.
GTGAGGCCGAACTCGCGAATCGCTTTCTTTACCTCTAGGATCACCAAGTAAGGCAAACTGACCCAGTCTGCAACCTGGTTGCCCTGGCCATCATCCTGCCAGGTCACCGGACAAACTGAGACCAGATCAGCCAGCTCCTCTGCTGTAATATCTGAGCGAGTCTTCACTGCGTGAACCATTTGTTGCACCAGCGAAAGCCCCTGAGCAGACGTGGACGGCCCCACGGGGGGATGGTAATCACACACCGGCTCCGGTGGGGAAGGCAAGGGAGGCGGTGGTAATAGAGGCACTGGGGGCGAAGCAGGGGGAGGGATGGTTGCAGGAGCGGACGGGGGTGGCGGGATCGGCAGCCCCTCTGTTGGTGCGGGAGAGGGCCTTTCCGAGGCGACACGCTGTGTCGCATCGCCAGGAGGGGGGATGGCTGCAGGAGCGGACGGGAGTGGCGAGAGCACCAGCACCGCGACGGAGGGCCTGTCCGAGGCGACACGCTGTATCGCATCGCGGCAGAGTTGCCAGGCATGTAAAGCCTGCACGGGCGCCCAAGGCTCTTTGTGCAATGTCTGGCCCAACTGCTCCCAGTCCGCTAGCTTAAGGTTTCCGGCTTCAGGGTACCACGGGCATTGGGCACTCACCTCCTGTAGCAGGAGAGTGAGTTCTCAAGTGGGGCAGTCATGCTGAGCCTTACGCAGCAAATACTGTAGCTCATTGCGGTGTTGCACTTGCAAAGCAGAGAGGGAGTTTCCCATACTTACCACAATGAAAAATACTCACTGGGATCCACGAAGCGGATGAGTGACGCGTCTGAAACCCTTGCCGGGCGAGGTGAGTGCTGAGGGCCCCACGTTGGGCGCCAGTTGTTGCGGTTCAAATACAAGACAGCACAGAGCTTTAAGCATGCAAACAGGCTGGTCTGCCAACAGACTGGTCCTGTCAGCTTTCCACCCTCTCCTTTATTCTTTCTCTCCCCCCGCGCATTACATTCTCCAACAGATAAAAGGAACACACTGGCTTTGTTTAACATTCTTATTTACCAATTTCTATCTACCGCATTCCTTGCTCTCAGGCCTTGAGCCCAGTCCTGGGAGGCTTCCCACGGTTCATGTCATCTGGGCGAGATTCCAAGGTTCATGCCTCTGAGAGGAGCTGTGTGTGCACAGCTCCTACACAACACTCCGGGTGTGCCCTGAAAGTTGCCAAGTGCATGAACCTTGAATGAATCCTACAGGCCCCAATAGGAGAGGGCAGTGGGTTTTGGAGTTAACATCATACTGAGATGGATAAGGCAGTTCATACCTCTCAGAGCTATTCTTTCAGGCATTTTGCAAACTCAGACAGACATTACTGCTTTGGTTATGGTTTTCCTACATAGGAAAAATTTACCAGCAGAACTATACCATATAATTATACTGCTATAGTTATGTCAGTACTGGTATTCCTTATGTGGACACTCTAATTCCAGAATAAAAGTTTCCATGTGAGAAGTTATACCAGTATAATAATAGTGGTATAATTATACTAATATAGTTCTGCTGGTTAATTTCCAAATGTAGACAACACCTTATAGACTCCAGTCACATTTTTGTGCTTTTCCTTGTAACCATGACATCTAGAAACTTTTCTTTCCAATAAATAAATAATAAACTTGAAACTTTATTGCACTTAAGTGGGATAAAATAAAAAGGGTTCTATAAAAATCAAATTGGGTTCTATCAAAGTTACTCTAACTCCCCTCCCCATATTATTTAATGAAGAATTATGTTCTTGCTCTGTAATTTTATGTCATCTTAATTATTTATTAGGTATTATTAATTAGATCATCATTTTCTATTTTAGTCTATAGGGCTTTTCCAGACAGATCCACCTATGGAACGGGCCCAAAAACTCGTGTATTGAAATATACAGTACATAGTAATCCAACAAGAAGTGACATTTTCTACCTTGTCTACTGTACAACAGCAAATTCTAGTCAGCATTAACTATGATATTACACCCTTTTTTTTTATTAAACCATGATACATTTGGTACACACTAGTTATCTAAATTTAATATTTTTAGTGATGTTAACATAACTTTGACTATTAAAACAAATTGCTGGGTAACTTTTATGAAAATATGGAACTGGAATTAATAATGAAACATGAATTCAGTTCCAATACCTTTTAATGAATAGTGCAATTCGTATTCATACAGAACTACAGCCCACCTATGCTGTTTATCACTTACAAAATTCATGCAAAAGATCATATTCTACAAAGATGGCACTTTTTAAAAGCTTAGACTATTTTGTATCACGTACCAAAGGAAGTCTGATTTAATATGCCTCTCTCTGTGACCTACACTATAATAAGTGTAGCTTTAGCTTTATACTCTTTAGCTTTTGTTGTTACTAAAAGTATATGTTAAGTTGTTAATATTTAAAAATGCAAACGAGCAGTTTGTTGCTGAATATTAAATATAACATTTCCAGTTTTCATACTCTCCTGGTGGGGGGCTGTCAAACTCAAAACTTCAGTCATTCCAAAGTCACACCAAAATTTTTCAGATTTCCCTCTGTTCTTGTCCTAATTAAGGAAAATCCTGTCATTAGGAAGATCTATTTAAAGCCAGTACAGAAGTGTGTTTGGACTTTGATTATGGCAATTAAAAAAAATGCTATTCAAAGATGGTGCTTTTTTATTATTTAAATAACTTTTCACATTCTTCTAAAACACTTTCCTAAGAAGATAGCTAAATTAGATGATAAAAGGTTACTTTTGTCTTTGAAGTTGAAATATGTAACCATTATTTCCTATCTGTCCTGAATTCGAAAGGCTTCAGGATCATGTTTGAAAGGACTCATTATCAAAATTCACCAGACTTCATGAAACAAACAAACGCTTCACTTTTTGCCCTTGTTTAATTCCAGCAAGACCATTTATTTTGTTTTCAGGGAAGGCAGATTTCTTTTCACGTTTGACAGAAGCAATATCGTTTTATTTTCAAATTGCGCAAGGTGGGGATGGGAAATATAGCCACTTCCGTTTCATAACACGAGAAACGGGGGACGGTTGTCAGGGATACGTTTTAAGAGGAAGGTTCAGACATAATGGGGTATGTAAAGAAAAGCAGTGTTTTTATCTTTTGTTTAAAGAAAGAACAAGACTGAAATACAATTGAAAATGGTCAAGTAGGCCATGTCACAAAATGCAGAAGGAGACACCATGTTACAAACCCCTCATTCTTCCAACCAGCTCTGACAGCTCTGAATGTTTGTAAATTATCCATAAAGCGCACACACCATATCTGTGACTGCAGAATTCTGTGATAAATTACCTTTTTCATGCACCTCTGAAAGTTTCACCTGCACTCTGACCATTAATCCATCTCACTGAAACTACCCCTGCCATTCCACTTAGTTAACTTCACAGAACTATTTATTTTAAACAACCTGATAAAAATGGTTCCATCTTTGCCCTTCAAATATAGAATTCCCCCAACCATACTCAGCAGTGCAAGTACAGTGGTACAATCCGGTACGCCATACCAGTAAGATATTTATAGCAGGTACGGCGTACAGGAAAGACACAGGAGAAGCCCGGCCCCAGCCCTTCCACACAGCTGCATCTCCTGGATCCTCCTACCTGGGGTCTGTGCAGCAGCCCCACGGGAGGACAGGGTGGGGGAGGGGCGGGACAGCAGCTGCGCTGGAGTTGCTGCTGGCATGGGGCGCCCCAGTGGCCCCACATTCTGCTCCTTTCCCCATTGCAGTTCCCAGGAGAGCCCTGAACCATTCACCGGCCCCACACTGGCAGCTCCTCCAGTGCAGCTATGCCACCCCCAGCCCGACCCCAGCACTTCCATGCAGCTGCATCTCCGGAGTCCTCCTGCCTGGGGTCTGTACAGCAGAAGTCTCTGGCGCAGCAGGAGAAGGACAGAGGTTCCCCTCCCCAGATAATGTGGGATAGATGTGGATCATGGAGAGGGGACAGGGAGAGTATGGGGGCCCCAGGCTGCGTGGGAAAGAGTCACGTGGGGGTCACATGGAGAGGTCACTCCCCCCCCCCATGTGTCCCTCCCATGAGTGCAGCATACTGTCAAGAAATGATTTCTACTTGCACCACTGACCATACTCCAAAGGACACTGATACTACTGCACTCATGAAGTGCAGGATTAGTAATATTCACTCCCGGATTAATGGTAGGTATGAGGAGCTATTATTATTTAACATTTGTAATGCAGTGGTACCCAGAGGCTCTGATCAGGATTGTGCTAGATGCCATGCAGAGGCAGGCACAGTCTATGCCAAAGCAATTTACAATCCAAGAAGATAAGCAACATAAGCAGGATGGAGTATATGTTTGGGGATAAATTACATGAAAAACAACAATCTATACTGTGTCAATTCTACTGTATTCCATTAGCTTTGGCAGGTCATCCTCTTAATACTTACGAAAAAATGTGTACTGTCAACAATTTTATCTAATAAATTTTTAACAAACATAAATATATATACACATACTGGTTTTCCAGAGCGTAGTTACTGAAACACTGGCTAATTTCTTGTAGGTGCCATGGCAGAAGGTGGGTCTGGACAAGGCATTCATTTATTGAGATTGGTCTATATCTATAGGCAATATTGCTCAAGTTCATCAGCAAGAGGCCCAATTTCCTTGAATAGAGGATATTCAGATAGATCAGTGGGTTTACTTTTTGTATATGCATTTGCAAGTGATATTGCTAAAGTGGTCGTGATGGGGGCCTCTGGAAGAGTACGTGCCAATACTGGAAAAGTTTTTCTAGGGATAGTACTTCCAATAGGCCACAGACCTGCTACTTAGCCCCCTGTAGGCCATGCATGCATTCTTGAGCAGTTTCGCATTCCCTTTCCTATGCTTCTGTGGTCACCGGAATGAGATGAAAATCAAAATTCAGTATTTTTAAAAAACAGTTTCTGTAGGGTTACCATATTTGAACATTCAAAAAAGAGGACACTCCACGGGGCAGGTATTTGCTTGTGCCCCCACACCCCCAGCCCTGCCCCAACTCCACCCCTTCCCTGTCCCCATTCCAACCCCTTCCCCAAAGTCCCCTCTCAACTCCACCCCCTCCCTGCCCCATTGGTCCCCCTTCCCCAAATCCCCACCCCGGTCCTGCCTCCTCCCCTGAGCGCGCCGCATTCCCCCTCCTCCCCCTTCCCTCCCAGCCACATGAAACAGCTGTTTCACGGCGCAAGCGCTGGGAGCTAGGGAGAAAAAGCAGGCACTCTCTCGAGTGATCGACATTCACTTTCTTTCTCAAATGATCAACATTCACTCTCTTTCTTGAATTATCGACTCTTCTTTGGGGAAAAATAATGGCAAAATCCTGGATGTTTTTAGATATTTAAAAATTCCTCCCGGATGGCGATTTAAGAACCAAAAAGCCAAACATGTCCGGGAAAATACGGACGTATGGTAACCCTAGTTTCTGCCTATTTTCTGTTAATGGAGGCCCAAGCCCCAGACTGTAGGGTCCTTCCCAGATGTCTCCTTAGTCCCCCCTCCTCCTGCCACCCAAGGCCTCAGCTGTCACACTTGTGGCTGCAGCCAATATGCTCCCCACTCCGACGGACAGCACCACCAGGCCAGCTTGCTGCTTTGCTGCTTGCACTCTTGATTAGATTTAGGAAAAGTGGGTTCTTTTCCCCCAAGCTGACAAATATCAGGCTGCTGAGGCTGGGTGCCCGTTGCAAGGTGCTGCTTTCTTCCACCTTTCTTCCTCTCCAAGTTGATCCCTTCCTCCCCTTACGAGTAGGATTGCAGGTGGGAGGAATAGGCCATGACAGACAGCAAGTGCAGCTGAGCCCAGCACCTCACCATCCACCTAGATCCTAGTGACAGGAGGCCAACACCGGGATACCAGCCAAGACTGAAGCCACCCAGGGTGACTCAGGAAAGCCCAGAATTACAGTCCCCGCCAGGCTGATACTGTTGGCAAATATGAGAGAGAATCAATAACTGGTATGTCTATCAGTAGGACAGGCTCACTGTGGCCTGCTTAGGTGAATTGCAGCCTCTTCTTAGCTTTGCCTCAGGACTACTTGGCCTCACAGAGCTGTGATTCCCCCCCGTGCTACTGCTTAGGAGAACGATGTTTGCCATTAGAGGAGCTGCCACTGCACTTTTAATTGGGATTAAGAGCAGACCAGGGAGGTTTCTGGTGCTGGGGTGTATTTTTCTGCTGCTGCGTTGACTGACTAAAAGCAGCCACCGGACCCGTTTATAAGCAGGGCTCAAGAGTTCCCCAAGACCTGTACCCATCTGTGGAAGGAGCCCAAGGACTGCTGCTGCTGCAATGCTGAGGGAATGACTTGTCCAAGGGGAGGGAATCAGGCTGCCTGCTTTGCTCTTATACTGGGGCTGATCAGAGGAGGAGCTAGAGGGAAGTTTCATCTCTGTTGGACCCAGAAGCCAACCTTATAGTGGTGAGGCTATACCAAATGGCTGACACTAACTTCAATTCATCCTTATCCCAGAGGAGAATAAGCATATACAGTAGATGGGAGACGAACTCCCAGACACCACCTTTCTACTCCTAACCACAGGAAATAATTGTACAGAACTGGTGTGAGAACTGTGTGCATTGCATGTGCTCATTGTTCTGATCCTGGGGTCCTGACTCCATCTAAAACGCATTTCCAGCATTTTCTTTTCCCTTCACCTGCACTGTCCTCACCGACAGATCCTGTCCTCCTTTTCTGAGATTGTGTTCATTTGGTGCTGAAGATTTGTATTCATCTGTTTTCCTAACAGACAAAAATTGTCTCTCCTCTTTTTGGGTTCTTGTGACGCTGAAATGGCCCACAATGCAACAGGGTATTGGGAAATCCTGTTCTCTCACACAAATTTGTTTTAGCTTCTTTCCCTGGATCTCTGAGGCTGTGGGAGGTTAGACCACCCACCATACTCCAAGATGGCTCCCTCTTCTGGGAGCCTACTAGAGGGCCATAGCTCGCTGCCTGTGCTGGGATCTAGACTCAGAAGCTGCCTGATCTGGAAGGAGTTATCTTTTCTCCACCCAATTATCCTACTGTAGTGGGGTGGTCACCCCGCTCCGCCCTGGAAGGGTTAAAAGCAACCCTGGAGAGGGCTGCGGCTGAGTAAAAGGGATTAAGAACAGCTGGGGAAGCTGACTGAGTAGCTGACCACAAGTGTGGCCAGCTTAATTAGGACCTAGCTGGCCCTGATAGGAGGGCTGTGGGACAGAAGCTGAGGAGTCTCACTCTAGCCCTGGAGTGGGAAGGGCTAGCTGCCTGAGAAGAAGGTACCTGAAGCGGAGCAGTGCTGGGGAAGGGCAAATGGAGCTGCGGAGCTCAGCCTGGTAAACCCCAGGCTGCAGAAAGGTACTGGGGCTGCAGAGGGGCAGCCTGGGAATAGGCAGAGGCAGCTTACCAATGATGGGTGGCCTTTACACTGCAGTCTGCCCCAGTGAGCGGGAATTAGATGATGACTGGCAGTAGCTACTGAAGCAAGGTGGGTTTAGAGGCTTGGGGGTTCCAGAGTGTGGGAAGGGAGACCCAGAGTGTGGGGGGTACTGCTGGGGCAGAACCCCAAGGTAAAGGTCACCGGGATCCAGGAAGGACACGGGGCCAGCAGCAGGTGAGACACCGGCCTGCAGAGGGCACTCCAATGCTGGAAAAGCGCTAATTCCCAGAAGACCAGCAGGAGGTGCCATGCTGGCGAGTCTCACCTTGCTACACCTACCCAATTTTAGTTGGCTTTGGGGAAGCAGTATGATCTGAAGAAAGCAGCACAGGACAGCGAGCCAGGAGCACCTGAGTTCTAATTCCAGTTCAAAGTCTGTCTCATTTGGTGGCAGTGTGTGTGGAGTGGTTATAGAGTTTCTCATACCAGACGGAGCATGTCACTTGACCTCCCAATTCAGTTTCCTTATCTAGAAAATGGGAGTAATAATAACCCCCTTACTCCTGCCTTCACATGACTATTGTGAGGTTTAAGTACTTGATAGATATACAGCCCTTTGTATAAACAATGGGCTGTGTAAGTGCTAGCTGTCGTTATTCTGGGTGGAGATGGTTACTGACCTTCTTCTTTCCCATTTTTCCTCCTCAAGGCCCATGCCCACCAGCACGTGCATGCATGTTTGATAGCTCCTCCTCACAGAATTTCCAGATTCAGCCATCGTCAAGCAAATCCATAGGCAACATGTTAGATTATTAAAGTTTTCATCTATGCCATCTTCGGTTCAAATGTGTTTGAGGCTTTAAGGAAAACCGCAGTTGTTTGAAACTGTACAAATCAGAACAGACAAACAATGTTGTCAAGTGTGAAATCTCCTAGCCCTTTTGCTGAGCTGATTTTGACCTCTAACATTTTTAATGAATGCTGTAGTTTATGCCCTGAGGCATCATAAAATTCCCTACATCTGTGCAAGAATAGCCACAGGGATGAGGTGTTGTGTGTCAGGAAGGTGGCTCACATAACCTGGAGAGGTATTCTCAAAAGCTCAAATAAAAGCTAAAACTGTGGATACTTGTGTAAAAAGAACTCAAATTCTAAACCATTTGTGAGCTAAGATAAAATTCCTTTTTACTGATAGCTCTGAAGGGTAGAAGGGCCTTGTGCAGTACTTTATTAATGTGAATGGAACTAACACATTTGAAAGGCTTAAAATGTTTGGCACTGCACATCAAAAAGGAAAGTCAGTTTTAATAGGCTGTATTCTGAGACCTATAGCATAATGATTCCTTTCATTTGTGTTGTCACTGAAACAACTGTGTGTAATTTGTTACCCATATTTTTAAATGCCAACAAGCTAATCTTTTCTGTGCTTTAATTGCATGCCATCCAGCTTGCATAATCTCCTACAACGTATTTAATAGCACATCATTTTGGAGGAAACTTTAAAAAACAAAGGTTTGTCTCCTATGCATGGTTATTAAAGGACATGCTGATAAGTGCAGTATAAAATAATTTACAGAGAGTGAATTCTTAGAGATCCTTTAGGAGGAAACAATATATTAACGTGTTGTAGTATTAGTATATAGTGATCGCCATAGACAACATAAGCAACCAATTACCAAACCAAATTATCTGAGATGCCACAGTTTCCATTTCTAAGCACAGAGAAATGCTGCCCTATCCCAGACACGCTAATGTATGGTAACCATTGATAATTGTAGACTTATTAATGGTGATAAATATACAACACTAGATACAGTTAAGATATTGTTTTATTACATCGCTAGTTAGTACACAAATAGCCACACTGTTCCCCTACACTGACTAGTAAGAGAGTTGTGGAATTAGAAATTTCCAAGTGTAGGGATAGCATCCCAGTGTGTGTGGCCTGAAGCAATTTATTTCTATACCTGTTGCCCCACCTGTATAATGGAGGGTACTAATACTGCACCTCTGCACATAAGGATTATGATGGTCATTATGCTGACCATGCTGTCAAAATTTTCATTCTGTACGAATATACAACAAAAAATAAAAAACTTCTGACTTTTACTAATTTGATAAAACTTGCTGAATGCAGTGACCTCATGTGATATACATCTCGTTGTTATGGTAGAGGCCACACTTGAGTTCAGGGTCCCCCTGCAGCAGTCTGTCAAACACATTACAAGACAATGTGTCCCTACCTTGAAGATCCTACCATCCAAACAGATGTTACAAAGAGTAACATTCATTAGAGTACTCATAACAGTAAGCACTTTGCCAGGTGTTATATTTGCAGGGCTAAGCCCTGAATAGGTACAGTCTTATTCACTAACATGCAAAGACAGCCTAATTTTTATGAAGCCAGTGCAAACATTATTGATTGTACAGTCCTAGATAACTACTGTCCTTCTCAAAAGAGGCAAGAAATCACAGTAGAGAAGTAAGTGTCTATGCAAGTAGATTTGGTTAACCAGCTAGGTGCATTTCATTTCAGCTTCGCTGAACCTTAGAGAGCAAGGTGAGTGAGACAATATCTTTTATTGGACCAACTTCTATTGGTGAGAGACAGAAGCTTTCGAGCTTACACAGAGCTCTTCTTCCAGTCTGGGAAACGTACTCAGGGCTTGTCTCTGCTGACAGGGCTGCAGCACAACTGCACCGATGCGGCTGCACCACTGTAGCACTTAATGGAGAGGCTATTCATGCTGACAAGAGAGCTTCTCCCTGAGGCATAGGTCCTCCACCTTTCCAAGAGGCGGTAGCTAGATCAACAGGACACGGCGCTGTCTTCACTGCAGGGTTAGGTCAGTATAACAGTCTCACTCAGGAGGGTGGAAAATCCACACCTGTGAGGGACGTGGTTACGCTGACATAATTTCCTAGTGTAGACCAAGCCTCAGACTATGTCTACACTACAGCTTAGGTCAGCATAATTTATGTCACTCGGGGGTGTGGAAAATCCACCCCGCAAACGACATAAGCGCCGGTGTGGACAGCGCTATGTCAGTGGGAGAGGCTCTCCTGCCAGCGCTGCGACCGCCTCTTGCAGAGGTGGTTTTATTGGTGCAGCTGCACTGCTGTAGAGCTTCTAGTGTTGACAAGCCCTTAGTGTCACAGCTAACTAAAAGGTGGAACAGATCGTTTAGCATGAGTAGTCAACACGTATGTCAAGGGACCATTCAAGGTGAAGTAGCCCATGAACACCCCTCCAGTCAAAGAATGGGGGGGAGGAGGAAGACAGCTGTGAGGGCTGCGTTGGTAGTGGATTATAGATTGTTGTAATGGGGGAAGGGATAGCTCAGTGGTTTGAGCATTGGCCTGCTAAACCCAGGGTTGAGAGTTCAATCCTTGAGGGGGCCATTTAGGGATCTGGAGCAAAAATTGGGCATTGGTCCTGCTTTGAGCAGGGGGTTGGACTAGATGACCGCGTGAGGTCCCTTCCAACCCTGATATTCTATGATTCTATGAATAAGCCATAAATCGAGTGTCCCTATTCAGTCCATGATTTTTAGTGTCTAGCAAAGTTATGAATTTAAGATCCCAGGCTCATCTTTTGAAAGTGTTGTGCAGACTTCCTTTGAAGTTGAGGACTGATAGGTCAGATATAGAGCGATCACTTTGTGAAAGGTTTCAGAGTAACAGCCGTGTTAGTCTGTATTCGCAAAAAGAAAAGGAGTACTTGTGGCACCTTAGAGACTAACCAATTTATTAGAGCATAAGCTTTCGTGAGCTACAGCTCACTTCCTCAGATGCATATCGTGGAAACTGCAGCAGGCTTTATATATACACAGAGAATATGAAACAATACCTACTCCCACCCCACTGTCCTGCTGGTAATAGCTTATCTAAAGTGATCATCAGGTGGGCCATTTCCAGCACAAATCCAGGTTTTCTCACCCTCCACCCCCCCACACAAATTCACTCTCCTGCTGGTGATAGCCCATCCAAAGTGACAACTCTTTACACAATGTGCATGACAATCAAGCTGGGCTATTTCCTGCACAAATCCAGGTTTTCTCACATCCCCCCCACCCCCATACACACACAAATTCACTCTCCTGCTGGTAATAGCTCATCCAAACTGACTACTCTTCAAGTTTAAATCCAAGTTAAACCAGAACATCGGGGGGGGGGGGTAGGAAAAAACAAGAGGAAACAGGCTACCTTGCATAATGACTTAGCCACTCCCAGTCTCTATTTAAGCCTAAATTAATAGTATCCAATTTGCAAATGAATTCCAATTCAGCAGTTTCTCGCTGGAGTCTGGATTTGAAGTTTTTTTGTTTTAAGATAGCGACCTTCATGTCTGTGATTGCGTGACCAGAGAGATTGAAGTGTTCTCCGACTGGTTTATGAATGTTATAATTCTTGACATCTGATTTGTGTCCATTTATTCTTTTACGTAGAGACTGTCCAGTTTGACCAATGTATATGGCAGAGGGGCATTGCTGGCACATGATGGCATATATCACATTGGTGGATGTGCAGGTGAACGAGCCTCTGATAGTGTGGCTGATGTTATTAGGCCCTGTGATGGTGTCCCCTGAATAGATATGTGGGCACAATTGGAGAGTAATTCATACTTTAGCATTTAATAATCACAAACACTAGCATAACTTGAGTCATTCAAAAGCAGACTAGACCACAGAGAGCCAGTAATGAAATGTTAAATACTGATGATTTTAGCTTGTAAGACCTAAGATCAGAAAACTGTATAATGTAATTTTACAATTAATGCTGACATATTTTAATTTATCAGTTTTAGAGAGTGAGACGTTGTATTTTATTTCTAATTTAAAACATTAAAATACTTTGGTCCACATTGATGTAATTAGGTGTAAACATGGCACCCTTCAGCACAATTCATTTACAACAAACAGCATGGGAGGTTGAAGGTTTTGCCTCAAGACTCCCATGACTACCACCAAAGGGATGATGCCTAGTTCTTCAAACCCTTTTCATACAAGGTAATCCAACTGACTTCAGTAGAACTACTCACTACAGCGATTCAGAAAAATGTTGACAGAAGGATTTTCTGTTGGGAAACGCAGTTCCCTCAGAATTGAAATACTTTGTGAACTCATGTCTATTCTGCTCACATTTTGTTTCAGAGAAAAGAAGAAGAAATTCTGACAATGTCAAAACATCCTGCTCCAGCATTTTCAGAACAAAATGTTTTAATTTCTTTCATAGGGACTTTGTTTTGAATTTTTTAACTTTTGTTTCATAATGCATAATACAACATTTTTTGAAAGCTGAAATTGAAATGCTTTGATCTAGCTGAAATGCTTTTCCCAAAATTTTCTTTTGAGGAGAACATCAACATTTTCAGGCTTTGTTTCAGATTGGAATGAAAATCAATTTTGAAAGCCTCCATGAAATGGAATTTCCATTTTACATCCTGCTGTACCAGTCACATAAATCAGGGTTTGCAGGATTGGACCCTTGAATTTTATGATTTAGGATCCCCTGTTCCATAATTGTCTCTAAAACAGAAAATATGCTAATCTCCGTTGTAAACATCCCCAAAATGATTTATAATAGTCATCACTACATTTTGTTTAGTACTGTAAAGCCAATGGATATAAATCAAGTCATTAGAAGCAATGACATTTAATCCCAGGGAGAATGTTTTGTTAGGTTGAATTTTTACACTTAACTGGAGAATCATTTCTGGTAGAGAAGACAATATACCACATTTTTCTACTCATCACATATTTAATTCGTAATTGAAACCAGCTACAGTGAATGCATCAATGAAAAAAGATATGTTAACTTAGACCTTAAGTGTTCGTTTACTTTTTTCCTGTTTGTTAACTGGCCCAATGAAAATATTGGTAGGGAGGGAAATGCATTGTATAATCAGACATCTTCAGTAAGTAATGGTATCTTACTTCTCAGAAACCGAAAGCTCTCTTAGCTTTATCTGCTCTGTTTTTGAGATCATATTGTATTATTCTGACAGCTGCAGTGTGTTTTGTATTTCAAAGGAAACTGGATAACAGTATTGGTTGTCTTTTTTTTTTCCACTCTATTATGACCCCCCACTGTACAGAGAGCTAGCCATGAAACTGGACTGACATTGTATTTGCAAAGCAGACTGATTCCTATTTTCAGGATTTTGCTGGAGATTTTATGGTAGAGGGTAAAGAAAAATATAATCCTTAAAGGAACTGCTAGAGCTTTAAAAACTACTGGCAATTATTTATCATAAATTAACTTCTATGTTGATTCTGGATACAAAAATGAAGTATTGAAGCCTTTCACCTGTTCTATTGTCTCTGTGATGTTTCAGATTGTAAGTTCTTCAGAGCAGGAATCCATCTTTTAAATATGTATAAAGGGCCTCACACGCTTTTGGTACTCCAGAAATAAAAGTAATATCTAGTGTTTAAATGGAATTGCTTACTATATAATGAATATAACAAAGTTCTCCATAGAAAATCAGAAGCCACAAATGGGAACCCCCAGAAAAGTAAAGAGGTTGGTTATTTTACACAGTAACTGTAAACAGACTGCACTGGCATACATTGGACTATTTTAAATACCTGATAGTTGAAAAAAATTGCAAAATCATATTTTACAGTACTTAAGGCTACTTAGCAATCCCCTACTTCTAGTTAATGAGCATATTGTTAGGCAGTGATGACGACTAAATGGTCTGTAATGATATTTAGAGGCAATGCACTCCGTGTTTTGGGAATTTAACCATTATATCTCCTAGTTCCAGCACTTTAAATTATCAGTAGTTGTGCATAGCCGGCAGTGAAAGGGCACTGTAACAGGCTACCAGTGTATGCCTGAAACACCCCACCCTGTTCATTCTACTGAGAAAAGGTTATTTGAGTTCCATTGACTCACAGTTACGGTAGGATTTTTCCTACTTTCACTGTCCCCACCCAGTTGGGCATGGGGCAGCACTGCCCTCCTACTTTCCTCTAGTAATCTGCACCGTCATTGAAATGAAGCAGTTTGCTTGGGAGACCTCAAGGAGGAGGTGAATGCAAATTCCCACCTTCAGTTATACAAAAGCCCAGCCTTTTGGAACTATGCCTTGAGGAGGGGACCATTATGTTCCCGCACTCGGAAGATGAAAGGCCCAAGCTGTACAAAGAAAAGACAAACTATGCATGGGTGTGCTAGTTTTGAGCTAAAACTCTTGTGAACCTGTAACCAGAGAAAAAACCCTTTGTGGGGTTTTACCAGAGCCCCTGCTGGAGTCAGTGCAGGAGAGGGGTGATTTCTGGGAAGCTTATTAGCATACCTGCAGGTTCTTTTATTGTTTTAATATGTTCTCTCTATAATGCTTTCACCTTAAAAATAAATGTGCTTGCGTAGAAAAAGCTGTATGGTAACTTATACCTGTGTGGAGTTGTGCTGCTTATAGCCTCTGGGGAGAGAGAACAAAGTGCAAACACTGGCCTGTTTAACGCTGGGACTATTACAGTGTAGGCAGAGAACTGTGCAGCCTGGAAAAGACCCGGTTAGGAGGGACAGACACACAAGTCTCTGCCCCAGAGATAATGGTTGAGGAGTCGGGAGCCTGCAGTTCATGCCTTCAAGGGACCACGGAGGAGGACTACAAGTGCAGTTTCCCTGAACTGTGACACCTAGCTCTCATCCTAGACACCCACCCTCATCCCTCCCCACTTTAGTCTAGGGCAAGTCTACACTACAAACGTTTGTCAACACAAGTTATATTGACATAAATTGACAGTTAGTACATTGCTTTGTGCATGCACACTTAACAACTTACACTGGCACTGCACAAACTCACCAGTATTGCTTGTGTCATTGTATAGTGTGCTGCACCATCATGGGAGGTATCCCAGGGTGCAACCTGCACACTGTCTTTTGGGAAATTTTGGCAATACATGAGTTGAGCAGGGATGACTGGGAGCAAGGGGTCAACTTCCAATCACGCAACTTTCTCCACACCCTAATGGCATCTCTATCCCACTGATTTCATGCCTACCTTGAACATTCCATGAACCATGCAGGAAATGACAAGGGAGTTGCTCGGTTGCATGCAACTGAGTGTAGGGCAATGGCACTGAATACTGGCACCATTTTTCATAGGCAGTGGTGATGTTAGCTGATATCCCACTCCCAAGATTAACAAAGGCAGAGAGAGCACAACTGCTGCTGGCATCCCAAAGCCACCTGGGCCCATATGCTGCTATCCTGCATACTGCAATGCTGCCTGCTGAAGTTATCACCAACTGGTGTGGGAAAGTGTCCTACCACGGAGGAAGAAATAAGGCTTCCATCCCTAGAAAGCGTTGGGAGAGGATTGCAGAGTTCCTCCATAAAAGTATCATCAAGTTCTCTCAGGATGATTCAAGGGATCTATCTGTGTGCATAAATTAATTGCTCTGCATGGACCCCTCTGCTTAACTGTACAGGGGAATGAAAAGCAGGTAACTGTACCTCTCTGTCATACTGCTAGCTCTCCTAGTATAAGTAAATTAAAGAAAAATCACCAGCTGTGTCCTACTAAGTTGGTAGGCACCATCACTGTAATGGGAAATTAATTTGCACACTTACCTGAGGTTCCTTCCCTTGCATTGGGCTTGTCTGTGTTCCCCTGCTGGCACTGACTGGACTATGATGGAGTTCTGGCTTGTGGAATAGCCGGACCCCTGGATCTGTGACAGGAGCTCCTGGGAGGCATCCGCGGTGGGGTGCGGGGTCTCCACCAAGCATGGCATGCAGCTTTTTGTAAAAGCAACAGGTCTGTGGCTCAGCATCTGATCAACTGAGAGCCTCCCTGGCCTTCGGATATGCCTGCTGCTGTTTCTTTCCTTTAACAGTGC
The DNA here is from genome assembly GCF_965140295.1 of Lepidochelys olivacea. Lineage (NCBI taxonomy): Eukaryota > Metazoa > Chordata > Testudines > Cheloniidae > Lepidochelys > Lepidochelys olivacea. The sequence goes on from NC_140422.1 coordinate 24,229,090, forward strand.
ACTCCTGCTGATCCTTGTCATGACCGTTCTCCTGCGTCCTCCATACAATCTGTTCATAGATGTCCAAACTTTTTGTTTCATGTTGATTTGGTTCTTTTTTTCCTTTTGTTTTTGTGTATGAGTATTGCATTTTCCTTAGCTACATATAAATGAACGTTGACTCTGTGTTATGTGTAACTCAATAGTTACGTTCCCAGAAAACCTGCAGATACCCCGTTTGAAACAATTGTACTTGATTCCTCCCAGTCCACATTTTGTAAAGAATTTGAACTTTAAAGGAAAATGTATTTAAGCAGAAATTGTCCTATTAGAATGTTCAAAATACCCACTCAGCACCATTGGAATTAATTTGCAAACTGGATACAATTAACCTAGGCTTGAATAGAGACTGGAAGTGGATGGGTCATTACACAAAGTAAAACTATTTCCCCATGTTTATCCCCACCCCCCACTGTTCCTCAGACGTTCTCGTCAACTGCTGGAAAATGGCCTACCTTGATTATCACTACAAAAGGTTCCCCCCTCCCCGCTCTCCTGCTGGTAATAGTTCACCTTAAGTAATCACTCTGGATCACGCTGGTTACAGTGTGTATGGTAACACCCATTGTTTCATGTTCTCTATGTATATAAATCTCCCCACTGTATTTTCCATTGAATGCATCTGATGAAGTGAGAAAGCTTATGCTCAAATAAATTGGTTAGTCCCTAAGGTGCCACAAGTACTCCTTTTCTTTTTGCGAATACAGACTAACACGGCTGCTACTCTGAAACCAGTGCAAAGATAATACTACTTCTTACCTAATCACATATTGTAGCAAATGGAAATGTTTTAATGATGTAATAGTGACTCACTCTTTCTCTAAATGGACTTTTAAAAGCTTTTATGCCCATTTATTTCTCTTTGCTACTACAGAAGAATTGCACTTCTAGGTTACATCTGCATACTGTACATTTTTTCTGAGTCATTACCCACTGCAAAATCAGTCATTATGAGTACCTGTAAAGCTATTAAATAAGGCATATGTATTAAATAAAAACCAAAAGTCTTGTGTTTTCAGTATTTGTTTACTATCCTCCCTGTGTTACTCAGTAGCACTTTAAGAGCTACAGTTTTGAATGCATTGCAACCTCATGAATTTTGGTGGCATGCATGTTCTTCAGTAGGAATACCCTGGCAATTAGTATTAGTTAAGTATTAGTTAATGGAGACTTTTGAACATGACCAGCTGTTTGAAAGCTACATAAGCATTCTCCAGATTACTATCCTGCTGATGTACAGCTTGTAAAATGATTTACAGTTTAAAATTTCATTATTATTGATTGCTACACAATTTTTGCAGAGCACAGGGTGTCCTGCTATCTCACAAGCTTTCCCATTCTGAGTCAGGAAAATTAGTTTTTAATAGCATTCTTTGTCCTCATCTCAATTTCACACAAAGGCAAGCAACAACAAAAAAATGAATTTTTGTCAAACTAAACTCCCAAGGCTCCCTTTACCAAATAAAAAAAATCTGAAATGCATGTTACTCTTGCTATTTTTGTATCTATAATTCATTTAATCAGACTCTCTCTCATGTACCCATAAAGGGACTCAGACAACAAAAAGAGCCTGAGTAAATACAGAAGTTGTTTTTCATTTTATCCCTGGAACAACCCTGCTTCCAAATATAAAATTTCAGTTATTAAAATCAACATAATGAGCTATAGCCTTTCAAACATAGGAAGTCAGATTAATCTCTACCAGTGACTCAGCATAGTAAACCATTTACTTTTACAACAGCCTTAATAAAACTTGCTTTCTTTTGGTCAGTTTGCACATGCATGACAGAAGGCCACAGTATATGGGCTGAGTAAATGGTGAATTCTCTGTAAATTGAAATCTTTAAACCATGATTTGAGGACTTCAGTAACTCAGCCAGAGGTTAGGAGTCCATTTCAGGAGTACTTGTGGCACCTTAGAGACTAACCAATTTAGTAGCTCACGAAAGCTTATGCTCTAATAAATTGGTTAGTCTCTAAGGTGCCACAAGTACTCCTTTTCTTTTTGCGAATACAGACTAACACGGCTGTTACTCTGAAACATTTCAGGAGTGAGATTCTGTGGCTTGCAACGTGCAGGAGGTCAGACTAGATTATTACGATATCTCTTCTGACCTTAATATCTATGAGTCTGCCAGCTAGGTCAGCTCTTTGTTGTGAAAGGAATTGCATAAGGAACTCCCAGGTTTTGACTGGGCCCTGTTGGAGGTCATTTCCATCTATGGCACAAAACTAAGAGGCCAAACAAACCTATCCAAGGGGAAGACTAACATCCTGAGCCAACCAAGTTATAGCTAAGTGAAAACTACATTTTACTAGTGCACCATCTGAGAATTAGCAGTACTGAAAGAAGAAAAGGAGTAATTGTAGCACCTTAGAGACTAACAAATTTATTTGAGCATAAGCTTTCATGAGCTACAGCCAGGGGTGAAAGTAAGTCTAGGGACTTATCGGTACAGGGCTGGGCTGTGGCTGGCTCTGGCCCCTGGAAGGGGCAGGGCCTTGGGCGGAAGGGGCGGGGCTGGGGGTCAGAGCCAGCCCCGGCCCACCTTGTACCAGCAAGTGCCTCCTTTCCCCTCCCTGGGGTAACAGCAGCAGCCAGGGACTCTGGCAGCAGTTTAAAGGGCCCTGGGCCCTTTAAATCGTCCCGAGCCCCCCTGCCACTTCCCCAGGGCTCCGGCAGCAGGGCTCCAGGGACGGGGCTCTGGCCGCCCCTACCGCTCCGGGCCCTTTAAATCATCCCCGGAGCCTGCCAGAGCCCTGGGGAAGCGGCAGCGGGGCTCTGGGGACAATTTAAAGGGACCCAGGCCCTTCAAATCATTGCCCCAGCCCCGCTGCCACTCTGGCAGCAATTTAAAGGGCCGGGGGCTCCAGCCGCTGCTGGAAGCTGCAGACCCTTTAAATTGCACCTGGGGAAGCCGATCCACCCCAGTACAGTGCACCAGCTCTTGCCGGTACGCCGTACTGGGGCGTACCGGCTTACTTTCACCTCTGGCTACAGCTCACTTCATCGGATGCATGCCGTGGAAAATACAGTGGGGAGATTTATATACTCAGAGAACATGAAACAATGGGTGTTACCCTACACACTGTAACAAAAGTGGTCAGGTAAGGTGAGCTATTACCAGCAGGAGAGCGGCGGGGAAAAAACCTTTTGTAGTGATAATCAAGGTGGGCCATTTCAGGTTTTTTCCCCCTCGCTCTCCTCTTGTAATAGCTCTCCTTACCTGATCACTCTGGTTACAGTGTGTAGGGTAACACCCATTGTTTCATGTTCTCTGAGTATATAAATCCCCCCACTGGATTTTCCACGGCATGCATCCGATGAAGTGAGCTGTAGCTCACGAAAGCTTATGCTCAAATAAATTGGTTAGTCTCTAAGGTGCCACAAGTCCTCCTTTTCTTTTTGCAGATACAGACTAACACGGCTGCTACTCTGAAACCAGTACTGAAAGGACACTGCGCTAAATGTGAGAAATATCTTTTACCTTAAACTGTTGCTGAATGGAGCTCCCAGCAACCAAAAATTTGAACACAGTGCACTCTACCACTTGAGGCTATCCATGTAGATATGTGTATGTACCCAGTCTCCCAAAATACACATACCTTCACACACAATGAGCCAAGTCCCAGGTGTATTACAATATTATTATTTATGTGTATTACAGTAGGGTCTAAAGCCCCTGCTGAGATCAGGACCCGCTGTGCTAGGCATCACAGAGACACATAGTAAGAGAAAAACCCTGCCCCAAAGAGATTAGAATCTAAATAGCTAAGACAAAGGGTGGGAGAAAAGTAGTATTGATATTCCCATTTTATAGACAGGATACAGAAAAATTAAAATGCCTCGATTCCCCACTTATACAATAGGAATAGTTTAGCTGAGGTCACACAGGAGGTCTGTGGCAGAACTAAGAATTTAATTCAGATCTCCTGAGTCCCACTCCAGTGCCATAGCTCTCAAAATAATACAGGTACACACTTATACAAGTAGTGCTATTGATATTGATTGAGCCATTTGTTTAAGATGATCGGAGCCAGGTTAGAGCATGATCATTCGCACTGCAGGTGTCATGATGGCACCAGGTGTCCCTTATCTACGGACAGAGTTAGAGTAATAAAACGTCTGATGAAAAACAAGGTGTCAGAAATTAAAAGTGGTATGTACCCACTGACCACAGCCCGGCAGTGATCCACAGGCAGTGTCTGGAGCACGGGAATTAGAATTACATGAGAAGGAGAAAACTAGATGTGCTTTGTTCGGGAAGTTGCTGAAATAGATTTTTTTTCTTCTTTTGTAAATACAGTCTGGAGCTCAGTAGCAATGCTATCCTATCCTGTGCTCCCACGCAGCAGCCCCTCTCTGCTTGTACGGCTGTTTAAGTTTAATTGGAATACACAGCACTTTTGTCACATTTATATTGTGGCAAACATTTAAGCAAACCAGAAAGGCCTTTTCAGCTCAGCACATTTATTTCTGATCGCTGAACCCAAGTGGAAATACAAGCAACAGAATCTTTTCTTTACTGCTTGTTTCAGTCGGTAATTCCAGAGGCAATAGGATTCCCTCATTCCTCTGCTTGCAGAGGAGTATAAAAACAAGCCAAGATTGGCTAACTCAGAGGACGGTTATGGGATATGGAGCCTTTCATCTATAGGTCATTGGTTTGAATCCAGCACAGGTCTGTAGTAACCAAAAGTCATTACTGTCAGATAGAGGTTCAGTGGTCTCAGTAAAATTATTTGAGTGGTTTCACTCTAGTTCCTAGTGCAAGTGTCTGCAATACAAAATCACCAGGCAATTAGCTCACATTGGGTAGTCAGCCATCAGGTGGTAAGATCCCCTTTCTAGTCTTATGAATGCCCAGAAAGAGAAAGAGTTCCACACAAACTTCCACGTGGCTGGACTTTACAAAAACAAGACAAGCCATTTACAACACACACTTCACTTCTCTACAGAGGAAAAAGGACAGTAAACTATCTAAACTCCTACATGCCACAGGGGGCTACAACAGTGGTACCCTCAACTCACCTAACAATATTGTTAATCTATCCAACCACACACTTAGCCCGGCGGAAGAGTCTGTCCTATCTCGGGGACTCTCTTTCTGCCCCACCACCCCCAAGAACATGATACAGTTCTGCAGTGATCTGGAAGCCTACTCTCGTCGTCTCCGACTTAAGGAATATTTTCAATACACCACTGAACAATGCATTGACCCACAGGAACCCTCCTACTAACACTACAAGAAGAAGAATTCTGCTTTGACTTCTCCTGACGGTCAAAGTGACAGACTAGACTTCTACATAGAGTGCTTCTGCACACGTGCACAGGCTGAAATTGTGAACAAACAGCATCACTTGCCCCATAACCTCAGCCATACAGAACACAACACCATCCACAGCCTCAGAAACAACTCTGACATTATAATCAAATGGGCTGACAAAGGAGGTGCTGTAGTCATAATGAACAGGTCAGATTATGAACAGGAGGCCGCCAGGCAACTCTCCAACACCACATTCTACAGGCCACTATCCTCTGACCCCACTGAAGAGTACCAAAAGAAACTACACCATCTGCTCAAGAAACTCCCTGCTACAGCACAGGAACAAATCTACACAGACACACACACAGAGCCCCGACCAGAGGTATTCTATCTCCTACCCAAGATCCATAAACCTGGAAACCCTGGACGCCCCATCATCTCAGGCATCGGCACTCTTACAGCAAGATTATCTGGCTATTTGGATTCTCTCCTCAGACCCTACGCTACCAGCACTCCTAGCTATCTTCGAGACACCACCGACTTTCTGAGGAAACTACAATGCTTTGGTGATCTTCCTGAAAACACCATCCTGGCCACCATGGATGTAGAAGCTCTTTATACCAATATTCCACATGAGAATGGACTACAAGCCGTCAAGAACAGTATCCCTGATGAGGCCATGGCACACCTAGTGGCTGAGCTTTGTGACTTTGTCCTCACCCACAACAATTTCAGATTTGGGGACAACTTATACCTTCAAGTCAGTGGCACTGCTATGGGTACCCGCATGGCCCCACAGTATGCTAACATCTTTATGGCTGACTTAGAACAACTCTTCCTCAGCTCTCATCCCCTAGTGTCCCTCCTCTACTTGCTCTACATTGATGACATCATCATCATATGGATCCAAGGGAAGGAGGTCCTTGAAGAATTCCACCTGGATTTCAACAATTTCCACCCCACCATCAGCCTCAGCCTGGACCAGTCCACACAAGAGATCCGCTTCCTGGACACTACAGTGCAAATAAGTGATGGTCACATAAACACCACCCTATACCAGGAAACTTACTGACCGCTATACTTACCTACATGCCTCCAGCTTCCATCCAGCCAAGCCCTAAGATCCATTGTCTACAGCCAAGCCCTAAGATACAATGGAATTTGATCCAATACCTCAGACAGAGACAAACACCTACAAGATCTTTATCAAGCACTCTTAAAGATTGACAGAGCGAGACGGGTACCCAGAAATCACTTACTAAAGGACAGGCCCCACAAAGAAAATAACAGAACACCACTGGCCATCACGTACAGCCCCCAGCTAAAACCTCTCTAGCACATCATCAACGATCTACAACCTATCCTGGAAAATGATCCCTCACTCTCACAGACCTTGGGAGACAGGCCAGTCCTTGCTTACAGACAGCCCCCAACCTGAAGCAAATACTCACCAGCAACTACACACCACACCACATAAACACTAACCCAGGAGCCAATCCCTGTACCAAACCTTGTTGCCTACTCTGTCCCCATATCTACTCTAGTGACACCATCAGAGGACCCAACCACAACAGCAACACCATCAGAGGCTCATTCACTGCATGTCTACTAATGTTATATATGCCATCATGTGCCAGCAATGCCCCTCTGCCATGTACATGGGCCAAACCAGACAGTCCTTACGTAAAAGAATAAATGGACACACATTGGACATCAGGAACGGTAACACACAAAAGCCAGTGGGAGAACACTTCAATCTATGGACATTCTATAACAGATTTGAAAGTAGCTATACTTTCAGAAACAGACTTCAAAGAGAAACAGCAGAACTAAAATTCATTTGCAAATTTAACACCATTAATTTGGATTTGAATAGGGACTGGGAGTTGCTGGCTCTTTACAGAAGCAGCTTTGCCTCTCCTGGAACTGACACCTCCTCATCTATTGCTGGGAGTGAACTAGATCCACCCTGATCAAATTGGCCCTGTCAACACTGGTTCTCCGCTTGTGAGGTAACTCCCTTCTCTTCATGTGTCAGTATATTTATGTCTGCATCTGTAACTTTCACTCCATGCATCTGAAGAAGTGAGGTTTTTACCCATGAAAGCTTATGATCAAATAAATCTGTTAGTCTTTAAGGTGCCACCGGACTCCTTGTTGTTTTTATAGAAAATAAATAGTTTTTAAAACCTGCACAAATATTTGATAACATTTTAGACCTCAGGCAAAGGTTCCTGGTATCCCAAATAAACTACGGTATTTCAAAACAGCCAGGAGAGACAGGCAGGGAGACCCCATAAATACTGGATAGACCTTAGCAAAGGTTAGAACTTGTTAATGTTTGGTGTGTTATAATATAGTGGGGAAGGAGAGTGATGGTCCTTCTTGGTCTATCCTGAGGTGAGAAACTACAGCCTGGTACCCCAGGACTGAAAGGCAGCACTCCAGATCTCCAGCTGGACACAGTGAAGTGGGGGAGAAGAATTCCAGTCCCAGGGAACAGGAGGTTTTCCCTTAATTTGTTACTTTAAAAAAAAACTGTTTACCAAAATTCAGCGGCCCGTGGGACCCAGAGAGCTGTTTTAACATCACACTGTAATGCTGTTTTAGGACAGAAGAGAAATATCATATGCAACTGAAACCGCAGGAGAAATTGAGGTAACCAGAATTTTAATTACCCAAAGTGAAATTCTGCTGGGAGCCAGACTCCAGTGTTATCATTCCTATTTCATCAGAGAACTCCTACAGGAGATCTAATTTTCAGAAGTTCTGAGCACCCACAACTCCATTTAGAGTTAGTGACAGCTGAGGTTGATCAGTAGAGTGGGTCAGAAAATTGGGAAGGATGGAGTTGGAAAATTTCAAAGTTTTGGCACAAAAATCAAAACCTAAAAATTTTTGGTTAAAAACTTCCAACTGAAAAGTCAAAATTATTTGGAAATGTTGTCATAGTGCCTCATGGGAGTTGTGGATCAGGCATCTCATGCCCCTACTCTCCTATATGGGCCAGGCTCCCTGATTGGACTGTACCTCCTATAATGCATCAGGGTCTCCCCTCTTGTTGAGCCACTGTGGTGCATCATGGGAGTGTCTGGCCAAAATAAATCATGGGAGATTTCGTCCAGCTGGGGAACCCAGCTCAGAGAAGATTGGGGGCATAACGTACCTGAACTATAGCTCCCATGAGGCAATGCAACAGCATTTCAAATAAAAGTTTTTGGGTTTTTGACAAAAAAGTCAACATTTCCCAAGAGAATCAGAAACTTTTTACGAAAAATTCTGTCTTCTCAAAAACAGTTTGGAGAGAGAATTTCAGCCAGCCCTAGTATTCAGTAATGTTGAAAATTGGGCCCTTAATGACCACATGGCCAATTTTAGGTCTTCTCTGAAAATATATCTAGGGAATTATGACAGCACCTCCCTGTATGCATGTGCCTGCCCTAGACCATCTGCTACCTCTTCATTGGTACATAAGATATCATCACTGGTGCCTTTTGCAAACCTTGGAGGTTTGGGTTGGAGGGTGTTTGTTTGTTTTTTTACTATTAATACACTGTATTTTTTAAATTAAACAGTAATACACTGTGTGTATGCATTTAGGAATAACTTTAACCAAACAACAGTTTATCCTCCACCTCTGAGATCAAACAGGCTAGAACTGGATACGTGGTTGTAATAGGCCTACACTGACTAAGCCCACTCCATTCAGAAAAGTGAGTACGAAACACAAGGGTTTTGTCATGACATGCAAGTGGTGATTTGTGTGCACAATTGCCACAATTGTCCAGACAATCACTGTCATGGTGCAAGCAGTTTAAAGCACCACTGTGCACCTAATGTTATAAAAAATTAGCAAAATATTTTGCTATTTGAAACTTGCTACTTTTTAGAGTGAATACTAAGACATGGAAAGTGACTAATGTATTTATTTATGTAGAGGTTTATATAGTACATTATATCCCCATCCCAGAAAACTGGTGATAATACTGGAGGTTCCCTATTCAAACTAGTCTTGCAAATCCTATTTTGACATTTTAAAAAATGAATGCTTTTTCTGTTAAGAGAAGCAGCTAACCACCCATCAACAAGCAAAGTAGCCTGCAAAGCAAACTCCAGGAGTGAGTTCATATGTTGTTACATTTTGTGTTCCAGTTTAGTGTTCCTGCTTTTGCCCTGTACACCCCTTAGGTGGAAGTGTCACACTGAGTGCCATGGAACAATTCACAGTACATCAGTTACAGAGACACCTCTGCTAAATAAATTTGTGCTGATCCACTGTGAAAATTCTGTGTTCAATAGCTCTCAGCGTATCTCATTTCCTTCCATATCTGGAGTGGCTTAACAGCAAGCTCAGCTGTAGAATAAAGCATGCAAGGGCACTTTGAAATCCTTGTGTGGAAGCAATGTACAAATTTACAGTATTATGATAAAAATCACTTTGGGGTTTAAGTGCTACTAATAATTCCAAGTTTGTAGAGAGCTTGTTTAATAAACTAGAAGGAAAGTATTGTCTGTGACAGCAAAGATACAATATTAATTTTGAACCCTGGCATTTTTCACATTACAATGAAGTGCCAACTAGCTGCAGGTATAACTTGTATAGACAGTGAGAATGTGCGCCACAGGTGTGATAACATATCTGAATCCAAGACACATGCTCCAGGATGCATTGACTTGTGCATCCAAGCTAGTAAATCGGTTTTCCCTTTTAAAGGATAGGAATCAGAAAAAGCTGAGTAGATGGTAGGAAGTGGTACAAGGGAAAGTGCTGAGGTTTCTAGAGATATGAGAAATATTAAATTATAATAGATTGGGGCTTTTTTAAAAGGTTAGAAGTTTTACTGTTCTGTCTTTTGACCCCATTACAATTAATGTTCCATTTATTTCAATGTTTTTGTTTCTTTTTGACATACTAGCCAGCTGTATAAAGAAGTTTGACCTACGGTACTTGGCTTAGTGGCAGGGGGTATCTCATATAATCAGTACCCTTTATGTGCAGCTACACCTGCATCTTACCAGTCTGAGAAGCCAGTTTAAAACATCTAGGGTGAAATCCTGGCCCCACTCAACTCAATGGCAAGATCACCATTGACATCAAAAGAGACAGGATTTCACCCCTCCATGCAATCATACTCCCAGTGTTGGAGTCCTACATAATAAGGAAACCAATAGAATTCTACAAAAATTTCATAGAAATGACCGTAGAAACCTCTAGTATCTAAAAAGTAAAGATTTCCCTTTTTGACCATCCTATAGATTTCTATAGCAGGGATATTGATTCTATACTGTATAAATCTATAGGATGGTTCTAAAAGCTACTGGAAGACTATTGACTTGGATGCAGGACAATGAAGCACAGACACAAAGCTATAAGTAGAAGCTGCTACTTTATTAACTTAATAAACGGCTTAACCAAATAAACAGCATCCATACATCTACCCAGCAGTTCCTGTTCCAATGTGGCTTTTCCAAGTGGCCTACAGAAAAAGGGGGTAGGGGCAGAGGTGAAAGTAAGCCGGTGCGTACCGGTAGGAGCCGGTACGCAGTACCAGGACCGGCTTTCCAAGAGGGCAATTTAAAGCCTTGGGGTAGCGGAGGCGGGGCTGCGGTGGGGATTTAAAGGGCCCTGGAGCTCCAGTCGCTGCTACCCCCCCTGGGGCTCTTTAAATCCCAGCCTGAGCCCTGCTGCCCAAGCCCTGGGGTAGCAGTGGCAGGGCTTTGGTGGGGATTTCAAGAGCCCCGGAGCTCCAGCCGCCACTACTGCCCCGGGGCCCTTTAAATCCCCGCCTGAGCCCTGCTGCCCGAGCCCTGGGGTAGCGGCGGTGGGGCTCTGGCCGAGATTTAAAGGGCCAGGGCAGTAGCGGCGGCTGGAGCCCCAGGGCCCTTTAAATTCCCGATGGAGTCCGGCCACCGCTACCCCAGGGCTTGGGCAGCAGGGCTCAGGCGGGGATTTAAAGAGCTCGGGGCTCCGGCAGCTGCTACCACAGTGGAGCCCCAGGGTAGCAGTGGAAGCTGGGAGCCCCCAGGGCTCCTCAGTGATTTAAAGGGCCTGGGGCTCCGCTGTGGTAGCAACAGCTGGAGCCCTGGGCCCTTTAAATCACCCCCGAGCCCCAGGGCTCCCAGCCGCCTCTGCAGCTGGTAGCTCAGGGGTGATTTAAAGGGCCCTGGGCTCCCAGCCACCACTACCACAGCTGGAGCCCTGGCCCTTTAAATCAAGATTTAAAGGGCCCGGGGATTTAAGGCCACGCCTCTTCCGGTTGAGGCCACGCCCCCTGCTCAGGACTCGGGCGTACCGGTAAGTCCTCTGACTTGCTTTCACTCCTGGGTAGGGGTATCCTTAGCAGTCCCTCCAGAACTAAAAGGATTCAACCCTGCTGTCATCCTGATTCCCATACCTCAAGTGAGGCCTAAGGGATGAGATAAGAAGTGTCTGAAGTTATGCAAGACACTGAATCTACATCCCTGCCCTAAAATAGAGGCCCAAATCCAGTGCTTGTCTGGCTCACTCACTCTCTGAATTAAATGGCCCATAAACTGCCCCCTGCTAACCTGCAGTCTGCACTGAACTATACTGCCAGATTACTGCCCCCCACCCCAAGACAGAGCTACTAAAGCAGTAGGAAGAGAGGAATGTAAGAACTTTTACTGTCATTGCCAGGTCTGCCTCATGGAACCATTAATTCTAGACCCACACTGCACTCAACCAAGTCCCCAGCACACTGGGAGATCCAGCAGCCCCTCTATATCAAGATGATATAGACTGAGTGTATGGAGTAAAAAGGGGGTGCCAAAAATGGCAGCCCATGCCCAGGATGAGACCTAGGTAACCACAAGGGGTCAGGAGATCAATTACGAACTCTATACCCCCCTCCAAAAAGCCAATAAAAGTTTGTGGAGGGGGAAGCAGCACACGTGGCCTCATCCGTTCTCATAAACCTCTTACATTCACACATACCCATGGAACACTCAGGAGCTTTATGAGGGAAGGGAAGGATACTCAATGCTCAGCAAGGGGCTAAGAGACCCTCTCCTACCCCTGCCCTATCCATCCCAAGCCTCTCATGTTATGGGCGGGATATTTCCTATTAATTTATATAGGACTCTTTTTTAAAGGGTAGATTCAAATCCCATACGGGGACAACCCAGCTGGCATAGAATCATAGAAATGTAAGGCTGGAATCAAGTTATCAAATCCAACCCCCTGGGCTGAAGCAGGACCAAGTGAACCTTGACCATTCCTGGCAGGCGGCTGTCCAACCTGTTCTTAAAAACAATCTTAATCCAATGATGGGGATTCAGCAACCTCCCTTGGAAATCCATTCCAGATCTTAATTACATTTACAGTTAGAAAGTTTTTCCTAATATCTAACCTAACGCTCCCTTGCCACAGATTAAGCTCCTACCTCCAATGGACATAGAGAACAATTGATCCCCATCCTCTTTATAACAGCCCTTAACATATTTGAAGACTCTTATCAGGTCTCCCTTCAGTCTTTTTTTTCCTCAAGACTAAACATAGCTCTTCTAAACCTTTTATCATTTTTGTTGCTCTCATCTGGATTTTCTCCAATTTGTCCATATCTTTCTTGAAGTGTGGCACCGAGAACTGGACTGAGTACTCCAGCTGAGGCCTCACCAAGTAAAGAGGGACATTTAACTCCCATGTCTTACATGCAACACTCCTGTTAATACACTCAAAAATTATTAGTCTTTTTCACAATTACATCGCATTGTTCACTCATTCAATTTGTGATTCACCATAACCCCCAGATCCTTTTCAGCAGTACTGTCGCATAGCCAGTTATTCCTCATTTTATAATTGTTCATTTGATTATTCCCTCCTAACCATAGTAGTCTGCACTTGTCTTTATTGAATATTGTCCTGTCAACTTCAGAGCAATTCTCTAATTTGTCAAGGTCATTCTGAATACAAATCCTTTCCTCCAGAGTGCTGGCAACCCCTCCCATCTTACTGTCACCTGCTTCACTCCATTATCTAAGTCGTTTATGAAAATATTGACTGGGACACAGGAATGACTCTTGTAGAATCCACCAGTTATACCCTCCCAGTCTGACAGCTGCTCTCCGAGTATGGTCTTTCAATCAGTTGTGCACCCATCTTACATTATTTTCATCTAGATCACATTTCCCTAGTTTGCTTATGAGAATGCCATGTGGGACTGTGTCAAAAGCCTTACTAAAATCAAGATATATTACATCTACTGTTTCTCCCCATCTACTAGGCCAGTAGCCCTGTCAAAGAAAGAAATTAGGCTGATTTGACATAATTAGTTCTTGACAAATCCATGCTGGCTATTCCTTGTAATCCCATTATCCTCTAGGTGCTTACAAATTGATTGATTAATAATCTGTTCCAGTATCTTTCCAGGTATTGAAGTTAGGCTGACTGGTCTATAATTCCACGGGTCCTCTCTGTTCCCCTTTTTAAAGATAAGTACTATGTTTGCCCTTCTCCATCCTTAGGGACCTCACCTATCCTCAATGAGTTCTCCACGTCTATCCAGGCAAAGTAGCTAAATTCAATTTTATGTATGTCCTCTGTCGGTCTGTTTGATCTTCATTTTCTCTTTACATATGAGAAAAATTTTATGATTTTCTATATTAAAAAGAACAAGACCTGTGCATTTCTATGCATTTTAACAAATAAATTACAATCTTCTGGATGTATGCAATATGTAGTGAAAGTGAAATAGTTTACCCTAGGTATTATTTATTTTAGTGTAACAAAATACTTGCTATTCCAATACCTGACAATTGGTATACTCTTAATGCATTGCAGCGTAATGATTTTATGGTGGTGAGGCTACAGTTTGTTGCCCTCATACACAAACATACATGACCACTCTTTCACTACTTATATTAGCATAGCCAAAAGGTAGGGATAACATGATTCCTGTTTTCCTGCATAATATTGCATCATCATTTACATACATACAGCTGACACATGCATGTTAGCTAAAAGCATACAAAATTCAAGTAATCACTTCAAGCCCTCTCAGGGACGCAAGTATGCATTAGTGAAATTTCTGAAATGAAATTGTTTTAATATAGCATCCCTAGGTTTTTATGATCCTTGATCTTTTGTCAAAGCTGAATGTATGGAGAAGTAAAATAAAGGCATGGTATAAATGCCAAGGTTATAAGGAACTAATTACATGAAACCATATCTCTTTTCGCAGCTGATTCGTGCTGCAAGTCAGGGACATCTTAGAAAACAAGAGAAAAGAGGAAGAATTGGAAAAGCTGCAAAAATAATTTGGGGAGGAAAATAATAAAAAATATGTAACTAGGTAAAGTTACATACCTACTAGTCTGAGGAAGGCTCAGAAGCCAAGAATCCTGGATTCTATTCCTTCTACCACTGATTTGCTGTCTTGTATTCAGCAAGTTCTCTTTCCTGCCTCAGTTATCCCTCTTTGCAATGAGGGTAATACTCAGCTAGCAGGGATGTCATGCAGATTGATTAGCACTTTTGAAACTGAAAAGTGCCTATTAGTTGAGAGTACATATGAAGGGAATTCCTTGTTGGTATCCTTTCATCATGTCCACTGACCACAAATTAAATTTACCAGATAGCTGCAACAGTTTGAGAGCATGTGTTTAGTTCTAAACATTCCTTCATACATTTCACCCACTGGGAATCCATTCTTCATTTGCTGAGACACAAAAAAAGTGCTTTTGTAGAGCAGAAGAATGAGAAGAGCTACTTCCACACATAAGAATCTTATTCCAGCCACATGGCCGTATTTTACAGCACTGCCATTGCACTTCACTGAGTGGGGCTGATACCTTTGACAGGCATCTGAGGCAGGACACTACCTTTAAATTTATTAGGAAATAATATTTGGAACCCTGTTGCAATATGCCAATTTCCTGAAATGGTTAAGAACTCAGTGCAGAATGCCCCCTTAACTGTCACATCAAAATAGGCTTACCATGCCAAACTTAATTTTCAGTCATATCCTTCACAGTGCTTGAGAAGTCATGGAAATATGTGACACTGTAGTTGCCTCCTAGCATTGCTGATCAGCTCTGTGGAATTGCAAGGCAAAGTGTGAGCCAAGAGCACAAATGTGGCTATACGGCATATAAACGCTCTAACTGGATGGTATGGAGACCAGAGTTAAGATTATTTTTAGTATCCTTAATACCTCATTCTCTGTGAAATTCCACAGGGCATGGCTGAAAAAAAGAACAAAGCAAAATTGGACTCTAACTGGAGTAATTATTTCCTTTTTCAAATAATCATATTTTTGCATTCTCCAGGGCAGCAGACAGTAACGAACAGCTAATGCTAAATTTCTTATAAGAGTGTGATCAATAATTGAGCTGTAACTGTGATATGGTTTATACAGTGGGCTGACTTAAAACTTATTTGGTTATCTAAGGCAATTGACAATAGCTCATTATTTGCAGTATTCCTTGTAATATATGTCTACAGGATACTGAGATAGCTTTATGGACAGAATTATCTTCTGAGACATTTTTATGCATGACCACTCTACTTTTACATAAATCAACTTCTATATCGAATTATATATTTATCAGTTCATCTTTCTGATCAGTTTCTCTCTTTAAATATGTAGAGTAAAAACGGGCCCTGTGATGCAAAGGCCTATTATCAGGAAACTAAAGTACCCCTTTGAGTTCTTCTCATCCATGTGAATTATTGTTTTGAATTACCTCTTCCATTTGGTTTAATATGTATTTGGGAGCATAAAGGTAGCATTTAGATGATGTCTCTCAGGTACAATACTCTTCTCCTTGTTAATTGCAGAAAACAGATTTGCTCAATATCAGAAACTGAGATAAGGTCATGACATTCGGGGGGAAGTGGGCGGGCTTTTTATGGTTTGTAAAACCTTCATTAAACTTTCCGAAGACAGGGCCTTCAGTGGCTTGGGGAAAAGCAAAATCTTCACAGTGCTACTGGGGAACATCACCTGTAATTTATTCACTTTGAATGCTTTTTATGGTGCAGTTCAAGACAGATGCATGACATGATTCCAACATCCACAAACCTGAGGCATGAAGTAATTGAATCCATAACCAGAAGCTGGTAAATGGGTAGTCTTATGAGTTATGCTGTGTTACATGGAGAACAGCTTGCTTCACAATCATTATTTTGCAGTAGTTCAGAATTCATGTAATGAGGACTCCATGCTGTTAGCATTCTAACCCTTGATTGTTGGAACATTTCTGTCACATTAAAAAAATGACATATTGCCAGAAGATAGACAGAAAACAGTAAGCGGAAGCTGCTTGGCAGAGAGTAAAGCTACAGTTTACTTGCAATTTTCCTGCAAATAAGTGGCTCACTAATAAGACTGTTAATAAGATGAGTTCTGCTAGATAAGAGTAATGTAACAAAACACTTTGTTGCCAAAGGGCACTGTTACTATATTATTCTCTGAGTCAGAGACAATTCTTAAATTACTGCAAAATGTTAAAAATTTGCAGTTATTTGAATCAAAACATGGTCTTTAAAGTAGAAAAGGCAAAAGTTCAATGAAAATTCCAAGATATTGATTTCTCAGTTATACTTGAGGTGAGCACATTAAGGAAACTATTAAACATTAAAATTCAACACTGCTTTATTTAAAATCATGTACTGATGAAATGTAGTTCTCTGCAAGATGCTGCTCTAATTTCCATCAATTCCATCCTACCACCAATCACTGCATTCATTAGATCAGAGAACCTGATTCTCTATTTTTGATCATGCACTTGTACTTCAAGAATTGTTTAAGGCTATTCCCCACACACACACACTTTTTTTTAAAAAAAAAGAAAAACAAGCTGAATATTCTCTGAAACGTGGCGCTCTCTCTGTCTCTCTCACACACACGCGCGCACACACACACACTTAAATTGCCCCCAACAATTTCAGAATCTGTATAAAAAAACTTCAAAAACTTGACCGAAGATTTTGACTTTCACAGTTGGGAGTATATTTTATTCTGCTACTACACAGCATTTCTCAACAGTTCACTTTGTGTGTCCATGTGCCTGTTGGTTTTTGAAGGAACTGTACTGTATCCCATGGAAAAAAGCAAGGGCAGCTCCCTGCCTCTACTAAAAATATCCCTTTTTGTAAACACCTCGTGAAATGAATCAAGCAGACTCCGCTTTCTGCTGTGGCTACTGCTGAAGACATATATTCATGGCTTTTATTTTTAAATTTCCTAGATGAGATCATTTTAGACAGTTCTCCTTTTGATAGCACACATGCTAGCAGACCGATAGGTTTGTGAAAATAATTTTTGTATAACACAATTAAACAGGTGTAAATTATCTCCAAGATTTTTAGCCTATTCTCAGTTTGTTTTCTTGAGGAAGCAATGCATTTGGGAAGTGATATTGTGGTGTTTAAAAAAAAAAAAACTATTCGGCAGTGTACCCTAGGCCACCCTAAGAGAACATCATAACTTTTTAAGCATGAATAGACCTGCAGCAGATGATAATTAGATGAAAAGTCACAAAACAATAAACAGGAAGTCTGTACTGAGGTTGGGGGTGAGAAGGAAGCAGCTTGCTTTGAAATAATTATTTTACTACAGAGCAGAAATGGCTTAATGAGAATCTCATGCTGCCAGAAGCTGTAACCCTTGATTGTTGGAATACAGCTGTCACATTAAAAATGACACATTGTCTATAGATTGGCAGAGTGCAGTAATCATAGATCTCACATCTGTACTACGCTTAGCCAATTAAAAGGATTCTTATTGCAAGGATGGGCCAAGGTTAGTGAAATTATTGAATAAGTTTAATTGTATCTACCTTTTTCAAAGAAATATACCCAAAACATATTTTAAATTGTACCACGCCTACTAAGGGAGTATATAATACAAGTCTATAAAATCATGAATGGTATGGAGAAAGTGCATGGGGGAGTGTTATTTACTCCTTCATGTAATACAGGAACTAGAGGTCACCCAATGAAATTAATGGGCAGCAGGTTTAAAATCAACTAAAGGAGGCACTTCACAAAATGCATGGTCAACCTGTAGAACTTGTTCCCATGGGATGTTGCAAAGACCAAAAGTATAAATGGGGTCAAAAAAGAACTAGGAAAATTTATGGAGGATATTGGCTATAAGCCAAGATGGTCAGGGACACAATGCTATGCTCTGGGTGTCTCTTACCTTCTGACTGCCAAAAGCATCTAGCAGTGGCCATGCTCAGACAGGATACCGGGCTAGATGAATGATCTGTCTGACCCAGTATGGCTATTCTTATGTTCTTATAACAAAGGAAAAAAAGTCAGACACGAAGTCTACTGCTCTGCCTTTAAAGAAAGGCTGTCACATCTTATAATCAATGCATAGTACCACACTTACTTTAATTGAAGAGTTCAGTATGACTCTACACGTCGTGGAATTAAGATAAAACAATCATTAATACAAAACAAAGGAGACCACTCTGCACCGAGACCTGATTCAGGTAAGTATCCCTATTCAGGAAAACGCTTAAGCATATGTTTCATTTCAGCACTAAAGTTCGAAGCAAAGCACACTTTCAAAGTGATTTCCTGGGGCCTATATCTGTACATGTGAGAATGGTGGCCTTCAGTAACCATTACACAGCTATAAGCCCAGCCTTGTCGTACAGACCTGACATATCACAGATATTTGTGGCTGTACTATACACAGCTACAAACTACAAGTCTGGAAGTTAGGAAAATTCATGTTGCCAAGAGTTAGAAAGAAAGCAGTACAAATTAAGTCATTTCACAGTGCAACCCTATCACTTTCTGCTCCCCAGCACGAGGTGGTATATTGTTTAGACCAGAGCATGAGTTTGCTAGGAAATCTCCTGAGAGCCAGCCTTTGAGGATTATACATGACTAATGTTCGGTTTCCTAAATGCCCCCATAGGCACAGCTATGCTGACCTTAACTAGACAGCATGTGGTTTTCCATTCAAATTTGAAGCATTGTTAAGTTTTAAAACTTTTGGAGAAAGCTGTTATACTTTCTAGCCCAAACAGAACCATACAAATTGTATTAAAGTTTTAAAATTAATATGCTGTATCTACAAAGACTCCATGAAAAATAGTAGGGAACTCAGTAAACAGATTCCATTTATTTGAAACGTGCTTAGACACTACCCATGCTGTAGAAAATCCTAAATAGGTTAGATTATATTAGATTACACATAGGATCTTGCCACTGCTAGTTAGTGATATTCTTCATTTCACCTATTCCACAATTTTTTTTTCCCCAAAGAGGTAAGAAAACTTTACTGAAGAAGTTAAGCAATTTAGCTTAAAGTAGCAAGGAAACAGCTTCTGGCACAGTCATAAGCAGTTTTCAGGATGAGTTCAGCAGCAGGGGAGGATACAAGTGATCAGTTAAGTAATAAGAGTAACTGGAGTCAATGAAAATTACTGTGGAGTTTTTCAGCAGTTAGCAGGGATAGGCACACATTATTATGGATTCACAATGCTTTTGTGAATGGAAGGAGGACTTGCAATAGATGGAACACAAGGGGAAGAAAACAGGATGCTAACTAGACTGGAGGCTGCAACATACAGGAAGCTTGCTTTGGTCTCTGCCAGATAAGTAAAAGACAACAAAAGACTTACTATAAATCTCACTAAAGGCTAGATTGTGGAGTTACCACAAGCCCTGGGTTAGGGACCAAGTTATAAAGCACACTGTCTCAATAGGAGAAGTAATCTGTGCACAATATTACCAACTCTGAGTGTTCAAAAATCATGAGACTGGTTTAAAAACCATGAGTTTTAAAATATAAACTTGGGTTCTTTTTATTTGCTTTCTGGATTTTGGGCATATAGGATTCACTTGTGTCCTGTTTTTCAGGCTTTTCTCTGCAACCACCAGGGATAGAAGCTGGCTTTTTTTTTTTTTTTTTGTATTAAATAATAACTTAGGATTCTCCCATGACTCTGGAAATGGGGGCTTTAAGAAGAAACTCCAGAAATCACAAGGTTTTGCAACACCGTGAGTCAGCACTTTAACTGGCGCAATGTATTTTCCCCTCAGTATCAGATCAGCTGCATTGATTGGGCATGAAGATGGGTGAAGTCAAGCCACTGCCCACATTCCACACTGCACAAACCACTCCCTGCCCGCATGCATGGGATGGGAAATAGCAGCCCTTAAGAGGCATCTGTCCCCCTGCTCTGTTGTCCACAATACCAATACCCTCCTGCTCATGTGTGTACTATGGATCATGATTTGATCCTAAGATTTGCACTGAATCCTCTTCAGGATCCTGCATTTCACTGCAGCCCGTTGCGTCCAAGTTACAAATGCAGCAGATATGAGGTTTGACTTATAAAAGCAAATCAAAACCTACATACCTTTTCCATTTGCCACACTGCTTTAAGGTTCCAAAACATTCTGAGATACATCACATTTAATGTTGGTAGCAAATGCACACACTCTGTACACTCAACAGTATTACCTTTCACAGGAGAAAAACAGAAAATAACTAGCTGGCCTGTAGGAAGGAACAGAGGCAGTGAGGCATGCCAATGCCTCTAATAGGGACAGGGGCATTTAAAGGATAATACTTCATTATGTGCCGTATCACATATGGATAAACAGAAAGTACCTCATGTTCTGCAGAAACAAATCCTAGCTGCTGATAATCTAATGGGGTCCCTGACTAAGGATCCTACCCATTGCTCCTTGAAGTCAGTGGGAGTCTGTTGATTTCAGTGGGCATTAGATAAGTCTCTTACATCTCTAGAGATAGATTTTACTGGTACAGGTCATGTGCTTGTCTGCATATCCATTGCATTTGAAAAGAGGGAATGTGCACACACAGCTGTTTATGTGTACCTGGTTGTGTGCACCAACTGGATAGCTACATGTGCTAATGGGTAGTAGATGCACAATTTTGTAGTGTGTGTGCAAATGTGGAGAAAATGGTCTTTCCCCTGATAATTACTCTTTTGGTCACCAACCTTCTGATTTGTGTCCCAGTTTGTTAGACCACCATTAAGAAAGATTACCATTCTTATAATGAACCCCACAAAGCATCCAAAAAATGGTGCCCTTCCCTGGTGTATTCTTGCCTGGACTGGCTAGTTACTGAGCAATCTGTTTTATGCTTAGTAGATTTCTTCTTCATTCACACTAGATGCTGTTAGTAATTGTTTCCACTACCAAGTCTCAGCAATTTAATGACAAAGGGAGTGAAGAATATCTCTGAAATGAGCACTGATGCAGGGCTCATGAAAAATGTATAAATGCAAGCCAACACCTTGGGCCAAATCCAGCCCTGATGTAAGTGGGTGCAACTCCACTGACTTAAAAAAAAAACTTTGGACCCCAAATTATCAGCAGGTATTAAATGACAATTTCACTGAAGTCAATGGAGCTGTGCCAATTTACAGCAGGTGTGGATCTGGCCCTTTGACTTTTAACAGATATGCATCCATTTTCACCAGGGCTGGATTTGGCCTATTGAGTGGAATAATGTTCTCCCCATCCCTATGACCTTCACTAGTACATATGTGCTCAAATTTCAGTTACTGGAAATAAAATATGGATATATTAAAATGTTTTTTTCTTTCAATAGAATGATTTATAGCATTAAATTCTGTATCGTATACTGCTAAACAAAAGTAGTATAATCAGTCATTAATTCAACATCCTGCTGTAAACAGGGCAGTTCGGTGCACAGAGTACAAAGACAATGGTATCTTACAGCTTAAATGCCTACAGCCATTTACTGGGCTGGCTC
Organism: Lepidochelys olivacea; assembly: GCF_965140295.1. Classification (NCBI taxonomy): domain Eukaryota; kingdom Metazoa; phylum Chordata; order Testudines; family Cheloniidae; genus Lepidochelys; species Lepidochelys olivacea. The sequence continues at coordinate 24,251,135 of NC_140422.1, forward strand.
TCAAACACCTGAAATTTTTAACAAATCTTTAAAATGTGACACACAACGTTCAGATTAAAAATCTACGTAACCAAATTATGTTATGCAATTTCTAGTCCTGTTGTTTTATTTATTACTTTTTGCTGAATTGTGAGCAGGGGAAATGTTTCAGAACTATCTGGGCAGCAAGAATGAATGAGGAGCTGTAGCTCACGAAAGCTTATGCTCTAATAAATTGGTTAGTCTCTAAGGTGCCACAAGTCCTCCTTTTCTTTTTGCGAATACAGACTAACACGGCTGCTACTCTGAAAAAAAATAAAGACATTTTCAATACTTCATTATTAGGTTTTACTGAAGAATTTAATAAGTTGAATTTTCCTATTAATACAATTGAGAATTTAATGAGTTTCTTAATTCATGACTTCAGTAAGCTTCTTCAATTTGATTATAAAACTATAATACAAGCTGCACTCTAATTGTCCAAGAGTCTGAAGATGACAGTATGTTTAAGTTTTCACTTTAGCATCTAATCTAAATAAATTAACAAATAGCACAAAATCTCTGCAGTGATTCTTAGTGATGTAATAGAATGAATAGTTTCTGAGAGAAATATATTATTAAAATAATGAAGCTTTATACTTACACAGCACCTTTCAACAGAGGATCTCAAAGCACTTTGCAAATGTTAATTCTCATGACGTCGCTGAGAGGTCATTAAGAATAATTATACCCATTTTACAGGTAACTGAAAACAAGACTCAGCTGAATACAGTCATGAAAATTTAGAGACTGAGCCTGATCATGCAAGGTACTGAGTGCTCTCAGCTCTACTGAAGGTTGTTGGGAGTTGAGAACACCAAGCACTTTAGAAGATTAGGCCTGTATGCTTGTCTTCACTACATGGACCTGTTCCAATAATTCAGCTGAATGACCCTCCATTCAGATCATCTCTTACTACTCGCTACAGCAGAAAGACCTCTTCAGCAGTCCGTGTCCATTGGGGTTGAATGATTTGGCCAAAATTTCACCATGATGGGTCACTGTGGGTTGGCAAGGGCATGATACTGGCCTTGTCTTCACTAAAAAAAAACCACTGTGCTTTTAACCCAGGTTTATGAGGATTGTAACTCATTTTAGTTAAGACAAGGCAATTTGTACATCAGTTAGCAGATCAAGTTGAAGACGGACGAGCCAAGTTTTAACTTAACTTGCTAACTTGTGTGAAAACTACGAGGTGCCTTGTCTTTACTAGGATTGTAACTCATTTTAGTTAACTTCAGTTAAGAGCACACTGTAGTGAAGACAAGGCCACTGTTAGCCATATTTACCTTCTTGCTGGCTTTAGCACCAGGAATAGTATCATTCATGGGGTTGGGTTTTTTTGTCATGCCTGTTTAGTCCCTCTTGACTTTCAGTGGTTCGGGTCAGCAAACCCAAGTTCAAACTCAGTAGCAAGCTCAACTTCATTTCATGAACACTCTACACTTCAGCAACTTATTTGATACCTATATAAACCTTATGTGGGTTTGCAACATTGGGCTGGAAGTCTTAAAATATTTCCGGCCCTTCTGTTTGTGCTTAGAAATATTGCAAGGTGCATTTTGCTCCTTTTTGCCAAGATGGCCAACCTAACGGTAGCCTTTGAAAATATTACATCCATGTCACAGTTTATTCATGGTGACAGCTGGACTCCTATCTATCCAGCTCAGGCATTTCTCTACAATAAGCTACTCTGTTGTATCTAAGTGCTCTACCGGTCTTAGAAAAACAAGTTTTGATAAACTGACTACAGCAAGCCCATACATTTTGCTGCAAGTGTAGCTTCTGGTTTTCACAGACCAGTTGTCCCACTCTGAGTTATTTGTGAAGAGTGGCCTTTGGGGAACACTGGCTTTCCCCCAATTCCCACCTTCCTCCAAAGAGGTAGTATGGGGGGGGGAGAGAGAGAAGCTGCAGAGTTTAACAGTGCCAATTGTCACTGCCTGGAGTCATCAGTGATATGGGATTATGAGAGAGACTAGCTGAAAGGTTAAGGATTTATCTAGAACATCTGAAATCAATATTAAAGCAAGATTTATAGCAATGTAGGTGATGAAAATTCATGTTTACTGGGTTAGCTGCTGTGATTTAAGGAAGCAGACAGAGACGCATTGTTCCTTTCCCATGAGCTGGCATTGGCTTCCACCATTGGTCACCATGAGGTATGCACATCTACCCACTTAACATTTCTACTTTGCTTGGTGGAAAACTTGAAGCTTGAAGGAAATTACTCGGTCTGGGTGAGTGGGGCACCTTGGAAACTGGTGCAAAGGATTCCAGGGGATGTCTGTGTGAAACAGGCTGAGAGTCTCTGCATATGGTTCATGGGTTGAGTAAAGATGAGACTCCACCTACACTACATACTTTTACAAGAGATAATAAAGATAGTTTTATGGGTCTGAAGAGCCATCATCAGCATTTTCCATTGTATATTTTATAACATGCTTTAAGAAGAGTTATAGACCTGTAAATATCAAACAAACAAATAATGGGCTGAGTGAAAATGTTACAGGACTTACATCTTCATGTCTGTGTTGTTACATGGGCTATTCTTACAACAAAACAGTTGTATCCAGGTTAACAGAAGTAACAATAAGTGAAATGTAAACTTTTCTTTAGAAACCAGACCATACAAAACATGGTGGGAAGGAGGTTTCAGTTTCCTTACAGACTCAAAACTGCACCTAGGAATTGTGTGAGAGTCTTAAAGGTACATTGTCAAATTAAAAAAATACATTCTGTCAGTAACTACATTTATTTATGTTATAGATAATACTTTAGAATGCAAAAAAGTGAAAGAATGGTACAAAATCTAGATAGTCATTGTTTATACAGAAGTCCCTAGCTGTATTTCTAATGATGAGGTTGTTTGTTGATTATACAAAGCCATATGCAAATAAGGGAAGGCAGAAAATGTTCAGATCAGAAATCCTAATAGGGATTTCTACCTTCTCAAAATGTTCCAGTATATTCATTTTAGCTGCTCTGATACCTTTAGGGTGTTGGTAGAGAAGAAAGAAGACACTCAGAAGGAGAAGCAGGTAGTGTTCTATGGGGACAAATGATGCACAGGAATACAGAGTAATTCCTTGTTGGAGGCTAATAAAGGTATATCAATTAAACAAAGATATTAGACAGATTAAAGTTTCAGAAATCCAAAACTAACATGCAGGAACTTTGTCTTATCTGATTGGTGGAAGTGAAATCACCACTCACCATTTCAGCAACTAGTTCATTTTAAGCAGTTATTCAGGAAGTGTGTAAGAGCGTACAAGTAGAAGCCAATACTTCAAAAATATTCAGAAGCTGGTTTGATTACTGTAAATCTAGTTTACCCAGTAAAGTGCTTAGGAACACTATATAAACCCAAAAAAATAGATTAATCAGAAATCAATCTAATGGCACCTGTATAAACTGTTGTGTACCTAACTTGTATACACACAAGTCTGGCTTATGCAAGGTATTTAGCCATTGCATGCAAAACTTGATTTGAGTGCCTATATATAGCAACGTGTGCAAAGTATAGGCATGATTTCAGAAAATCAGAATCAATCACTTAAATAATATTATGCTTATTTACCTTATGAAGTCATTCAGCCCAAACAACAAGGTGAAAATCTCTATATTCCAGAGCCAGCAAATACCTTGCACATAAAACTCCCACTGAGATCAATGGAAATTTTGAGTGAGGCCCAACTGCATAATACACTCCAGCATTCTATGGAGTGTTTGCATATGACTGGGACATAACGAGCTGTGGCTCAATCCTCAAGTTCTTACTGTTTTTGTACATCCTTAGGCAAAATTCCATTCAGGATTTAGCTGTGTGTGACCAAAGGGAGAGAATGCACAGCTAAAAACAGCTGCTCATAGTAAATGGAAACAAACCCAAAATATCAAATTAGCGTGCAATGCATGAATATTGGCAGAAATGGCCATGTTAACAGAGAATCTGACCACCAATCTTAGATTAAAAGGCTAAATATAAACCATGTAAGAATCCCTAAGGGAGGGAGAGTGACATGCCTCAGGCCATAAACCAATCTCAATCTGAAAGCATTTAGGAAGAAATTATGGAATTTCTTACACCTTCTTCCGAAGGCCTTGCCACTCTCAGAGATGGGATACTGGACTAGATGGATCATTGGTGTGATTTGGCATGGCAGCATCTGTGTTCTTATTAAACAATTAATACCCAAGCCCCGCTTTGAGGAAGGCAAATGTTACCCGCTTTTCACGGAGAGGTTCAATGGGTTGCCCAAGACGCATGGTAAGTTGGGCTTCCTGAGTTCATGGCTTTATACCACAAAGGATTTCAAACCTACTAGCCTTCAAAACTTTTGAAAATTTAGCCACTAAAAATAGAAAAAGATGAGGCATGAAAACAGTTTGTGGTAAGCAGATCTTGTTTGCAACATTTTTAGCCGCTTATCAAAAGCGGTTTGTCTAAGTAAGAACTCACAATTATTCCTTCTATTACTTTGCTTCAGGAAGGAAAAAACAGACCAGAAAAATGCTGCTTTGGGATTTAATTTTGGAGACCTGTATAGACACATTTAACCTTGTTTAAGAAATACATAATTAATCCTTTAGGAGAAGAACACAAATTCACTGGGATTCAGGCACTCAAATGTCTAGTCTTTTAAAAGGATGGTACTACCTCTTTCCATGCAACGTATTAGGAGTTCAGCACATCATTCAGCACACTCAAGCTTTCAGACTTGTTCCCCAAACTCACACACTAGCACCATGCTGCAAGGGCTGGGAGTTGGAAGAGCATCCTGGGCGTATCGACATGAAACAAGCTTGCTAAAGACACTGTCATCTGTCTTTTCCCACAGTGTATTTCAGTTATTAAGAATGTAGTTCAACAGCCTCATCTGAAGATCCTGACAGTCACCAAGGAAATCACTCATATTGCTTTTTCCAGCACTCACTGACAATAGTTTGGCAATTACCACCTTCCTTAATGAGAAGAAAAAGGCACATGATGTAAATGAGCATTTTGAAGACCCATTTGTTTGCTAGTAACACTATGCTGTGCATTCAGATGTCAGAAGTAGTCAGAGTAGATCAGGACAAGACTGCTATGATTTGAATGACTTGATATCATGTGTAAAATGGATTCTTCCTCACTTACGAATACTAATTGCACCACCTAATCACCAGCCCTATTTACCAATCAAAATAGAGGCTTTTTCTAATGTCAGTGTGTAATTCAGGATAACTTGGCACATGAGGCCTTTAAGGGAGCTGATCTGTCAAGAATTTCACCAGCATGCAGATCAACTGCAGTAAAGTATATTTGATTTTATATTTTGTATATACTATAAATATATTTTATATATATTAAAGTTCAAGGCCAAGACTACAATATTTTTTCAAAATAAATGGACCGTGATGATCCTGTATAGTACTATGTACATGATAGCTGCTTTGAAATAGCATAAGATGCCCCTAAGTTTCAATTCATCTCAGCATCACTGAAAGCTTTAAGTGTTTGTGGAAATTGGAAGACAGTGAGTATGGATCAAAAACAAAGTCACTTAGGAGTTAGAAAGAGTGAATAGTGTGAAAGTAATTCCACACTGGTTATCGTAGCCTCTTTAGGCCCAAGAAGATGGAATTCTGTAGGGAGAAGACTAGAGAGTCATTATGAAATGTCATTTTGTCAAAATTGACATTTTTCCATGAGAAAATGTCAATTTTGATTAAATGTTTTTATTTTCCTATCTGGACATTTGAAACAAAATATTCAGTTTTCAAATGTTGATTCTGAACAAAAATCTTTGTTTCATTTTGACTCAGAGTTCTTTTGCTACAGTTTTGGAAACCAAAAAATAATAGTTTTCTATTTTCAGTTTTTGGATTTTCAGGACTTTTTTTTTAATAAAGGGACCAAAAAAAAAAAAAAACCTCACACAGACATCTTTCTGCCCCCATTGCCTCCAACTGGAATAGTTGAAAAACAACAAGAAAGTATTTGAAAGTAAGTTTAATGAATAAAAGGTACTATTCAGTAGACTATTCATTTTTATTTAAGTCACCAACCCATTATGGGTTATGGAACTGAACAGTCAGCTGTCAGAGCAAGTGGCTGAGAAGCTTAGTGAAGGTGATCATTCCTTGCAACATCATGTTACCATTACTACTTGCTCATGAAGGGTCTGATCCTACTGAAGTCAATGGCAAGGTTCCCATAGTGCAGGATTAGGCCATGAAGGAGAGCAAAGAGGAGTCAAATAATTATTGTTTAAATATTAAAAGCTACACCACCATACCAAAAATATTTTTTTTAAATTATACTTCCACATCTGACCCTTGGAGGAGCGACTGTCTAGATAGCTATGACTACAGTCATTATATGTTTCATTTATTAATTGTGAGCAAAATACATTTTTTAAGGATCTCAGTCATCAAGTGAAGAGCTGTAGAGTATCAATTGCTACATGAAAGGGAGTAAAATTTGGTTTGCAAACAGTAAAATGTTTGCTTCTGAAAAATAATATCCACTTTAAATTTAATATTGACTTGCAGCTGCAGCAGAGTAACAACTTTAAAGACAGAAATTATCTTGACCAAAGGAGCAAAACAAGAAATCAGGAGTCTGAAGGCACTGTATTACCTAAACTAGTTGGAGAAAATATTCATCAATAAACCTAATTGATGTATGTCAGTGAAGAAACATTAAAGATACAAATAAACAAGTTCATCTGCTGCAGTTAAATCTACTGTTAAATTCCTCCTGCAGCATTTAAAGTAAGTCACATCTATTGTTTACACAGCCTCTAACCTAGATGTATTTGCAATGAGAACTTAAGAAGTCAATTGTTGCAAGACACGCATTAAAGTCAATGGGCATTCTACTTGTAGGGGGTTGGAGTTGCAAAATAAGGGCAAAGCACATCAAAATCATGAGCAGTGATTTAGAAGTAGAAAGAAGTAGGAAATAATTTCACACAAAACTTTGCAAAACAAATTCCAATGTGGATGCCTGGTGCACTTTTGCACAACTATCACAGACTTCAATGCATCTCTTTGTGCCTAGCTCATAACTTGGTCCCATGAGTCTGTTGACACTTTTACCTCATCCATACGGGATGTCAGGTAAGTCTCCAATTAGCCAATGAGAAGTGGCTATATTGGTGGAGTCTTGGATGCACACAGCTTTCTGCTTCAGCCCTGAAGTTTTAATCAACATTCAGGCAGATACATCAGGAAACAGTTTTAGCAATATTGAATTACTTTGTGTAAAATATACAGTCAGCTAATGGAGTGTTTCATGTTTTAGAAAATATCTACAGTTATAAATTGAATGCCTCAGAAGAATATCTGAGCTGTAATATAATACAAAGTGGCAACACTTTGCTTTAGATGTCCATTAACTGATGTTCAGCACATACAGAATGTTAATGAACTTCTAAGGAAGCACCCATAACATCCCTCTGAACTCAAATGATCATTTATGATCATTGCAATGACAGTGAAATCTGAGTACCTCTCCGTGTTAAAATAGAAACCTTATCGTTTTCTGAAATTTTGTTGACATTAAAACAAGCAGCTTAATCTCTCAGCTAGTGAAGTATATGTTGAACTCCTAACTAATAATTATTATTAACCAACAATAATTTAGCTAGACATTGGTTTCTGGTTGAAGTGAAAGGTGTTGATTTTGAGTGTAACCTATTAAGTTATATGGTCTGAGCTGCCTTACAGAGCATACATCTCTTCCCCTTTGATATCATGGTAGTTCATTCATTTGAGCCATTGGGTTCCCGGTCTTAATAGGACTGGTTTGGTAGTAGGGTGTTCTCAGTGAAGGATCCCTCTACTCTGGAATTTGCTTCTCCTTTTTGTCTGACAGAGCCTGAATTTGGCAGCCTTGGGGGCAGGCTGCATGGTTTATTGAGATTGATAGGCTTTTCTGGATAGGGGCACCAGGAAGGCTAGACCAGGATTCTCCATGGAGGTCCAGGTCTTTTTGATCTGAGATCTATGTATATTTGTTTATAATTGTCTGGTTACTACAGCCCTAGATTGCAGTTTTATGAATTTAAACAAAAAATAAATCGACAATTACATCCTATGAAAATCCCAGCCTAAAACACTGATTATAGATTTTTCCCTACTTGTATGGAAAGTTATCATTAATTTAATATGCAGAAAATGTAATCCAGATATTCACTACGTGGATATCTATACTATAGGTTTAAATAGAAAAGAAATCTAGTATGCTGGAGTGTCCAGATGTAAATGGGCCTATTTTTCATATGACTTGACCAACATATTTATTCAGAGTTTGCTACCTAGTCTTATGCTTGTCACTGAGATGAATGGTTTGGTAGGGGTGCCAGCAGAAAGACAAGCTATGAGCTAGTAAACAATTAATATTGAACTAAACAAAACCTGCAGCCACGGGCATAAGCCATGAGAATTTAGCAGAGAGGCCAGATCCTTTCATTTGGGCAATGAAACTTCTGTAAGACTTTCCTACAGCAAGTAAATTACTAGGGCTGGCTGCAGAACAAGAACTCTTCCAAAAAATATTTCCAGGTTTTGAAGTTTTTTTTTCACTCTGCATTAGAATTAAATTTTTCATAAAGAGAACCACCACAGAAAATTCAATTGCCTGGTGGTTAGAGGACTCCCCTTGGACATAGAAAACCCAAGTCTTGAACCACGGCTTCCTATGTCCCAGGGAAGTTTTCTAACCATTGGGCTATCAACTATTCTGGGTAAATAGGTTTCTCTCTCTTGTGTGCTCACAAGAAAATCCGTTCTGAACCTGAGAAACTTTCCTAATAGAAGTTTTATTGAAACAAATATTTTTCTGTACAAAAGTTTCCATTTCTATGCATTGGCATTTTCCAACAGAAAAACATGAAAAATTCCTAGACCATTCTAATAAATGGTATTCCTGGATGATGGAGTTCTCAGGTAGTTGTGCACATCACCCTCTGCAAGGTTCATTGGAATCTCCACAAAATGTTCACAATGAAACCGTAAAGCATGTGAAAATTACCTGTTTGGGGCTTTGTTACAAATTCAGAACACAGCTTGGTTAAGTAAACAGCTTGCCATGTTTTGCAAAACTTTCAAACAAAGTTTTGAGTTAGTTTGGATTAACGTGTTACCATAACTAGAAGAAAACCGCATGGATTTACAGAGTTTCACATAACAAAACTCAGTGAAACGCCACAGTTTGAAGTGAGTTTCACAAACTCATGGGATGTAAACAAATGAAGAAAATGTTTGCATGAACCTCCACAAAATAAGCCTGCCTAGTTTGACGCTGTTGATCCTCACACACACTGCATAATAATCAGCCAAATGAGCACTTGGTATGTGGAAAGGCTGACACATTATGTTCAGCATGACATTTCAGACAACAAACTAGTCTTCACAGATACTTATTCACACACACACACACACACACACATTCACTCTCTCTCTCTCTCATATATGCCGTCATCGATGGATTCTTCTACAATATCCAAACACTCACAGAATTCGTGGTATTTGGTATCTGAACTCAGATTGAACAGAGCAGGCCTTATCTTTGTAATGTTATTTTTTTATTATGTTTATATTGTAAGGAAAAACTCAACAAAAACCTTAATATAAATAAATGGGCAAATAAAATTCCAGAACTGACACCCCACCAAAAAAAGTTCACATTGCAGATCTGAATTTTGCAATTTATACCCATTTCTAATGTAAAACCACATTTGTGTGACTTGATGCCACTGTACTACTCCCTACATTTAAAGCATCTCCTATTATAAATCTGTTTCATTCTTCCCACAAGTGAAAGGACACCACCTTTTATTATGGTAGTTATTACTTTTGCTTGTTTCTATTACTTTGTAGAATCCTGACTTCTTTTCCTGATGTTTCAAGCATTTGTGACTCTCTAGTTCAGGGATCTCAAACTCAAATCACCACGAGGGCCACATGAGGACTAGTACATTGGCCCGAGGGCTGCATCACTGAAACCTTTTCATGCAACAATACAAAAGTACAGTCAAAAGTCAAAAAAATGAAGAGGAATATAGTATGCTATTAAAAGTCAATGTATTAACTTTTTAAAAACGGTAATGCGAAGAGGGGTTTTAATAAAATATAAACACCTGTAACTGTTCCTTATGTGGTCAGTAACACTGATGATGATCTACACTAACAGTCTATCAACATAGCTGTAATGGCAGGAACTTTTAAAAGTAACTATTCATACAAAATACGTTGCCACTTTTAACAAACATTCTTCCCAGAATGCAAAGAATCATACAAAGAGCAGAGCAAAGAATCAGAGCAAAGAATCATACATGCTGAACTTCATACCTCAGACTGCTCATCTAGTCCATGAGGTCCCACCCCTGCCCTGCCTCTTCCCACCCTTCCCTGCCCCCATTCCACCCCCTTCCCCAAATCCACACTCCGGCCCTGCCTCTTCTCTGCCTCCCCCGCTGAGCGCGCCGCATCCCCGCTCCTTCCCCCTCCCTTCTGGAAAGTCCTAAGCACTGGGAGGTAGGCAAAGGAGAGGGGACGTGGTGTGCTCGGGAGGAGGGAGGTTGGGGAGGGAGCGGAGCTTGACTGCTGGGGGAGTCAGCACCTATGGTGGGCTGCAGGAAATAACTCTGCAGGCCGCGTGTTTGAGACCTCTACTCTAGTTTGTGGACGCTTTGGTTTTCCCCTTGGCCAAACATCTTTTCACTGACATAGGTGCTAGAACTAGGGGAGCTGCCATACCCACTGGCTTGAAGTGGTTTCCGTCATATATAGGATTCACAGTTTGGTTCAATGGCTCTCAGCACCCCACTATAAAAATTGTTCCAGCACCCCGGTTCACTGATGAATAGTAGGTCCTTTTGGAAAATACAGACTTTCACCCAGCAGATACAAATAAACAGTACTGAATGACTATGCATATTCTTCCTTGTCAGATAGTTCAGTGATGAAAGGATCTGTAGGCAGTTTGAGATCTATGATCCCTTTCACGGTTACTCCAATGCTCTCGCATACCTGTAGCATGGACTTATTGAAGCAAAAAGATGCAGACACCCAAAAGTTTACTTTAAAAAGCGTCACTGGCAACCATTATTTGGGATAGTGATCACAGTCCACTGAGCAGAAGATAGTACAGCAAAGTCTTGCCTATCTCACATTAACGGAAATGGTCTTACATGGGGCTGTAAGGTCACATGATATATACTTCCTTAAACTCAAGCCAAATGCTCCTCAAGCACCTGAACCTGCATGGTGTTGAGCCTCTCATCTCCTGTGAAGTGCTGAGTGCCTTCAACTGCCATTTTCCCAACAGGAGGAATTCAGCAGCTGGTAGGATGACACCCTGTCTAGAAAGCGACCTTCCCACAGATTTTACATGCTACCCCAATGAGTTTTCAATGTTAGTCACCATCACTGAGGAAGATACAGCTAAGGGAGTTGGAGCATAGAGTGAAGTATAGCATATACCACAGCATGAGCAATGAGGCCCCATCTTTTACAGCTCAATTTAATACAGTATCTAATCCTGTAAAGTATTGAAAGCCTTCAACTCTCATCCAATTTCAGATAGGTTTGCATAGAAAATGTCACCTTTCAGTGCTGAATAGGTTGTCATCCCCTAGTAAGAATGGGGATTCTGAGAACAGAAAACCTCAGATTGCATAACAATCCAGCTTTCTGCTTTCGAAAGCCAGTGGAGGTTGGCAATATCTGAAGGAGAGCAAGCAATCCTAACACATGCTTCTAGGTAGGTTGATGGAGAAATTTATCCCAGGCAGAGTTTTGGTGATTTTGACTCCCCCCCATCCCTTCTTTTGATAGCCCGGTTATAGCAAGGGAAGTCCATTTTCCCCAAATTCTTGTGGGATTCTTCTGTCCCCTAGACTCAATGGTTGACTTTCCCAGGGAGCCACACCAAAGTGGACTCCATCTGCCCTAATGTAGCTGCCTCTGTCTAATCCACATACATGCAATAGCCTTTTTCTTTTTCTTTAAAAAACCCTTATTTACCTTTTTTCTACCCCAAACATTCTCCTGAATGCGTAGGTAGGTGGGAGAGAGATAATGTCCTCTAGTTAATTTTAAAGCTTGGGTTTCCAGGTGTCTACCAGTTTTCTACTGACACGGACATGGCAGGGTAAAAAGTACAAACACACAAGGTGCTGATATTGTTGAGGCAGGAAATTGCCACCTTGCTGACGGAGAACTGCCTGCTGATATGCCTGGTGACCCCAACTCGCAATAACAATATCTGACTCTTTATTTTTCCTGCTGGCACTGTTTTGTCAGGAAGAGGCATGACCCTGTTTACTTGTTCTCTGTTCATGGCCTCATGTTCTCTCTAACTATAACCTTGACTTAGACTAATCTCCGTCATTCTCTTCACCTTTCATATTTTATTCATAGGGCTCAAGGTCACTTTCCTTAGGTTGCTCTTTGGCTTTGCTCCCCTTCCCATTAGTGTATGACATTTTTAAAGTGCCCATCACAGTAGCATCTAGGCACTTCACCAGATTAAAGCTATATCAGTTACCTCCAGAGGGAAGAATTCTCTTCTGCCCCTCCTTTCTGCACATTTGTTGCAGTGATCGGGCGGCACTGGGATGTTTTCCAGATAGCCATGTTGGGTACCTTTGACATATTTCTTGAGGCAACATCCATTTAAAGTATCTTTCATCATGCTCTAAAAGGTGATGAAATTTGAGGTTCGGTGGAGAGCTGGAGGAAGTACCATAGATATAGCCTCCCTGTCTAGAAGCTGCAGGCAGGAGAATGTGGTGATTTAGTCTTCATCTTTTAGAAGATAAATAATGCAGTTGAAGCCACATAAAGCACACCAGGATAACACAATGACAGATCACTCCCTAACAACACTATCCCTGCTGACGAGAGCCTTTCACTGACCGTCATGATTTCAAACCTGTCAGCTAAAGCATCCCCACTGAGTGTAGCCAAAGTTGGAGGGAGGAAAAAGGAGAGGTGGTCACTAATACAGGGAGGGTGTAGAGCAAAGAAAGCAGGATTTTGGAGACAAAGACAAAGGGCTAGATTCTCAGCTGTAGTAAATGAGCGTAGTTTACTTGACTTCAGTGAAGTTGCACCAATTTACACCAGCTGAGGATCTTTATACCTCTCTTCCCAAGTGTGCTATACTGTACTTTTCTTGAACTACCACTAAACATATGTAGGCAGCTACCAACATGGACAGTACCCTATGATTATTTATATCCACTGGGGGGAGGAAAAAAGTGTTCCAGAACACACTGCATAAAGCTGCATTTTTACCAACACCCAATGAGTGTTACTTGCTGCTTTCTCCTCTCTTTCAATCTCTCTTCTTCTGGAAAGGAAAATAGTGTCTTCAATAGTGGAGCCACATGAAAGTAGCCCAGACATTTTCTGCTGCATTAGGCAGAAATAAAGCACGGTAGCTTCATGTAATGTACTGTGTATCCAATTTCCCGAAATGGTCTGGACACTAGCTGCATTATTTTGGGTGACTGTTTCCCTGCTGCATGCAAGAATCGCAGATAGCACTGCACTGAAATTCATTACAGTTCTTTTGGCTACCGAGATCATTCCTGCAGGTGACTAATTATAAATGCAGTGTTATATTTTTAAACCTCAGCTTTTATTTTTTAATAAAACTGAACAAAGTCTAGCGTCCTTGTCAAAGTCAGGCTGTGTATGAAGGCTGCCTTCATGCAAATATTCAATGTGACAATGGAGAATAACTGAAAGGTGCTAAGTAGAAATTGCAAGTAACTGCTGACAGTGCCTGAAAGCTAATGACGCTAATTAATGATATTCCCATGGATAGGTCCATAGGAGGAATGGGAAATGCAACAGCACAGATTTGGCTTTTCTGCTTTCTTTGAAGAATTCTTATTGAATATAAATTAAGTGCAGAAAATGTCACTTCCTAATTAGGATGCCTAACTAGCTCAGAGAAGACAAAGCAAACAAGTAGTGCTACCTTCCTCATAATAAATTTGCAAGCAGCAGCTTCTTGTATTAAATCCATTAAGTTTGCACGAAAAAGGTATTATGTACTTTCCTCCTCTTTATTGGTTATCAAGAAAATTTTAAAGATTGCAAGTGTGTAGAATGGAGTCAATGCGTTTGGGATATTTTAGAACATGGGGTTATTACCCGTCACAAGCACAATAGTTCATGTCTTTTTTTATTAACATAACAGAGATTCAAACTGAGATCAGGGCCCCATTGTGCTAGGCACTCTCCATTCAGTCCCTTCTCCAAAAAGTTGGCCCTATCTTGTCTGTTTAGAGTGCAAGAGACAGGATGTCTTACTATATATTTTATTACAAGGTTTGAATACAGCTTAAGTCATTTTGTGAGATGAGTAGAATTCGTGCATTCAGGAGTTATAGCTGGCCAAAGTTACTCCAGATCTGTAATACATGAGGCTTTCATTTGGCCGTGATTCCTAGCATCATTTTCTTTTGTTTTGATCCATATGAGTTTGCTGCCCTCTCTCTTTTGCTTTGAATCTGAGGTTCCACTGAACCCACAAAATGCAAAGCAAAATGTAGTTGAAATAACCACTTCCACCTGAATGTGTGTAGAAACACATGAAAGAAAATTTTAAACACACACAGGAGTTTCACATGACCAAAAGACAATCCACAGGCTATGGGGCCTTTTAACAAACAATGATCTGAGCTTAATGCTGGTAGTGAAACTGGAAACTAGGTAAGCTCTACATGGTTAGGAGTTTGTTAAGTGCACTTTACAAAAGGAGTAAGTATTATCCCCATTTTTCTAACCAGTAAAGTGAGACACAGATAGGAAGTGATTTGTCTAAGGCCACAGAATAAGCCCTCGGCAAAGCTGCACGTAGAACTCAGGGGATCACTGCACCCTGCTGCCTTTCCATGCTTCTCTGAAACCACTGTGTACAGTTCTGATCATCACACTCGGGCACCAGCAGTGAGAAGCAGCACTAACTGGACCAGTGGTCCTTGCATACCCAAGACTCCCTATAACAGGGTAATCTGTCACTTTTAAGGGCAGTGGGAGCCTGAGGCCAATACCATTCCAAGGCATGTCTCGTTGGAGAACAGGTAGTTCAGGGAAGGTTTTCAGACCAGCTTTAGAGGTGGGGAGGGAGGATAGAGTCATGTGATCCCCTGATGAGGAGTAAAATGAAGTGCTCTTAGCTCAGAGAGGAAGCCTAGAGTCAGACTCAGTAGTAGAGCTCAGCAAATTCAGGGGGTGAATAGGCTATTTGCAGAAAAATGCATTTCTTGGTCAAATACCACACAACAGAACCACTAACCCAGGAACTTATCCTTGCAACAAAGCCCGTTGCCAACTGTGCCCACATATCTATTCAGGGGACACCATCACAGGGCCTAATAACATCAGCCACACTATCAGAGGCTCGTTCACCTGCACATCCACCAATGTGATATATGCCATCATGTGCCAGCAATGCCCCTCTGCCATGTACATTGGTCAAACTGGACAGTCTCTACGTAAAAGAATAAATGGACACAAATCAGATGTCAAGAATTATAACATTCATAAACCAGTCGGAGAACACTTCAATCTCTCTGGTCACGCGATCACAGACATGAAGGTCGCTATCTTAAAACAAAAAAACTTCAAATCCAGACTCCAGCGAGAAACTGCTGAATTGGAATTCATTTGCAAATTGGATACTATCAATTTAGGCTTAAATAGAGACTTGGAGTGGCTAAGTCATTATGCAAGGTAGCCTGTTTCCTCTTGTTTTTTCCTACCCCCCCCCCCAGATGTTCTGGTTTAACTTGGATTTTAACTTGAAGAGTGGTCAGTTTGGATGAGCTATTACCAGCAGGAGAGTGAGTTTGTGTGTGTATGGGGGTGGGGGGGATGTGAGAACCTGGATTTATGCAGGAAATAGCCCAGCTTGATTGTCATGCACATTGTGTAAAGAGTTGTCACTTTGGATGGGCTATCACCAGCAGGAGAGTGAATTTGTGTGGGGGGGTGGAGGGTGAGAAAACCTGGATTTGTGCTGGAAATCACTTTAGATAAGCTATTACCAGCAGGACAGTGGGGTGGGAATAGGTATTGTTTCATATTCTCTGTGTATATATAAAGCCTGCTGCAGTTTCCACGATATGCATCTGAGGAAGTGAGCTGTAGCTCACGAAAGCTTATGCTCTAATAAATTGGTTAGTCTCTAAGGTGCCACAAGTCCTCCTTTTCTTTCTTCATTTGTAAATTTTTCATGCTCTTTTAATGGATTAACCTGGTGTCTCAATTATTTTTGTATGCCCTTCAGAATAGCATTACTTTCCCCAGGTACTGTACTCCTGACCAAAAACTCCCATGCTTCATTAAGCTGCAATGTCATTTCAGTCACTGTAAGCCAGAGGAATTGTACTTTAATTGGCTAGAGTACACACACCATACTGCAGTGCAGATCCTCCATTGCCACTATTCCAACCTGTGGACTGCAGACACTGCCTCCAGGTCACCTGATCTATAATCACACTTTCAGTTATCCATCTCAGACCCAATGCCTGCCCATATGGGTCCAATGCAAGTCCACAAGAGGCACAAACCCCCTTGTATGGCTCCCTGCATCCTAGAGAGAAAATGCAAAGCATTGGCTGAACAATGGGCTTTGCAGAGGCCCTCCATGCTGGGGTGATTCTCATTGTGAGAGTCAGAGCTTTAATTGGTATAAATTAATCCATTGATTTCAATGAAGTTACACCAACTTACACCATTGAGAATCTGGCCCTTAAAGTGCACTGGGCCAGTCATTCTTAATGATTAGTTAGGTACTAAAAGGCCAGCATAATTAAAGCATATGTTCTGAACATGAAATACGACATCCCCCTTCACTATTGCCTCTTGGAATTTATTCAGCATTTCTTTGGTGCCTGTATTCAAAATCCCTTCCAATAATATACCACCTACTTCTGCAGGCTGTAAATTGGCATGACAGTAGCAAGTGCTAACATTTCACTATTCCATGTTAAGTAAATGCTAACCAGTCTTTAAAATCTCTTCCCCAGTTTCTCACAGCATGAATGCAATAAAAAAAAATCTCCATGAGGATTAGTAAAAAAACAGAATATATACCCTTCAGTAGCTTTCTTTATTCAGTTGATAAATAGGAAACATTTAAATAACTTACTCTGAAGGAAAACAACACTAGATGAGAGCTGCAGTACATTAGGGCACATCAAAGTATTTTGTATCTTATTTATTATCATTGGTATATGCTTGCATTATACCTTAGTGTCTGTAATTCTGCTTAACTATTAATGTAATCGTTTTCAACATGGAAAACAACCATTTCTTAATGGGTGGGGGGAAATATTTCTCTCATGGATTCTTAATGAATTATTTTGGGTAGTGTGGAGAACAATGCAGGGAAACCACTCAGAAAATGGAAATTAAAGATATATGTATATGGGATTTAAATAAAAAAATAAACTGCCCTCAGTATCAGTGTTTGGAGGAACAGTATCCACAAGTTGGTTTTTATAGAAATTGGAGCTTTATTATTTCCCAGGTTCCTGCTGACTCTGGAAATGTCATCTTCAGTAACAGCAACAAACTATATCAATTTGATAACTTCACTATAGCAGCTAGTGGGGACAAATATAGCTTTTCCAAAAATATTCATAACATGCTTCCACAGTAAGCATTTTGAGTTTCCTTTGCCTTTTTTTATTTTTGGTTTTTCCATACAATACAGTTAGAGATGACCCATTTGCAAAGTACAGCTATGTTTGGGAAGGAAGAATTGGAAACAAGTGCATGTTTGGGGCCATTTCTAAAAATAATTAAAGTCACAAGGAAAAAAAAGTAGTGCCCATTTTCATAACTCAGAGGGGGCTAACCAATTTTCAGAACCACTGGCAAGATGCACTGGGAAGGAAGGTGGATGTGTGGGTGGTGAGAAGTGAGACTAGTTCATTCATCATAGAATGAACAAGACCCAACCCTCCTATGATACCAAGAAACTCCCCTCCAGAAAACAGTTGAGGAAAACCATGTCATTGTCCTTCAGATCTCTCCTTAAAGCATTCCTTTGGCATGATACCTACAAAAAAATTGACAATGATTAGGCAGATGATGTGATGAGGCAGCTATCTCTCCTGATGATCAATATTGTCTCATTGTTTCTTTGTGCTCCCTCATCTGTCTATCTGTATCCAGCTGTTGTCTTATACTTAAATTGCAAGCTTTTGGGTGGAAGGGAACATTTTTGTTATGTGTCTGTATGGTGCCTAGCACAATGGGATTCTCATCCACGACGAACTCCTTGGCACTCTCTCAGTATAAATAGTACTTTACGCAGAGTCTTGGAGCTCAGGTATATTGGTGTACATCTCCCTCCTTATCTTGCTTTTTTAGCAAAGCAATACCTCAGATCCAACTGTATTTTTGAATGGAGGCTCTTGTTAGCCCTTTGGGTATACATAGGACTAAGTTTATTGGTAGTGAAGTGGTGGCACATCTGTTGAAAAATGGGTGTAATGGAGATAGTGTAACAGTAAGTGAACAGTAAATTTTGTGCCAGGCAAGAGCAACATGCACAAATTTGCATTCTCTTGAGTCCAAATAAGCATCCAGCATAAGCTTGGTAGTGTATGCATCACCAAGCTGGTTTGTTAGTCAAACAGGAGGAGGTTAACTGGAGAACTGATTTCTTTTGAATGCAATAAATACTACTTTGCATTTTAATAGAGCCTTCCATTTAAAAATACCTTCCAAGCTTTAGTAAATTCAGGCTACACAAACCCAAGAGATAGGACAATCTCCACATTTTTACAGTACATGGAAGAGCCAGGAACGCAGAGGACACGATGTTTTGTGCTTTTAGCTACACACTGATCCCTCCCCTTCCCATTTTAAAACAAGTGGGCTCTCACAGGCCAATTACTCTGCTAAATTGATCAGCCACAATCTTCACCCTTCTTAGTAGGGCTGTCAAGCGATTAAAAAAATTAATAGTGATTAATCATGTGATTAAAACAATAATTGTGATTAATCACACTGTTAAACAATAAAAGAATACCAATTATTAAAATAGTTTTGGATATTTTCTACATTTTCAAATATATTGATTTCAGTTACCACACAGAATACAAAGTGTACAGTGCTCACTTTATTTGTGATTACAAATAGTTGCACTGTAAAAAACTAAAGAAATATTTTTCAATTCACCTAATACAAGTAGTGTAATGTAGTGTAATCTCTTTATCATGAAAGTTGAACTTACAAGTGTAGAATTATGTACATAAAATAACTTCATTCAAAAACAAAACAGTGTAAAACTTTAGAACCTACAAGTCCACTCAATCCTACTTCTTGTTCAGCCAATTGCTCAGACAAACAAGTTTGTTTACATTTGCAGGAGACAATGCTGCCCGTCTCTCACCTGAAAGTGAGAACAGGTATTCTCATGGCACTGTTTTTAGCCGGCATCACAAGATATTCATGTGCCAGATGCGCTAAAGATTCATATGTATCTTCATGCTTCAACCACCATTCCAGAGGACGTGTGCATGTTATTAACAGGTTCTGCTCGATAACGATATAAAGCAGTGCAGACCGACGCATGTTCCTTTTCATTATCCGAGTCAGATGTCACCAGCAGAAGGTTAATTTTCTTTTTTGGTGGTTTGGGTTATGTAGTTTCTGCATCGGTGTGTTGCTCTTTTCAGACTTCTGAAAGCATGCGCCACACCTTGTCCCGCTCAAATTTTGGAAGGCACTTCAGATTCTTAAACCTTGGGCCAAGTGCTGTACTATCTTTAGAAATCTCAAAGATTGTGCTTTGTCAAATCTGCAATGAAAGTGTCCTTAAAACAAACAATATGTGCTGAGTAATCATCCAAGACTGCTATAACATGAAATATATGGCAGAATGCGGGTAAAACAGTGTGGGAGACATACAATTCTCCCCAAGGAGTTCAGTCACAAATTTAATTAATGCATTATTTTTTTAAAGAGCATCATCAGCATGGAAGCATATTCTCTGGAATGGTGGCCAAAGCATAGGGGCATATGAATGTTTAGCATATTTGGCACGTAAATACCTTGCAATGCCGGCTACAAAAGTGCCATGCAAACACCTGTTCTCACTTTCAGGTGACACTGTAAATAAGAAGTGGGCAGCATTATCTCTCATAAATGTAAACAAACTTGTTTGTCTTAGAGATTGGCTGAACAAGTAGTAGGACTGAGTGGACTTGTAAGCTCTAAGGTTCTACATTGTTCTTTTTGAGTGCAGTTATGTAACAAAAAAAAATCTACATTTGTAAGTTGCACTTACACAACAGAGATTGCACTACTGTACTTGTATGAGGTCAATTGAAAAATACTATTTCATTTGTTTATCATTTTTACAGTGCA
This sequence comes from Lepidochelys olivacea, assembly GCF_965140295.1. Taxonomy (NCBI): domain Eukaryota; kingdom Metazoa; phylum Chordata; order Testudines; family Cheloniidae; genus Lepidochelys; species Lepidochelys olivacea. Next base: position 24,271,550 of record NC_140422.1, read on the forward strand.
AATATTTATAATAAAAAATAATATACACTTTGATTTCAATTACAGCACAGAATGCAATATATATAAAAATGTAGAAAAAAATCAAAAATATTTAGTACATTTCAATTGGTATTGTATTGTTTAACAGTGCGATTAAAGGTGCGATTAATTTTTTTGAGTTAATTGCATGAGTTAACTGTGATTAATCGACAGCCCTACTTCTTAGACATTCATGGCATTGCCGTTCCCCAGTCCATCATTAATCATAACTTAGATCATCCGTAGAACAAGGCTGCTGCAAGTCATGCCTGACTACTTATAGCATCCAAAAGCTATTCTGGAGGTTTGGAAATAGCCAGAGATGTCCTGTTCATGCCCCTGTCCTTAACTCTATCCATGTCTGCAGAGGAAATTCCCAGCTGACCAGATCTGCTGTGTTTCCAGCCTCTTTGAGTCAGTGGGGTGGAGTCAAAAATCAGGCCCCTTGATTTATATGTGAGTATACTGTGGGTATGGGAAAGATTAGCTATCACGTGTACCTTTTTGGGCAGTGAAAGTAGTAATGTATTGTGAAACCATGCATTGTGAAACATCTGAAACAATCCACACCATTTCTGAGTGAGGGCGTCAAAAATAAAGCCATGTAAATCAAGACTGAATAAACAAATGAAATTTAAAATTGAGGTTTAAGAAAAAAGCTTCTACAAAATTTAAATAAAAATGTTTCCATGAATTACATTCCAGAGGAATCAATAATTTCTAAATGAAAGACAAAAAATTCACTCCCATGTAGCGTTTGCAATCCAAACATTGCAGTATTGTGAAAGGGCATGACGGCCAAAAAATGAAACTGACTTAGTCTATTGTGATTATCCAAAAAGAGAAATACAAAGAAGTAAAATAGTGAAAATAGTTTAACATGTTTTCTATTTAAAAACAAAGCAAAGAAATTGTTTTCTATAACTAATTTTTAACTAGTGTGGTTCCTTATTAGAAGAAATGCAATTTGTGTCAGATTTTGTTCTTGACATCTCTCTGCAGAATGTGAAATATCCCAGTAAGATTTTGTCTGTTGTGTAAGACGTTTTCAGCACTGACAGCTCCAAGAACAGTAAGAAGATAACAAAACTTCAGCTGGCACCACTTCAGGCATACCAACTAATGGAGTTAATAAAATACACACACCTTGATTACAGGAATGTTAATGTGTTCAGTTTCCATTGTACTGTGAAAACACTGGATCATGAAGAGCTTGAGGCCGGAAGCCGAGGACCCTTCAGAGAAAGATAAAGGGAGCGAATGGGAGGAATGGAAGAATGAATATTGAGAGGTGGGGAAGGCACAAATGAAGGAGCTGTCGGATGTTAAGCTAATAGAGATCAGATGGTTGTTAAATTCTAGAAAGGACCAGCTAATTATATGCAGAGAAACATTAAGACTGCCACAGAAGTGGAAGTGTCATTGCAAGGCATCAGGCCAGATTCACCTCCGGGGTCATAGGGCAGGAGTGGCCACACTGGAAGCATCAGTCACCTCAGGTGAGAGCCAGCAATACTCCCACCCTCCCTCCCACTCCACAGCGTTCTTACAGAAAGTAGCAGCTCACTGAAAAGTGCATCTCCAGTCCGGCTGTGTCCCATCCCATCCTGAGCCAGCTTCTGGGGCAGACTTGCTGGAGGGGTTTCCAACCTGGATCCCACCAACGTCTGACATGCAGCATGTGCGCATCATTCAAGTGCTTGAGCAGCATGTCATTGCACCTATCGCATCTAATGATTCTAAAGAGAAGCACAATGTCTGTAATGTTGTGCTCCAAATGCAAGACTCACATTAACTAACTGCACCTAGTTAGTAGACAGGCAGCTGTGATCTTGAGGATTGAACGCAAGGTAGGAGTCAGGACACCTGATTTCTAGTCTAGACTCTAACACCAACCTTCTACATGATCCTTGTCTTAGGTTTTCAGCCTAAAATCTGGCCACTGATTTGGGGTTCCTCAATTGTTAGGTGACTAGTTTAAGATGCCCAGCTTAAGTATTAAGGTAATCAAAAATACGACCACCCAAAGTCAGACCACACTTGAAAGTTTGGCTTGTAACCTCTCCTGCCTCCCATCTGTAAAACTGGAATAACTATGAACCATATTTGTGCAGCACTTTGTGATCTGGGGGGGGAGAGCGGGGGGCAGAAATCACTGTGTAAGTATTGTAGCAGTGAAGTGTAGAATTAATTATTATCACCATCTAATCCTGCAGTTTCTGGGGAAAAAAAACATTTATTACAAATGAGTTCTCTTATAATTCACTCTCTTTTGCTGTTGACACAGAGTCATTTTTGCTTTGTGTATAATTAGTCTGTCACCAAATATAAGAAGGTGCTATATATAATACAAGGCAGCATAGTGACGGTTTGCCTTTGACTACATTTCATATGAAGAACAAGATAAATGTTCTTAAAAGATCAGGAAGCTCAAGGTCTTCCCTGTAATAACTACCATGCATAGAGATTAGCATAAATAAATACTACAACATCTTTGCCATTAAATCAATTAGTTTGAAACTAAAATGAACTACTAAGTCACTGCAGGGTCAGATGGATATACTGCCCAAGGACTCTCTGTAAAGAATATGCTCAGGATTTTGACACCAAGAGATATCTAACTTAGACTCTTCTTCAAGGGAGCTAGGCACTTTATTCAAAGCATTCACTGTGAAAGTTCTCATCTATGGAAAATGTCACTGAGTATTTGCAACTTCTCTGAGAACAAGAAATTCATTGTACAGATTCACTTGTTTCTCAATGGCAACTTTATGCAAGGCACTCTATACTTTCATTAAACCTTGCTTGCTTCATCTCATTAATTTTCTGTGTATTAAAACTGGGGACTGTATATGTGGCTGAGATAGGACTATTAAGGTTTGTTACTGTCAAATAAGACATCATTTTAGAGATAAGAAATTACTGAAGGGCAAAAAATATATATAGTTTATGACATTGATTAGGCCATCATCTCAAAATAGAAATCTTGTCTGTCTTTTTACAGGGAGTTTTTTCTTAAATGTACAATTTATTATTTCTAATTTAGAATGAGATATGTGGCAGTAACATAGATGGCAACAGCACTTTGCAAATACTTAATCATTTCCTGCTTGAAAGAGCTTGCAATTTAACTCCAATATACTATACATGATAAAAGATTAGGCACAGGATTAGGTGCAGACCAGGCTGGACAATCTATCCATAGCAAACAACTTAGTCAAAAAGTTTAACCGCTTTTTCTGTTAATAAATCGTCCACAAGCTGAGTTACATTTTTCAAATTTGTTTGCCGATATTTTTATGCAAATAAATTTTAATCTGAATGCTACTCACAAAACTATTGTTTGGAAAATTCACTAGCATAATTTGCTATTGGTGCTGTGATTGGCCACTTCAGTTATATGTTATCATTCCCACTGCCTGATTGGTTGACAAGCTATTATAAAAACAGTCTGGAGTCACTGAATAAGTCATTGGTGACATGAACATATTTGCACAAATGTTCACAACACTTCTGAAGTATCTATTTTTGCAACTATGTAATTGCATAAGAATTGATACTCTCCCTTTGCAGTGATATTGCAGTTAAAAAAAAAAGCAAACAAACATTGTTCATGGACGCACATTAAGGGGCACACATATAGAAGTGAAATCAACTTCTATTTAAGCCCAGTCCCAGTACTGTGTCAGAGGAGAGAACAGGGTTAAAAGGCTAGCCAGGAGGGATTTGAAAAAGAGGAGGTGTGAGGCACCTGGAAGAAGAGAGACAAGAAGGGAAATGGAGCAGTTATATGAGAAGACTGAATGGAGCTGGGCATCATAAAAAACAACAAGAACAGAGATATCAGTGTCAGGCCCATCCAGGGTCTTTGAAGGTCAAGTTCATGCAGAAAAAGAGAACCCACAGAAGCGTTGTGCATACAATGAAGTAACACTATCTGATTTCCTACTTATCTATTTGCTGCTAAGACGTTGTGGTTTCTGGCACCACATTTTATAATTATTCTTTAACATAACCGATTTCAGTTATATAGTTGGTACATGTGTCCAACCTAGGCACAAATGTACATTACATTGCCATTTTGGTTACCATCTAGGAGCTAGCAGTGCCAAAAATACCATGGGTGCAGCATCACATTAAACTTAGATCTGATTAGTTGAACAGAACTGCGCAATGTGTTTTTACTGGCTGAGTTCACTGCACCTAAGAATGGTTTTCTCCATGTAGGTTTAAATCTGGTGTGACAGATTGCTGCTGGTGAAAGAGAGAGCTGAGAAAAGACAAAATTTAGAAGTCATATGCCTCAAGAAACATTCAAGAGACTAGCAACCAGCTCCACCATACATCTTCCATTCAGAATGTACTCTTCGCTGTTGTTCTGACCACATGTTAGCACCAATAATTGAAGTCTCAGTTCTGATACACATTCTTCCCTCCAGCTAATGGAATTTCTTTATTAGACATAATAACTGAAGTACAGCACAAAAATACAAGATATCCACTCTAATAAAAAACAAGCCACCTTTTGAAGTAGTTAGCAATAAAAGTGTGCATTACTCATCATTAATTCCTTTTCTTTTATAATTTAAGAACAGATAGCTCAGACAGCATTTATAATACCTTCATCTCTTTTTGTACAAGAATGATCCCTACTTTTTACAGGAAAGTTAAATAGGTAATTATATGTTATGAAAGGGATTTTCAAAGGCTCCCAGCAATGGTCCATCTCTGCTACCATTGAAACTATGCCCATAAGAACAACAGAACAGCCATAGTGGGACAGACCAATGGTCCATCGAGCCCAATATCCTGTTTTCCAACAGTGGCCAATGCCAGGTGCTTCAGAGGGCTCTTTTGAAACCCCCTCCCTAAGTCTTTCATTACAAGCTTGGCAAAAGAAATTTTAAAAAAATTTATCCAAGTCTGTCTAAATACTGGTTTGCATTTTGGTGAGTGACCAAGTTCTCTTGACTAGTCTGGTTTTCAATTTTGGCAAGCTTGAAGGCTCTCAGGGACGGGATACAGAGAGAAAGTGTGCTTATAAGTCCTTTAAAAAAAAAAGTGATCCAATTCTAGAATTGGGAATTATATTTCTGTGTTTGGCCCACAGAACTGCCCCAAAACTAGCATCCGACCCATGGCATTGAAAATGTTAGACCACCCTTGGATGTTATTACATCTTATAATTTCAGGGAGGAAAGTAGGTTACACAACCACTCTCCTGTCTTACATTGGTAGGCATAACTAGTTCATGCAAGGATAAATATTTAAATATGTAAATTCTTGCCTATACATGTTGACAGTATTGACAACCAAAGTAAATCTCTGGTATCTGTGACAGAGGATGAGAAGTGATTTAACAAGCTGAATCTGATATTAAAAATAGTGAAGTCCAAAGCTGAAGTATAAAGCAGAGGAATAATATTGGTGACTCTGAATGGACTATTGCCTGTAATGATGCTATTACACAAGGAAATTACTAAATGCATGTTGGCAATTATACATGAGTAACCAAACATCTCCATATAAAACAAGCTAATTGCCTAACCCAATCCACGGATTTCTTTTAATTAAACATTTGACTTTTCAGTATTCAATATATACAATTTCTGACCCCCCAAAAGGGATTTCATTACAACATTCCGAACCGATAAGGAAAAGAACATTCAAACTTTCTGGAGGTTTCAACCTGTATCTACGCTACCAGGAAACCCATTTTACAGGAGTAATTAGAAGAATCAACAGACTAGGGTTCATTCACTCCATAGGGCACGAGAGTTAGAGAGGGTAAAAAAATTCTGATTTAATAATATCTGCCATTTATAACACTTTACAGTACTTTAATCCTGAGCTACTTACTTACCACAGCAAGGGCGTTCAAAATTAAGGGAGGTAGCTATTAACCCTAGGTTACAGATGGTGAAACTGAGGCAGAGGTACAAACTTGCCAAAGGCCACAAAGGGAGTCAATGCAGAGCCAGTAAAATGTGGTGATTAATGTGTGTGACTATATCAACCTCTTGTGCTTAGCTGCAGCAGAGATCAAAAGGGGTACTCAAGTGGCTGTCTCTGGAGAGAACAGCTCTAGGTGCTATTCCACAGGCTGTATCTATACAGTTGAGCAACTATTGCCAGTCTAAAGGCAAATATATTAGTAGTGTCTATGGGTTCACTACAGGATGGTGCCCAAGCAACTAATAGAGGTCTAGCTCAAATGGTATAAAATTGTGCCTTCAGAGTCAGATATCATGACTACCATGATGTCTGTATGGGTTAAAACATATTTTCTTATACAAGTGGATTAGAACTCTGGAATTCCAGGCCTCTCTTTGCATAGCAGTTTTCATACTCACTATCCCATAGCATTTTACAAAACCATGGATTAAATGTTTGTTTTACACTGACCTCATCAACAAATATAGCCACCAATAAAAACTCAACAACATCGCTCAGTCATGGGCACCAGAACAGTTTTGTTACCTAAGAATCCTGGCCAGGACTCCACAAGTTAGTGTCCACTCTTCTGAGTAAAAAAAACAAAAACAAAACCCTTAAGATCTCCACTTCCCGCTGAACAGGTACTATATTAGAACTGAGTAAGAGGGGACTTTGGACTTGCATCTCATCAAAAACAAGGCACCTCCTGATCTTGCTCCCATTGAAGTTAATGGCAAAAGTCCCTTTGACTTTAATGGGGCAGAATCAGACACATAGTATGCATTGTCTCATGCTCTTCCTGCATAGTACTACATTAACTCATGCCTTCTGCGAACAAATTGCTGGTATGGAACATGTACGCATAGCCATAGCAACACAGAAATAGGAACAACCCTTAATATCTGTTCATACTTCTGAAAAAATAAGCCAAAGATCAGCTTGTTGGAGCAGGTGCTATAGCTGCAAGAAACTCATTAATGTAAGCGGTATATAGTCAGGGGACTGATAGAATAACTTTAAACACACACAGTATTCATGAGAACCTGAATGATGTAATGAAAATTAATCTGATGGGACTGAGCTTCTCCGGTGGTGCTTCAATTTGTAGTACAAAGGTACGGTAAAGCGGTATGCTGACCTGCAATTGTCCTTGTCAACGGCTGCAGATTTGTAATGTAGCCCCATTAATTAAACTGAAATCTTTTTTAGTCAGTACTGACAGTGACAAGTGGCACTATTCAAACCAGAGAGATGCACCAAAAATCTCAACTGATTCCAAAAACAAAAGAGTGTTTTCAATAGCATACACTTTAGCTTAACTGCAACAGTGGTCATAAATTATAAGCGAGACAAGGTGGGTGAGGGAATATCTTTTATTGGGCAAACTTCTGTTGGTGAGAGAGAAAAGCTTTTTGAGCTTATACCGAGCTCTTCTTCAGGTATGGAAAATGTACTCAAAGTACAGATGCTGAGTACATTTTCCAGACCTGAAGAAGAGTTCTATGTAAGCTCAAAAGCTTGTCTCTCTCACAAGCAGAAGTTTGCCCAATAAAAGCTATTACTTCACCCCACCTCAGCTCTCTAATATCTGGGGGCCAACATGGCTACAACAACACTTCATACAACAAACTATAAGCAATTGCAAAGTTCTCTTAGTCTTAAGAGACACTCACATCTTTATCATTATATTCCTGATTGGATCCCTCTTTAATAGCTAAGAGCATGTGGCATAATACTTGTAAAAGTGATAAGTGCTTTCCATAGTATGTTCAAAATGCTCTACAAATATTACCTCCTATATACATAACACAGTAGAGGGAAGGGATTATAGGACAACGCATGCATGCCAACTGGTAAACATTCAGAACTATCAAAGTGGGCACAATTAACAGCAATTTTTCGTTAACTTAAAGACAGGCATTTATGAGATGATATTTTGGCCTAGTGGGTATGGCACTGGCCTGGGATTCGGGAGATGTGGGTTCTATTCCTGGTTCTGCAACTGGCCTGCTGACCTTGAGCAAGTCCTAGATTGTTGGGCTCAATGAGTAGTGATCAACGGCTTGATGTCTAGTTGGCAGCCAGTATCAAGCGGAGTGCCCTGGGGTTGGTCCTCGGGCTGGTTTTGTTCAATATCTTCATTAATGATCTGGACAACGGGATGGATTGCACCCTCAGCAAATTCATGTATGACACTGAGCTGGGGGGAGAGTAAATATGCTGGAGGGTAGGGATAGGGTCCAGAGTGACCTAGACAAATTGGAGGATTAGGCCAAAAGAAATCTGACGCGGTTCAACAAGGACAAGTGCAGAGTCCTGCACTTAGGATGGAAGAATCCCATGCACTGCTACACGCAGGGGACTGACTGGCTAAATGGAAGTTCTGCAGAAAAGGACCTGGGGATTACAGTGGACCAGAAGCTAGATATGAGTCAACAGTGTGCCCTTGCTGCCAAGAAGGCTAACGGCATACTGGGCTGCATTAGTAGGAGTATTGCCAGCAGATCGAGGGAAGGGATCATTCCCCTCTATTTGGCACTGGTGAGACCACATCTGGAGTATTGCATCCAGTTTTGGGGGCCCCACTACAGAAAGAATGTGGACAAATTGGAGAGAGTCTAGTGGGGGGCAACAAAAATGATTAGGGGGTGGGGCAGAAGATTTATGAGGAGAGGCTGAGGGAACTGGGCTTATTTAGTCTGCAGAAGAGAAGAGTGAGGGGAGATTTGGTAGCAGCCTTCAATTACCTGAAGGGATTCCAAAGGGGATGGAGCTCGGCTGTTCTCAGTGGTAGCAGATGACAGAACAAGGAGCAATGGTCTCAAGTTGCAGTGGCAGAGGTCTAGTTTGGATATTAGGAAAAACTATTTCACTAGGAGGGTGGTGAAGCACTGGAATGGGTTAGCTAGGGATGTGGTGGAATCTCCATCCTTAGAGGTTTTTAAGACCTGGCTTGACAAAACTCTGGCTGGGATGATTTAGTTGGGGTTGGTCCTGCTTTGAGCAGGGGGTTGGATTAGACGACCTCCTGCGGTCTCTTCCAACCCTAATCTTCTATAATTGTATGATTTCACCTCTGCCTCAGTTTTCCCATTATCCCCATGAGAATAATGATATTGACCTACTCTGTAAAGCATTTTGAGTTCTACAGATATAAGAGCTATAAAAGAGTTAAGTATTATTACTATGGGCTATACATTGATATAAAACATTGCAGGTCTATTTAATATTGTTCTAATAGGGACTGCCCCTACTCACATTCTAGTTAATGGTAGAACTCTTATTGATCTCAGTGGTGCAAGATAAGCATGTCATGTATTTTTACCAAATATTATTGTAATTTTCCTTTTCTTTCTTTAGGGATAAAATATAACATGGGACCCCAACAACCCAAAAAAGTAAGTTCTTCAGAAAAAAATGCAAGAAAATAGAGCAAGACATATTTGCAATACAGAATGTGGGAGAGAAGGCTCAGAGCAAACCATTAGACTGGAAGTATCAAACAGGAATGAAGCATTAAAGCTTTTCCCTGGCGTGCAAATATTTTTTATTAAAATACAAATTTGGTAAGCCATGAAAATTTAGTTTTATGGTTGTTTGCTAGACTAGATATTCCTAAAAGATACTGTAAACTTGAAAGATATTTGCATATTCATATTTGGTATGAAATTTTATTGCATAAAAGAATTGATTGAGTGTACTTAGAATATTAGAAAGAAAAATACTGGTATAAGTGTGCCATCTAGTGGCTACTAGTTCATTCAAAGTAGCTGTGACTATATCTCTTACTTCTTTAAAGTTTAAGGGATGAATGCAAGTACTTGAAAGAATGCTTGAATTTGCCAGCTGTGTATCCAAATTCCAGGGGGAACTTAGTGAGATGTAGTTCATATCACTCCTTCTCTGCAGGTTCAACTTACCTTTCGAATGGGAGTGAATAGGAATTTTGTCCACAATTCAAATTATGACATTTGCTTATGGTGGAAATGCTAGTTTTAGATTCATCATCAGCAATGTGGGGTGTTGGATTTTTTGTGGGGAGGACTGTACCCTAGCATGGAATAAGTACGAATTATCAAATATAAGTCTGATTTCTTCATATGATTTCCACATCACTCAGTAAAGAGCAATATGCAGTAAATACAACAAAACAGCTGGCCATTTACATATACAAGACAACTGCAATATAAGTTTGATGCATTTACATCAGGGTAAGTATCTCAACAGAATAGCAATCAAATACTTGCATAGCCCCCCCAGGCAACTATACACGGGAGTACCAGAATGAGTTGGTTTCCAAGTCAGCCTATATCACGTGGTAATAGCAATAGCAAAGCAGTAGGAAAAACTTTACATAGTCATTCTAGAAAAAAGTATAACTTTTTCTGAACAGTTACAAAAGGAAGCAAGTGTAGAGAACATTCTGCTCTGTTTGGGTCTTAGCATCCTGTATACAAAGAAGTGAAGAGACAGCCCAGACTGTGTTCCACCTCGCCCTTGTTCCACTATTACGCACAGCTGCTTTTAGAATTTGTTTAATAGTGACTAGTTCCAGTTTATTTCTGAACACAAGTTAATGAGTTACTAGCACCGTTTGGATTTTTGCTCATTGCTTTTTGATGATGAATATTGAAGCAACTTTTTCCAGGAAAGAAAAAAAGAGGGAAAGTAAAACCCATTCTCCTTTGAAGGAGGAACTTGGGAAAATACAGTAAATCAGTAGCGATGCCAGATGGGGATGTAGCCTGAGTTGCAGCTTCCCCTTTGTAAGTGAGTGGCAGGAAAGGTTCGTTTTTATTCTTTGACAGCCTAATCTTAAACCCTGTGAAGATTTCTGTTGGGCCACAGAGAGGCTAATCTAACTCCCATTGAAGTCAACCAGGTGTTTTTTCATTGCCTTCAAGGGGATTGGATCAAGCCCAAACTGCAGATTCCCCCTGCTCAGCTGAGAGAACAGGCAGAAGAGCTGTGATGTCACCATGATAATTCGCAAAAGTGCTTCAGCATGAAGAAGAAAGAATACTCATTTCAAATCTAAAACTGATTTTTTAAGTTTTGGGACATCTTTAATCATTACCAAGTAGCAGGTGAAAGGCGAAGATAGGAAAGATTGTGATTTGCATCACAGTTTACCTCTAAATGTTAAAGTATTTTAGGCTAAAGTATTCACCAGCTGAACAGCTATATCTGCGTATTCCCTGCCCTCCCATTCCGCCCTCCATCTGAACTATAACATCTTTGGAAAACCACAGTTATAATAACCAGTTAAACAAAATTTTAGTCAAAGCAGGAGACATAGTTTTTCTATGATAATGCAAACATATTAATTAATTAATTAATCCATACAATTCGCCCCTAATCCCACTCTGGTGAGATAGGAAAATGGTCAGCAAGAGGCACAGACTGTCTTTGCTTTGCAACCACTTCACCACTTTTCACTCCAAATAGCCAGATCCAAAGCTCATTAAAGTCAATGGAAAGATTCCCATTGACTTCATTGGCCTTTGGATTAGGGCGATAATGACAGCTATAATTTATAAACATTCACTTTGAAACACACTCCAACAACTAATGAGCAAACAAGTCAAAGTGAGGAAGTTCGTTGGAACCAAGTGTGGGATTCTCCTTCTTCCTGACATGCCAAGCATGTGAAATCATTTAAAGGTGAAATTATTTCAAGCCTCCATTAATAGCTATAATAAAAAGTAGTATTTTATGCTGAATAATGATTGCTTGCCAGAACTGTAACCTATCTGGGTCATCATTTTCAGGCTCACCTGCATAATCTATGTTGTGTTCCTCTTGTAATATGTACATGCATATTTTTAAAGACAGCAAGATCTTGCTGAGTGAAAGAAATGGCACAAATTGCTGCAAAGTGAGAATGTGTATAAGATGCCATCTCCCGGAACATGTCCTAAGGCAGATGGCTCATTTTCTAGGGGCTAGAGCATCATGGTCTAGCTAGTAACTGGAAAATGACTTCTCCAAGGGTGACATTCACTGCCATGCAGGTAGCCTGTACTGGTCGTTGCCCTACTTAAGCCTTCAAAACAAGGCTGATGCAGAACTTGAATGATGGAGCATCTCATTACAGGAGCAAATTTCATCCCTAGAGATACAGACAGAAATTTAGTTTAGGTGTGTCAAAATGGAAGGAACTTAATTTCCCTGGGCTGGGGACTGGAAGGCAATTAACCAGTGCAGCCTGCTTAGAAAGACTAGGCAATAGTGTAACAAGGAGGTCATGCACGATTTGTAGCATATGGAAGATGAGTGGATTGTACCTACCAAGGACTCTCTGCATTCATCCATTCTCCTCCCCAAACTCCCTATGTCTGCACTGCAGCTCGGGCAGACAGACTTGTGTTGCAGGGCTCGAGATGGTATAGACATTACGGCTCAGGCTCTGACGCCGAGGGGATTGATGGGCTAGCTTCAGAGCTCCAATGTCCATACTGCTATTTTTAACATACTAGCTCAAGCCCCACCGTCGCTGTCTGTCAGGGCCATGTGCAGAAATTTAAATTTTACTACTTTTGGAGAGGCATGGTTCTGTACCCCCACAGCAGCCCAGGGGCCAGAGGAGATTGCTCTCCTCACCATGGCCCCAGAGTCGGAAGAGCTCACTCTCCGCCCTGCAGCCCCGGGGCCAGAGGAGTTGTGTCCCCAGAGATTATTGGCTGGCCCATACCCCTGCTTTCCCCCCTCCCATTCACGCCCCTGTGTTGTCTACCTGGATTAAGAGATTCACTCCCAGCTGCAGTGTAGACATAAGACCTATTTCAGGGACTCCCTGCAAGCCCCATCCTCCCTCATGCCAAGGGTTCTGTGTGTCCTCCATGTCCCGTTCCCACATACCATCGTCCCCCACTCCCCTTCCCCTATGGCAGGGACTCTGTGTGCACTCATATATCTCCCTTCCTCATCTCTGTTCCTCCTCCCTGAGGCTCTGGTTTCTCCCCCCCGCCCATGTCTCAGTCCCTACTTTGCCCCTGCCCCCAACCACCCATTTAGCCCCAGGTCCTTGCCCCTCCCATCCCTCTGATACTTGCTGCTTCCCTCCTACCCTCATTCAGGGCTCCTCCCCACACCAGCATCCCTGTTGTCCAGTGCTTACAGTGGTCTGAAAAAAAGTGGGGGGCCTACCATAATGTGGGAGCGGCAGCTTTGATGCGACAGTGCTTACAGTGTGTCCCTCAGAGATTCAGCTTGATTTTTAAATGGAGGGGTATGCAACCCCCCTCAGTACACATGCCCACACACACACTCTCTCTCTGACTTTAAGCACTGCAGCTTCCCTGATAAACCCTCCCTGTGTCCTCATGCAACAAGTTAAGGTAGCAACAATGGGCAGACAGAGATTTCTCTGCCTGCAGCACCATGCAGTCTGAGGGCCTGGATATTCCTGTGAATCAGGCTTTTCTGGTACTTCAGTTTGCACAAAAATCAATAGTCTTGTGCCCATGGTGCCTAGAACATTCCCTGCAATTTTGGAATTGCTACAATGCATTCCAAAGTTATCACACCAGACAGAGAAACGGCAACACGGTGAGTGTTAGTTCTTGCACCATACAGCTAATTAATTCCTCCCCCTACCCCTCCATTTCCAATGAGTACAAAAGTTATTCATGCCACAGATACATAGTTCAGAGATGGATCCATACCAGAATCCTGGACACAGACAACCCCCAAACTATGGGAACATTCCATCTGCCAGCTCAGGCTCACCTCTAGCTTTGATGTCTAAACAAACCTAAAACAGAAAGACAAGGAAATGGAAAAGTCTAGTGCAGGAGCAGAGTCTCAGATGTGCTGCAATACATGTCATTTTATAATTTAGCTGAACTGAGAGTCAATGAATAGATCTGCCATTAAACGGTACAAAATATTTATCACTATTGATAACATCTCATTTACTAATTTCTTGGGACTTTTCTTCCAACAGGACTGCACTTCTAGCAACAATCAGGACATAAGAGTAAGAAAAAATTCTGCAGAGGAATTAGCAATGGGAAACCAGAAAAGTTCATTATACCCACCTGTGAACGTACCAACTCAGTTTCAAAGTACAGACAGAAAGCAAAATATAATGTTTGTGATGAAAGACCGTCAAAAAAAAGATGCAGAAATTAATCCTATCGGGCTCCACAAACGGAGAAGGAGATTTATAATTAAGAAGGGCCCTATACTGATTGCTATGAACAATTCTTCTCTCAACTTGCCTCTGCTTAAATCTGAGGACAGAAACAACAACAATTGGAAAAGTCTCTATCAAATCCAAAGAGAAAGAAAGAGAATAATGAGAGATACTTGTTCCAAATACAAGAGTAATAACAGAAGGATAATCACTCCTTATCACGTTTCCAGAATATTTGTAGAAGATAAATACAGAATTTTATACTGTGAAGTTCCAAAAGCTGGCTGTTCTAACTGGAAACGGGTGCTCATGGTTCTCAATGGGTTGGCTTCCTCCACAAAAGATATACAGCACAACACAGTGCACTATGGAAATTACTTAAAAAGGCTGGATGGGTTTGATCGCAAAGGAATTTATCACAGACTCAACACTTACACCAAGATGCTTTTCATTCGCGAACCCTTTGAAAAGTTGGTATCCGCATTTCGCGACAAGTTTGAGCATCCGAACAATTACTACCACCCTGTTTTTGGAAAAGCTATAATTTCGAGATACCGTGTCAATGCCTCCAAAGAAGCATTAAGGACAGGTTCTGGAGTCAAATTTAAAGAGTTCATTCAATATCTTCTAGATGTACATAGGCCAGTGGGCATGGACATTCACTGGGATCACATCAACAGGCTTTGCAGCCCATGTTTAATAGACTATGACTTTGTAGGGAAATTTGAAAGCATGGAAGAAGATGCAAATTTTTTCCTGCATTTAATTGGTGCTCCACAAAATTTAACTTTCCCTAGGTTTAAAGACAGACATTCCAACGAAGAACGAACAACCACTAAAATTACACAGAGCTATTTTGCACAGCTTTCCCCTGCTCAAAGACAACACAGTTATGATTTTTATTATATGGATTATTTGATGTTTAACTATTCAAAACCTTTTGAAGATTTATATTAGAAAGTAACAGACACTTCTATTTCATATCAGCTGAATTACATAATAGATACAGGTCTTGGTACACTGATACTCTAGAAGCACATCATTCTCATATTTTCTAAGAATAATCAGTGGATTCATGTTACATAGTAAAAATGGATAGCTTTTCATGTACAAAGTCTCATTTTAGAAAATTTACCATAAATAAAAACCTGACTGTTACATTTGGCCTGAAACATCAAAGAAAAACGGGAAATAGAAAGTCCTTATGCCTCCATGTGATGTCTCCTAGATGTTACCATCTGTTTAGCAAAGGGTCAGTTAAAGAGCATTTCCACAGCAGCAAAAAATACGTAACAGAGCAAAAATGATTTACAATTAGTGACGTTTACATCTGCTCCTTAACTTCCTCCTTTAAATCATAAATTTTTGATAATATACATCAGGGCTCCTAAATAAAGCACGTGATTTTCCATTCTGGTCTTTATTTGTGTTTGCATTGGAGGGTGGCAAGAAGAGTGGGTGAAGAGATGGGGAAAGCACCTGAAATCCTGTGGTGGATCCAATAGTCTATTAAATTCCTAACTGTTCTGATGAGCTCTTTAAAATACCATAAGATAAAGAAAACAAAGTGCTGTTTCATTAACAGTTTTACAGTTCCTTGCAATCCGCAATACATGCAACCATACACCAAGAAGGTCTTATAAATTTGAAGCTGGACACAGATTTCTAATTACTTTCTGTGATTACCAAATTAATTAGCATAAGAGAAAATTTATTACAATTACAATACTATGTTCAGACATGTTCTAGTGAAAACATTAATACTTAATGGCCATGTGAGTGCAGTGTTAAAGCAGATGTTGCAATTCACAGAGTGAGGATGTATTGTCCCCCTTCCATATTCCCCTTATGCCACATTAATCTGCAAGAAGATAAAATGCAAAGGAACATTTACATCTTTATGCATGTTACTAAGATTATTTTAATCCTTTGCATTAACAAATCTTTAATTTAATCTGTCTAGTCACCAGGAATATCAAATGTTTCCTTTAAAGTGGCAAATAAATGTAAATACAACTTCCTGCCCATCAGGGTACTTTTTATCGCTACAAACAATAAGGCTTTATTTTGATTAAAATCAGATTTCAGTTCACAGCAACAAGCAGAGCATATTTGTTTGTGGTTTCATTTTGTTCATCATTTTCTATATTTAACTGTAGTTTTGCTGCGTTTTCTCTCAAGTAGAAAGCTCCATGAGGTTCAAATGTTGGAGAGTTACAACAGCAGCAGAACATCCATGTTAACTTTATATAAACTATTGCTGACTATATGTGGCTAATTAATTAGCTGTCCTGGTTTTGAGGTCAATGCTATTTTCAGTTAGGTGAGCACATTTGAATCAGTATCCATTAAGCAATCAAAAATTGTAAGCCTCAGTTATAAGTCATGCTAGGTTCTGTACATACATTGGCTAATGCAGACCTCAAGAAGAGCTCTGTGTAAACTCGAAAGCTTGCATCTCTCACCAGGAGAAATTGGTCCAATAAAAGGATTACCTCATCCACTGTGTCTCTCTAACAAACCTGTATAAGACATTCTTTGCTCCAAAGAGCTTACAATTTTAGGACTCAATATTGCAAACATTTACATATATGCATATTTTTACACACTGCAAGTATTTCCATTAGGGTCCCACTAAAATCGTCGTATTTTAACTCTATCTTAATTTCTTTTAACAAAAGGACAAATATAAATACAATATTTTTTATTGACAAAATGTCTCACACACACCCCCGCATGATTTCTAAAATGTCTGCCATTAAAAACTGAGAATATACTTTTAAAAAGTTCCTTGAATGTTTTTCACTCAGAAAAAGTTTTACAAGTATCTGTGTGTCTAGCATCCTATTGACAGAGCCCTGCAAACCTGCGTATATCCTTTTTATATCTGCAGATCACAGGTTGGATGCAGAAACAAATTTTGTATACACACATTGAATACCCTATTGAAGTCAATGGGAAAATCAGGTTTTTAAAAGTTAAACACATTCTTAAGTGTTTTGCTGGATCTGAGCTAAAGTGCTCAGCACGTTGCAGGATTGAGCACAGAAAGAGGTGTTTTATTCAGTGGGTCCTACAGAAGTTTATGCATGTAAATTCCTGAATTTAAAATAAGAGACACTGCAAGTTTAAGTCTAGGCAATAGTAATTTAGGCAGCAATGTAGCTGAAAATGCCGTTCTTCATTATTACACCTTCCTTGGAATTCAGTCCATGGAAAAAAAAAAAAAAGAGGTGTCTCTCTAATCAACATGATTAGGTTTGGCTATAACTCAAGGAAATCTGGAGGAGTCACTAAGAAACACAAAGAGGATGTGATAAGGTCTGAGCTCATTTTCTCCAAATGGATGTAATTTACTCATTTTGGATTTGACCCTGCAAGCTGCCAAAAGGATCACAAAGAACCAGAGCACTCAATATGTGATTGCTACCCCTCCAGATACACTTCTGCCTAGTGCTGAACCCTATTCATTTACCTGAATGGGAGCACATTCTCACTGAGAGAAGCACTGGGCTTGTATCTTCATTCAACACAATTATACCAGTATAGCTTATTCCCCTTCCAATATGGGGATATGCTGTATTGTTATAAGTGTCTTTATTTTGGTATAATTGCATCCAGACCCGGAGGGGGGGGTTACCGATTTTACTATACTAGTATAGCTAGATTGGTACAATTTTTGGGTGTAGATGAGACCTGAGAGAATAGAGATTTGGGCATTCTTACCTTAGAGCAACACTTGGTAAAACTTTCTCTGGCCTCTAGGGAAGGCAGCATTTGCTGCTGAGCTGATTTGGGTCATGCGAAGGGACCCACAAGAACGACTATATGCCAGTAGAGTTGGTCGAAAAATTAAAACCTATTTTGTGAAAAACTTCTAAATTTTGAAGCTGCTTATATTTTGAAGCATACAAGGTGGACCCATTTATCATGTAAAAAGTCATACTTTTTATTAGTGTTCCCTCCCACCTGTTCCCCTCCCACCACCAAAAAAACCCCATTAACCATTTCAATAAAAGGGGGGGGGAATGCCACAAAAAATGAAATCTTTGACAATTTTTTTTGTGAAAAATGTTGTTTAAAAACAAGAGGCCATTCAAGGAAAAACTCTTCATTCAAAAAAAAAAAATTGATCAGCTGTACACAGCACCAACTGATATAATTAATATGATATTTCAAGAATCGCAGCTCCCCATAGCGTGGAATCCGCTATATATTAGACTGCTGGTTTGTTTTAGTATAGGTTTGTTAGCTATGGGTGGTTTGTTGGTTGGGGCCTCTTACTTCTTACTGACCATAAGCAGTGTGGTTGGAGAGTGTTTTAATAGGCAAGGAAATATATATATAAAGAAAAGAGGGGAGGGGGAACTGTATTAAGAAATGGAGAAAGCTGATTGGCCAAAGCCAATAAGGGGCAGAACCAGGGAACTATAAAACTGATCAGCGGGTCCTAGCTCTCACCCCAGTTAAAGAGCCCAATTAATTTGATCCAGACCAGAAGCTCAGTCTGAGGTAAGAGTATATTTGGTCAACATTTTTGACCAAAATAAATGTACCTCCTGGAAAATGTGGTTTCATGTAAATTAAAGTGTTTCATAAGAATGTCAGTTTTAACTATTGCTTATTTTCCAGTTGGGTGATTTGAAATGAAAAATTCCACTTTGACATGTCAAAATCTTCTTATGGAAAAATGTTTAAGGTTTCATTTTTGACATTTCCAATTCAAACTTTCAGAATTTTTCATTTTGCAAAAATATTTCCAAAATTGCAGTTTTTTCCCCCTGATTGGGAATGTAAAGTAATTTTGAAGTGTCAAAATTTCCATCAAAGGAAAATCCCATTTTTTTTAATGTCTCTAGTTAGGAATTCAGTCAAGCTGAAGATCTAGTGCTGCTTATATCTCCAGTTAAAGGTTTTTGCCAGATGGTTTCTTGCCCTTAGAAGGTGCATTTTATAAAGCTGCATTCTCAAAGTTTGGTAGTAAAAGCTGTAATTTAACAGCCCTTGACAATCCTTCTGTACTATTTCGTGGGTAATTTACCAGCAATGTATATAAATTAAACATTCCTGAAAATATTTTAAGATTTGCTGCATCTCAAACTCATTATAAAATGTATAAGACAAATTCTATTCCCTTGGAAAAGTGCATAAGTGTTTGAGAAACAATATAATGAAACAATGTAATGTCCTAGCTTGGTTTTGCTGAATCAAAAATGCATGCTTAATAAAGTTGGCCCTATGGCTCAATGTCATTTATAAAAATGTAGAGATATTGTGATCTAGCAATATAAACAAAGGTACAAACAGGAGAAATGGTGGAGTGGGAGCTTGCTTATCTTTTTAAATGCCTAAGATCTTTTGTAATTAGCATCATTTCTAGGCTCTCAGCAAACTCTGTTCTCCTATACGTCCGTACAGTACATACCAGTTTTGACACATTATTATTTATCATCAGCAAAGTGCTCAGCCCAACACAATATGCAAAAAGTAGACAGTCCCTTCCTGTCCTAAAGAGCTTGCTGTCTAAAGATAGGAAATCCACATGAGGAGATAACTTTTGTTTAGTTCCTTCCATTTTGATGCAAGTCATTTTTCAAAGGCCAGATGGAGGGATCTGAAGGAAGAGAAGGTAACAAAAGCTACATTCAGAGCTCCCCCTCAGACACCTTCATGTTTTCTTTCAAATAAAAATGAGTGACAATAATGACAATAATAATGTGAAAGTGTCTCTTGAACTGAAAGTACTAAAAGTCTTCACATTTAAGTCTGCTTCTTTGTTGATACTCCAATCATACCTAACTAGTCAAGACAGACCTACAGAGTTTAATGCACTGCCTTTCATGTTTTCAATATCCATTCCCACGTAGATCTATGTACACACACAGCACACCTGCATCCAACACTGGAATCTCTTCTGCTAGTTTTACACTGATGTAAATCAGTAACTTCATTAAAGTTAGTTACAAGTGTGTATACACACTGTTCACTCTATATGTGAGCCTACAGATATTTATAATAGATGTATGCATGTATGATACGCATGATAAAGCCTGGATAAAGGACAGCCTCCACATAAATCATCTGTACAATCATTTGAGTGTGTTTTTTTCTTGGTTATTCATTCATTAATTCATATTTATTGTGTAGCGATAGCTCAGGGCATGCCTTTATTTGCCATGTTATCCTGAGGTATTATGCCAGATCTTACAGGCTTTTTTTTTTTTTAACTATTATTATTATTCTGTTATGCAATTTGCTTGGACTCATTTTTTTCCTTCCCCAAAAACCAACCAATTCATAGGTATCTGGACAGAATTTTGTTAGCCATATGGAAAAGAGGTATAACTAAATAAAGGAATAACACAAGTCCTAACCTGGCCTCTACACTTTATACTCCACCAATATCAAAGCAGTAACATTTGCAGGCAGCCACGGTAGTTTATTTCCACAGCACCGGGTGGGAAACAAGTAACAGCACAGTTTGTTCATGTTCATATTGCATTAAGAGATTATTCTTGTGTTGATGATGCTATCTGTGGTGACTTCAAAGCTGAAGCCTGCACACACTTGAACAAGGGCTCAATAAGTGTCTCATGCTTCATATGTCAAGATGCGTATAATTCGTTTTCTTCCCAAAGGCAGAACTATAGGTGAAGAACAGCCCTTGACTCTATCCATTAGGTTAAAGCAACTGAGCCTAACAGGCAGACCTGTAAATAAATATTTCTATATCTTGAACGAACTCCAAGGCTGTACTTTAAGGAGGATGTATCGAAACTCAAGCACAAGAAACAATCAGAATTTGTTCATATTGGCTCCCACAAGTATGGGTGAGGAGATCAGGTTTAATGTTTAGAATGGACACTCAAGCCAGGCCTATTCCTAGCTCTGGCTGCTGAGTGACCTCCAGTAAATCATGTTAGGCCAAAGTTTTCCAGAGTAGCCATAAATTCTGGGTGCGTCTATTTTTGAGTTTCCAGCCTGAGACATACTGGGCCTGAATTTCAGAAATGCCAAGCACTCACATCTCCCATTGATTTGGCCAGCAGCAGTTTGACTTCCATGCTTGTTTATCCCCTGAAGTGACCTCAGGGGCAGCTTAATTAGCATTTGCCAAGTTCTTTCAGGGATTTTAAAGCAAGAAACTAGGTAAGAGCCAAGTGTCATAAAAGGCAACAACATTGATAGGGAAGACTGCCACATGAGTCATATTTGAAGCTGACAATCCATCTGGATAATCAACGCAGTGAAGAAATATTCTCTTCTCAAAATCAAGTTTAAGCACATCAGCTGCCTCATAAATGCAAGTCACATAGATTGCACCTGCTGCTGTCGGGGCCAATCTGATGGGTGTAGTTCTTCAGAAATATTTTGTGAATTGGCTGTAATAAGAACACCAGTTAATTAGTTTAAAAAAATCTTTCAAAGCCCAGTGTGTGCATTCAGCTGCTACTGGAAAATTAACTCAGATGATAAATATATATGCAGCCAATACCTCCTGCATAGCCTGATGTTTGACAACATTACCCAAGAAAACTTTATATTACAGTGATTTGTTTAATTCATTTTATCCAGTGGAACAGACAAATGAGCTCTTCCTTACGCATCTGCCACCCATTTCCAGTTATGCTATTGACTCTCTTCTTGAGCATTTAATTGAACAAATTTGTCTCTAGTGTAATTCTATTAAATTCATACCACATAAAAGCACCCCATGTTTGATATTTGGGTTCCTCTCTGTTCTGATTCTACCATGGCAAGAGTCCTGGACTGTGTTCCATACTCAGGTACATAGGATTCCCCTTCAAAAGTGATCAGTGATATTTTCTGTTGATATCCCAATTGTGCAAGGATTTAAAGTGAGATTGTCAAAATATGAAATTAGAGATGAGTGTGAACAGCCAGGTTCTGACCCACAGCTGAATTTTTCCAGTTTGTGGGTGCTCTGATCTGGGATTTGTCCCAATCCATCCCTACTTGGGGCACGAAGATTCACTGTTCTCTTCCCTCTCATACACACCCAAACATGTGCAATTGCAGAGTGTGTTAAGATTAATTTCTAGTAGTTGAAGCATCAGCATATGAAGTAGTGACACAAGACTACACCAATCCATGCCGTACTAATGGAGTCTGCTTCTTAGCTAACAAATGAATTGTCCAGGCTACCGTTCACCTTCAGATTTATGAATTTAATATGACATGAACAAAAAAAATAATTTTGCCATTGTTTTAAGTGTGCACTCAAGGACATTTAATCAATGTAACCTATCCAGCTCCCATGATGTAGCCATACACAGAACTCCCGTGAATATCAGCATACTTACACATACAAGTCCAATAGTGATGAAGGCCATGAAGGGCACCGTTGTAGATTACTTATATGATGATAATGGTCACAGCAAATTTTAGGCTTAATTCTGCAGTCTTTGAGTAACTCTTACCAAAGCGTGCCACTGCAGTCAATCACAAATGAATGTTTTATTTAGCCTTTAAGACATGGGAGTAGGCATCAGACCTTCTAGGCGCCACTGAATCGCTATGGGACCTTGGACACAATGTGCTTGAGTTCCCCATGGGCAATATGGGGATAATACTTCCATCCTTCACAGAGCTATAGTAAGGCTTAAATAGTGTTTTTAAAGAGTTTTGCATTTCAACAGCACCTTTCATCTGATGATCTCAAAGTATTATTCATCCCCAGTAATACACAAGGACAGATAAAAGGGGTTTCACTTTTACTGAAACTTTTTTTCAGTAAGATCTTACTTCTTCCTTTTTGAAAAAAGGACACAAAGCAGTGCCAAACACAAAGCACCACAGTCAGTCACCATGACCTCACCAGTCTTTGCGCAATAAAAAGAAGACATGGAGGAGCAAGAGACATGATATTTATATAGCCTATTGCTAGATTTCTGCATTGAAATCCATACAGACAAATCCTACCAAAATGACAGTGCACTCAAGGTGATATTTGCTCCATAAATCATGCACACAGTGACCAATTAAAGTAGGAAAGTAGGAAAATTTTGCAGCTATAATACAAGCTGTATTATGAATTTGACAGTTTATCCATATTTGTCTCTGCAACAAAGCAGGGCTTTTTTAATTATCTGAAATATGTCTGAGATCATTAGCTCATCCCAAACAAAACTGAACGGCAGCTGTATATTGTACTCCACAGAAGCATGGAGCAGCAGATGTTAGTCAAAAAAGGGTTTTATCTTTGGAGTTCTTTCAAAATAAGTTTAAAACCAACTACCACTACCCCAATCACTAACCTTTTTAAAAATCAAGGCTCAGGAATCAATAGAAAAGCTTGGCCAGATCTGGACAAGTACGGAGGTCAGAAAGAATCATGAACCAACAGGAGCAGAAAGTGAATTGATTTTAACAGAGCTAAAACTATACAGGATAATATGCACCATCCTGAGACTCTGTAGATTTGATTACAAAGGGAGAAAAACCACTCTGTGGATGACCCTAAGTGAAATTTAGAATCTAATTAGGAACACAATTATTGCACATTTAAATTTCAGCATGACTGCTACAGATGACAAATGCCAGCAATATACTGATGACACCTTGCTATATATCTTCTCATCAAAAAGAGACAAAACCATCACCCAGCTGGCCTGGATATTAAAAGAAATAAGTACCTGGATGAAATGCAGTTGGATCAAGCTTACTTACCCTCTGTAAGACAGAGGTGAACTTGGTAGGAAGTAGAAAGTACTCCGATGAACTGGCAGAGACCATAAATATTTCCTGTTGAGAGTTTGTGTCCAGTTGCTTGTGGTTTGCAGTTTGTTTAACCTATCTCAGGAACCCAGTAGTAATTGTGGCCAAAAATGCATTCATCCAAGAAAACTTGGAAGAAAAATTATATGTCACCACGTGCTAGAGCAGTTGTACAAACAGAAATGACAATTAACTAAATTGTTTTCTAAACTGGTTCAGTTAAATTGGTGCAACTCCCTTGCCTGGACATTCAAATTCAGTCTAAGAGTGTCTTGTATTGATTTAGCTTACTTCAGAAACAAGCCAATTTAGAAACTAAATTGGTGCCATTTAGTGCAACTAAAGAGACCCCCTCACTCATCCATGCTGCATTTTCAGAGCCATCTTCTACAGGGTGGTTTTGCACACAAAGTGATGCCAGGCAATACTTGTTTTCTACCCAGTGACTCAACATATGATGCCTACCACTGTATTGTATATTTTTCCTTTCACTAGGAACTTTTTTCCCCTGGCATAGACCCCTCTAAACTAGAAAAATACCCTGTTAGCAAACTCATTTATCCACATTTGTCTCTGCGAAAAGACTGTTTAACACCATTACAGATGTTAGTTGGTCATGGTCAACCCTAGGACATGTCAAGGTTTGAATTAGAAGGTTACCAGTGCGCTGTTCAGTGCTCTGTGAAGCATAAGAGACGTTCTCCAGTAGCTTACTAATGCCCCTTCTGCTCTGCCTTATCCTTTAATCACCAAGAGGTCTGCTGACAGTTTTAAGATCAAGCAGCAGATCAGCAAGTTAAAAGTGTACTACATGCTTTGCCCCAACCATGGACTGAGTTTTTCCACTCTAGCCTTTAGCGAAGAAAGAGTGTATGCTGACTAGCCGGAAAATATTTCTCAACTGAGGAATAGTTGCCAAGGGATGGGGTGCAAGCAGCATTGCGAAAGTAATTTGAAAAGAGACAGGCCAAGCAACAGAGAATATGCTACGAGGTAGTTTGGCAAGACGCTGCCAAGCCTGCACTCCCCAGAAGCCCTGGTGTTGAGGATACAGGGAGAGGACCACCCCCAGATAGATACAGGATGCAATGCTAGTGCAGTGTACACTGGTCACAGTTAAGTGCCACATGGTATGGGGCATGAGCAGCTGCCTGACTGCTGTGAGATATATCAAGTCTCCCATTTTATTCTAAGCCTGTACTGGAGCACACCACAGGTTCCTCCCTTCCTCTTGTTTGAGGGAACACATCCACCTCTGTTCTAACACACATTCCCCACTGCCACCAGGTCCCCACTCTGCTGGGCTGAACCTTCCCAGATGCAGCTGACATGGTAATGCAGTTTGGCGAAAGAGCTATACATTCAGCCTTGGGAATCCAATTGACTTCATACACATCGGTTGATTCTGCTCTAGGGAACAATCTTCGATTTATAAGGAGATGGGCAAGATGAGTGAATTGCCTTTTCCTAGCTTGATTTTTCAAAAGATATTGAGCCGTTGCAGTTCCCATTGACTCCAAAACACTTAGTGGGTGCTCAGCAGTTCTGAATATAAGGCCATTACCCTCATGTCTGATTCTGGTTTTACACCAAGCAATCTCTCCTTCCCAAGACTGACAATGAATTGGATTTGTTTGTCTTCACTTAAGCATGTCAGAATCCATTGACACTACTGAAAGACCCACAAAAGGATGGCTTAAATATCTTACCATGTTTTGTAAATTAAACTGTCCACTTGGGCTATATGCTTGCATATTGAGGGTTGGATTCTCTCAGATATAGCATGCCGTGCATCTGGTCTAATGCTGATGTATCATTGGGAAACAGATACAGGTGTATCTGCAGGTGCAGATTAGCAGCTGCAGGTGTTACAGATCTGAAAGTGGGATATGACTCCACTTTTCTTCCAGAATAAATTTTAAGTCTTCAAAGATATTCAGCACCACAAAATCAAGTTCAAACTCAACTATATACATCCATACTCTAGTTCTGCTAGGTCATTGACTGGTCAGTAGTTAAGGCATATATTTTCTTCCAGAGATACAAGAAATTCCAACTTCCAGAAGAAACAATCCAGGTTGACCCAAAGTTAAATCAATCATACCATGCTGCTAATTGTATATTAAAAAATGTTTACCTGCTCAATTTTTTTTCCAATTTATCTCTATATTCTGAATATCTTGATTATCTAACCCTTATTAATGTGTGACAAATGATGTTGGTCTTGTAATTGGGTTTCGAGAGTCACCCCTCCTTACAGGAGTGAGTCCATGGCATTTTTTAAATGCATGATCAGAGGGAAGATAGTTTAGCCACAGGTAGAATCTGAATTTTTAAGAAATGACAATACAAGTTTTGGTTCCAGTTATGTCATTTGTTCTTTGTTTCCAGTTCAGTATTGTGGGATTAAAGTAGTGATCATGCAGCTCATTGTACCATGATGATCTGGAGGTATTTGATTTTTCCAGTATTAAACTAGCCAGGCCAAATCCTGACTCTTTCACCATGAGTTATGTAGTTTTCAAGACTAATGGAAGTTGATATATTCTAACAATGAAATATATTTAAATGAACGTATTGGCTGGGACATTCAAAAGGCAGACGAGGGATTTTTGCACCCAACTCCCATTGAATTTCATTCTGAATCCTAAATCCCTTTTGTTCCTTTGAAAATACCAGCCATAGGCTCCAACATCTTCAGGATACCTTATCATTGGCTTGTCTCTGAAGAGCTCTTAATTGAACAGAACGCTATTGGGAAATGAGTAAGCAATTCCTTACCACTGGCTACACAGAATGTTGTAGCCTTTTGGGGGCTAATCAAGCATGTTATGCTTGCAATCTTCTAAATCATGCAAATCCTAGAAGGCTGTGGAGGCCAGTTCTGTGGAAGGTTCACCTATATCGTAGAACAAAACCTTACAAAAACTCCTGTTCCTAGAAAAGAAGTGAAAGGGGCAGGGTAGGACAGATTGAGTGTGAGTGTCAAATTGTGAATGCCATTTTGATTCTCACCTTCATAGTAACCCTCATCCTCTTTGCACTGTAGCCTCCACCTTTGTTTAAGACATCCAGGATGTGTGTTGAAAACCAGTCTAATCTTGATAAAGTCAGACACTCCTAGACACTGTCTGGTCCCACCAGCGTTCAATCAGCCTGAAACAAGCCTGTTTCCAAGTTAGGAGTTCAGGGAATTCACTGGGCTAGGGAAAGTCACAAACTCCAGCGAGGGAAACAGGCATCCAACATTAGAGAGAGTATTTCTACCTCAGAGTAGGGAATAGGTGCCCCAGCTGTGGACTGCTTGAAGTTCATGCTGCCCCCCTCGACCACCAGTGGTAGAGAGTCACTTTGTGCGCTTCAGGGCATTTATTTTTTGACTAACAAAGCTTGGAGCAAGCACTGACTGGCCAGAGATGACTCTGCAACAACAACTTAAAGAAGAGTTACAAAGGATGCAGTGAAAACCAGTTGACTCTTGCCTTTTACTTTATCCCATGCTACAGGAATGAGAGAGCTTATGATGAAGGGCTATACATTTAGCACAAAAAAGGAAATACTACTGTGCACACTGTTTGGTCAGGTCAGCTGTGTAATTTGCTGCCACCGCAGCCAGACACTCACTTTATAAAAAAAAAAAAAAAAGGTTTGAATAATTTTCCAATAGTAGGCCCTTGTAGCTAGGCCAGCTAAGATAATGAGAAGGGAAATCAAAGCTCATGCCTCAAGACATAAAATGATTGCTTATGTGGGGATTAGGAAGGAACTCCTCCCCAACCCACACACACACATGCAGCATAGCACAATTGCTAGGTATATTATGAAGGGTTTTCATATTTTTTCTCCCCTGAAGTATGAGATATTGGTTACTGCCAGAGGCAGGATTCCGGACTAGATAGAGCAGTGGCCTGATGCTCTATGGCAAATCCCACGTAACTTGTTCTGGAATCATTTCTATGGTATCCAAATGCCTGAAAGAATCTGGACATTCTACTAGCTTGATTGGTAACAGAAGATATAAACTATTCATGTAAAATATCTTGCTGCAGTTTTAATGTCTTCAAAGTCCAATGTTCCTATTTTGAAGAAGATGAAGTATGGAAATAAGGTTCTAAAATTTAATTAAGTTTCTAAACCAAGAGCATTTAAATTATAACTCTTCATGCTACAGGTATTTAATAGGATTATTATACAAAAGAGATTGCAAGGCTTTTACTATCTTTTCTTTTAATAAATTTGAGTGATGTTAGAGGATGCTGCCCTCATCTGGTGGCACATTACTAAGAACCACCTGAAAGAGCTCTAGTTCATACAGTATGGAACTGCCTCAAAGATGAGGTGAGAGCAACTTATAACTGTAAGAACTAATAGCACTAACATGTAACCGAGCGCACTAGTTGCATGACTGAGACTGCCCAAGAGTCAAGATACTTCATGATTCTCCTCTCCCCCCAGTTCAAGAAACCACTCTTACTCCGTAGCACCAGATGTTACTCCCCCCACCTTCCCTGAGGATCCAGCTCCTTCTAATTAATCCAAGGTGAAACAATACAGAGATCAGGGATGAGGGGTGGTGTAAATATGTATGAATCCTGAAACCACAGTGAGTAGGATAGAAAAACATTAAGGCACCATACATCCAAAGTCCCCATCATGATAGCGGAGAAATGGGAGGTGCCGGGCAAAGCCGTGCACTAGGCTCAGAAGATCCATGTTTCTCCAATCCTCTGGAATATACACCTTCCTGTAGCCCTATACTCCCTCCCCGTTGCTGTTCTTCTCTCATTCTTATTAGAAAAATCAAACTCACCCCCGCTTCTCCCAAAAAAGCATGCTTGTGCCTGCAAGGTGGTATGGACAATAAGTGCAGAGTTTACTATGATTTCATGTGCAAATAGAGCATTTCCATGTATAAATGGTCACTGAGATACTTAAAGACCACTTGAACCCATAACTGTTTATTTGCACTTGCAAATATCCAATTGTATGCAAATGCAATAATTTTCATGAAAATTAGGCATACAATTTCATCTCATTGATGTGCAAGATTCTAGCTGTAAGGTATAGGATGCATGGCTTGGAACAAAGCTGCATGCTATCTACTGGACTACATAAAAAACAGGCCCATAAGGGTGATGATTTACCAGGTGAAACTTAAACGAGCCAGATCCTCATAATTTTCATTGGTGGTAAATTCTCTTTCCTCCAGGGTAAGTGCCTCAAATCACAACCCACCCACTCTCATTCAGTATTGCCAGGTGAGCTGACTTCTTCCTTCTCTCAGCTGGGTATTAAGTTTGTCAGCTGTGTTTTCCTGTTTGAGTCCATACTGAGCTTACTGTACTGTCATCCAACTGCGACGTTAACACCCAGTTCTGCCTCTCCCATTTCTTTCTATTGATTGTCTCCAATGGCTCTTCCTTTACCTTGTTCTGAAGGTATTAAGGCACTAACAAACATTTTTCTCTACTTGGTCTTAGATTGATATTAAGTTTAAATGTCAGTCTTGAAGCAATGTTCTCAATTTTCAAAGGAAATAGCCATTATTTTTCATCCCAAGAGATTGCAACATCAAGAATAAAAACACCCTTCATAAACTTCCTAGCAGTGTTGAAGGATCTAGCAGCTGCCTAACGGAAAATGGTGTCCCAATAATACAGAAACTGTGCTGCTAGAAATGTCATTTCTAAAACTGTTGATCATTAGCTGAACATCATAGATCAGGGTCTTTTTAACCAGAAGCGCTGGAATAACTTGAGAGGGTGACTAAAGCCAGTGAACACAATTTTTCCTATAATTACTGCATAATGAAACTAATTTCTTTTCACCCTGGATGCCTTTCACCTCTTGCCAGCAGCGTTAATGTAGAATATGGATGTTAATAATGAGGATAGTAAGAACTGAGTATTTTAAAATCTGAAGCCTTACTTTAATGGTGTTCAACATAGTAAGTATGCAATATAATTAGGCTTGGCAGATTCATTTTTGTGATTTTTTAAAATAATTTTGATAGATAATATAGACCTTTAAACTTTTTTTTTATTTTTATCTATTTAGATCTTCACAGCTGTGGGAAGTTATGGGGGCAGACAATAAGGAGATCAGGCAATCATTTAAGGACAGATGTTGAGATTCAAAGAGTTAAAGCTTTATAACTTAAAAAAAATGATCAACATGTCAAAATATACAAAGAAGGCAGCCTTCAATCAAACTGAAGCAGCATTTTTCTTACTTTGCCTATCTGTGAATTTTTATTACATTGGATGGAAATATTTTCTCTTCCATGTGCAAACCAAAATTGACATTTTACATTTACCAATAAAAATACAATCATTCTAAGCCTAAATATAATAATACAACTGCTTTTTACCAATTCAAAGGATGCACTCAAAGCAGCAATGTGTTATCATGCTAAAGATATTTAGGACACTAGTTGGCGCCTTTGTACATTCTCTTATTTAGATCATTATATGTACTTTAAATAAGCAGCATAATAATGCAGCTCATTCAGTTTATAAGGCCTTCTACACACTAAAAATATTCTGGTCCCTTAGGACACGTCTCACTCTTTCAACCTCCCCAGTATTCAAAAGGGGTACATTGACACACTGAGCAAGTTACACTCCGCTCCTAGAGCTGTGCAGAGGATGGAAATTTCATGTCATAAACATTTTTAAGTTTGGCTTTGTTTTGAATTTGAAAAAAACCCAACAATTTCAAAATCTTCCATGCAATAAAATTCCAAACAAAGATTCATTTTGGATCAATTGAAACATTGTTTCAATTTGACAGGATATTGAAATATACCACACGCACTCCTCCATCCCTCCACCCCCACACAAACCCAGATTTTTTCCAAAATTAAGTTTGTGAAATCAGCAATTTCGGGAATCATTTAGATTTTAACAGAACTGTATTTTTTGATGGAAAATGGCTCCATCAAGGTTTTTCCAACCAGCTCTATGTTCTCCCTTCTAAAATCACTATGTCCAATTTCTGTTCAGTTATTTTCACCCACCTCCCATAGCATTCAGTGAGCATATGCTTTACCTGAATCAAGGACTTGGCCCCTGTTTAAAAATCTGTGCATAATTTAAAACTACCCCAGGAAAGCTTTAAAATGACACTCTGCACAGAGACTTACACTAAATTATTCCATAGGACAAGTTTGATTATTTCTTAAGAATGTCATGCGGTCCTACTATACTTCTCTCCCATCATCTCATGCATTTGCCTAGTGCCTTTTGTCCCAAGACGTTTTGCATTACTGGAATTATTTCATCCACTGCTGAAATGCTGCCCCTTCTGGGACAAATACAGGAACTATGATAATTTAGGATAGTCTAGGAAAAACAATACCATATATAACTGAAACCTTAGGGTAAATGTAGGTATGGTACAGGAAGCCAAAATCCTTACTCATCTAAAGTAACATATCTAGGGTGGGATTTTTAAAACTGACTTAGGAGAACCAGACTTGCAATGGAACTTGTGCTCTTAAGTTTTGAAATCCCACCCCTTAATGCCAGTTTTACATCCTCTCCATGTGATGCCACCTACAGTGACTCTTTATCCCATACATTCAGCACTGACTGGAGGGGAAGATACTGCCTATGGATCTGCCTGTGGAAGTACCAACGAAACCCAGCTCTGCCTTATTTCATTGATGGTAGCTAGATCAAGGCCTCAGTGAACCTGCTCACCCGGAACTGGACCTGTAGAAGCAGAATGAGGGACTTAAGGAGCAGAATTAGGACTTAAGAATGGTTGGTTACAGCCCAGGACCTGTTGAAAATATCTTGTCATCCTAATACTTGGGAAGAAGGCTCATGCTGGAGTAACACAGGGATCCAACAATATGGCAGGAAAGAGCCATAAACATTTCTGTACTGAATGTGCAATCCATATGCCTGGTGTTGGTGTCATCCCTATTGGAGACTGAGTTTACAGAGACTGCCTCCAGTGAAGAGGTTACAAACAATTATGCTGCACAACTGTGGAGCGAAGAGCAACTATAGTGTGAGGATGTCACCTGTAAGATTTATACTGACATTAAATCATGAAGCTCACAAAGAAAAAGCAAGAGAATGAGTTGTGGCTTTCAAGCCGACAATGAATAGAGGCTCACATGGGATAACAACTGGATCATGCTCTAATAAACCATGGCTATACAAACACTCACACACACGCCCCTCTGCCAACTGCATGCCTGCAGCACAGAGAAGAGAACTCATATCCTCTGCTCCAGAAAGACATCTGCTCCTCCTCTACTACTTCAGATTCTTCCGATCTCTAGATATTAGAGATCACTGGTAGTAGGGCTTACAGCAGATATATATTTTACAGACACCAGGGCAACGGAAGAGGAGACAGCTACAAACCAATCATGAATATTGATCGTCAAAATGCTTTAGACTCGTCAGGGGCTAAATCCCGCGCATCCTTTTGCGATACTCAGCGCAAACTCAAGGCTGTTGCAGCACAAGTGTGAGCAGTGGCTATGTAGGTGTGCAAGTAAGGGTAAAGCCTAGGTGTAATCCAGTGTGCTCATCTTGAGCTCTGTGTGTATCCGCCCACTTAAAAGGTAATAAGGGATGGAGTGTGGATTAAGAACAGATGCGTCTAGGCAGATGTTGACAGAAACATGATCCTCAACATGCAAATGAGATTCTTAGTTCCGTACTCCCCACTCTGGTTTTATCCTTGCTACCAGGCAGGAGTAGCTTGTTAGCCACACAGCAGCATCTTCATTAACATAGGGCTAGGTTTCCCTGCACTCTGTCCTGTTCAATGTTTTAAATTTTGCACTAATATTTGCAAAACTCAGCCCCTCTGATGTGCAGGATAAAGCTGTACATAATTCTTCTTCCCAGGCAAAATGTTATGATCCCCATTTTACTGATGAGGAAGCTGAGGGAGAGGGGTTAAGGCTCTTGCTCAAAGCCAGAGACTTAGCCCTGGTCTACACTCTAAGGGGATTGATCTAAATTACGCAACTTCAGCTACATGAATAAAGTAGCTGAAGTCAAAGTACTTAGATCGACTTACCCTGGTGTCTCCACCGTGGTGAGTCAACTGCTGCCGCTCCCCCATCGACTGCCTGTGCCTCTCGTGGCGCTGGAGTGCAGGAGTCGATAGGAGAGCACTCGGGGGTTGATTTATCGCGTCTAGTCTAGAGAGATCAGCTACTGATAGCTATTGGGAAATGCTGGCCCTCCCGCATGATAAAGACTGTGGAGTAAGAGGGCTGTGTGCTTTTTCCCTTCCCCCACAGGAAGTAGCACAAATTACCCATTACCTAGGGAGGTTGTGGAATCTCTGTCACTGGAGGTTTTTAAGAGCAGGTTAGACAAACATCTGGTCAAGGATGTTCTAGATAAGAATTAGTCCTGCCTCACTGAATGGGACTGGACTAGATGACCTATCGAGGTCCTACATTTCTATGATGAGGAGCAGGAAGACTATAACAGTTTCCTAAGGAATAATGACAGGTGAGAGATACAACAACCCCAAGAATCAGCCAACAGGTGGCTGCACTTTGGGGTGTTGAGTCCATAAAATGTAAAGGCACAACAAAACAGGAAAACAGAAAGGAAGGAGGAGAAGTCCTGTCTTTGGGGATGCCAGCGTTTAATGATGAAAAGAAAGTCACTGAAGAGGGTTTTCTCTCTTTTGGGTTGGGGGGCATGGCAAGGGTCATGTGTGTTTGGAGGTGTTAGTGTATTGTTCAAGTTAAGACTGGTGGGCTCATGGGACAGTCAGAGGGGGTACAAGTTCCATACCCAAGAGGCCATTACAGTAAGAGGTTCAGATATTAGGTGATGGAATCCTTAAAAGGTGGGTGGTAACAGAGCCCAATTAACCAGCCCAGAGACCTCACCCATAAAGCAGGTGAACAATTTCATGTACATATTCTCTGATGCTATTTGAAATAACCAGCTTATAAACCTCAAAGCACTGGTCAAAGTCCCCACTGTTGTGAGCAGTGAGTCAGTTTCCTAGTGTAGATGGGGCATAAGGGCACACACCATA
This sequence comes from Lepidochelys olivacea, assembly GCF_965140295.1. Lineage (NCBI taxonomy): Eukaryota > Metazoa > Chordata > Testudines > Cheloniidae > Lepidochelys > Lepidochelys olivacea. The sequence continues at coordinate 24,305,415 of NC_140422.1, forward strand.
GCACAGGACAGTCATTTCCACAGACACTTGTAATAACTGGGCCAACAAATTTACCCTAATTGTGAGTTCAACTGTAAAAAATTTATAAAAGTTCATAAAGTGTCCCAATAAACTATAATATGTTGATGGGAAAAATACAAAAGGGAGAGAGAAAAAGTGAATTTGTCTAAACAAAGGCCAACTGGTATAATTCAAAGATTGTGTTAAAATCATGCTTAGTAAACAAAAAATGTGAGTCCAAAAATAAGTAAACCAAAATTGCGGTGTCAAAACTAGGCCTAATTAGCAGACAAATAATAAGAGGATGGGTTATTCTACCCACCACTCCCTTTTTTGAGTCCTTAAAGAGACTTGTGTGGGGGAAGACAGAAGAACAGATTAAGGCAACAGGAGCAAGCTTCACTATCATGGATGCTATCCCCACTGTTTCCTGGGCCCCAGGCCTTTGTCATCCTGATCCTGAGAGATGTCGTGACCGGGCCAGGCCAGGCCAGACAGATGTATCCAGGCAACATCACCATCCCTACCAGCTCAAACTGAATCCCAACCACCACCTAAAATGAAACACGATCAGACTTGAACGGCTCCAGCTCACTTCAACTAACATCTGTCCTTTGGGGTAAAAAGTTACCACCATCTAAAATACTGTCAAACAAGGGTGTTTTCCCTTCCTAAAATGATCTCCAGCTAAAGAAAAAGGGAACCAGAAATGTTGTTTTAATGAAAGCCTTATTTACTTTATATTTAAATGCTTTAACTGTTTTTCCTTCTTTTATGTTTAATAAAAATGTTTAAAGAATTTTTAAGAGTGTTTGTCATAGGACTAAGCAGGCTGAAGTCTGTATACCAAACTCCAAACCTTTTAAACACTGTTAAATATGAGACAGTAACTGAGTTACATTAACACCTTTAGCCCACGTATTCCATCTAAATCAGGGGTTCTCAACCTTTTTCTTTCTGAGCTCCCTCCTCCCCCCCGCAACGTGCTCTAAAAACTCCACATCACACAACTACTGGTTTTCTACATATAAAAGCCAGGGCCGGGTGATGGGGTAGCAAGCAGGACAACTGCTCCAGGCTCCAGTGAGTTTAATGCCAGCCCTGCTAGATGGAACCCCCAAAATCTGCTTGCAAACCTCCCCCCCCCCCGGGCCCCTGACCTCTGGTTGAGAGCCACTGATCTAAATTAATACAATATACTAACTTCCTGGTCAGTCACAATGCTGTCTGGGTCATTGCTACAAGTTTATGCAGCATCAATGCTAGTGGCATTTGTCCTCCCTCCTCTAAGATTTCACTTGTAGTGGCTTAACATACTACCTTATTAGAGGCACTTGTACTAACTGGACATGGTAGAGACAACGCCAAGTTTAAATAAAGCTTCAGCCCAGGTCCCAGCAATGAAACTAAAGCCATCTACAGCCAGTAGCTTAATTAACTCTGGCTGTTCTACATTCAGAGCAGGGGAGCAGGCTGCAGCTGCTATTCTGTCTGTCTCCCCCACCACCACCACCCCTTCACTTCACCTTAGAAGCTAATTGCAGGGTGGACAAGTCAGAACAGATGTACATTTTAACCCTCTCTGTTCCGCAGCCATTTAATGTAGGTCATGTGGATGCAGCTCCTATTAAATCCCCAATAAAACCACGAGGACTTGGGAGCCTGAGGGAAATGTTGCTCCTGACACACAGTTTCCACGGCACTGCCAAGGCCTTTAGGCTGAAGCCCTGCTATCTGAGTTCTCTCTTCCAACTATCAAAGAATAAACTTGCTTTCTGCGATCTTCATGGTTGTCTCTTACCCCTTTAACCAATTTCTTTTCATGAGGGTCCCCTGCCTTTTCCACATTTCTATCATCATTAGCAGTCTGCTAGCACCTTCAGGCCCTAGCAAACACTGCGGGCCCTATTGAGCTGTGCGCACACTGGACACAGTTCCTGCTCTGAAGATCTTACACAAGCCAAGTATTAGGCTTAAGAGACAATACCGTAAGTATTCCAAGTCCCTCACTCCCAACACCTGTCCACCTCTCTATGCCCCCACACCCCCAGCACTTAACAGTTGATATAAATATAATGGTCAGAATACAAAAAATATGAACTAAGTGAAAAAATCAGGGAAAGAGAGGGAGCAGATTTTTGCACTTACAGCATTTCTGGGAGTATTTCTCATAAATCGTCTCCCAAGATACCCATAACCTTTCTTCCCATAAATCCACAGCAGCTGATCAGGTGATTACAAGTGAGTTTGTAAAAATAACTACAGCCATCAAAACTTACCTTATGACCTTCAACTATCCCCTCACCTCACCCTATGGGGACACAAATTGTTTGTGCTAAGCTAAATACATTCTTTCAGGCACAAAATTCTTTGTACTCGGGAAAGCAACCTCTCTCCCAGCCTTGCATCCCCTTTATAGTAAGAGGATAAAAGCCTTTGCACACTTATCTAAGAGTGATTAACTTGGGAGTTAGAGCCAGAAAGAAGCAAGCTAGTAGCTAGAAAGAATTTAGCTACTCTTTCATCCAAATCCGTGTCTTCTCAGAAAGATTTTTACATCTGGAAAAAGAAACCTGTGTCGCCCTCAAAGCTTTCCCCTTTTTTTCTGCAACTATTTGTCACTTGTAGATATGGGAACTGTATCATCATGGCTGGAGAGAATAAGTGGGGCATGATTTTTTTCCTTTCCTTTGATATGAAAAAGAAAGAAAGAAAAAATTGTGAGAGGGAAACCGGAATAAAAACAAAATAAGCAGATGCAATGCTATTTTTGTATGCTATTGCATGAACCAACAGTGGCATCCAGTGGTATATTTCCATAGAAGAATACTGGATAAAAATATCACTAATCGTGCCATCCGTCAGAATATTCTATGGAGCAAATTTTCCAAAACTGTTTTTCCAGTATGCACTCACTTTTGGACAGTCATATATAGGTGCTGGAACTAGGGGTGCTGCTGCACCTCCAGCATGAAGTGGTTTCCATCATATACAGGGTTTGCAGTTTGGTTCAATGGCTCTCAGCACCCCCACTATACAAATTGTTCCAGCACCCATGCAGTCATTAGCACCAGGAAAAGAGTGTGTGTGTCAGCAGACACAATATGTGCATCTCTTAGCTAGTTAGAAAGCTATTTACACTAATGCTTAAACCTGCCTCAGTGCAGAGCTCTGGGCTAGGTGACCTATTGAGGTCCCTTCCAATCCTATATTTCTATGATTCGCATGCAAATTTGGTCTTGCACAAATTAGGGTGCATTTAAAATTATCTTTGCAAGTTTGGAAGCTAGGTTGAGGCACCTTTGAAATTTATGTGCAAGCTGGATAATGTTAGATTTTAACATTTTTTCAAATTATTTATTTTCAGAAATTTGGAACCCTGCTGTCTGAGTTCTCTCTTCCAGCTCTCAGAGAATAAACTTGCTTTTTGAGGTGTTTAGGGCTGTCTCCTGGCCCTGCAGTTGTTTTTTACACTTACGTCCACAAGATGGCAGCAGATACATTTCCAGGTCTGTACTTTTCAGTTAGGCCCTCTTTGGGTTATTGCCCTGTCTCCTTATCATTTAGTGGAGGGGTTCTCAGGAAAAAAAAATTTGGTGGCTTCAGAGTACGGCCACCAACTCTTTCTGGCTCTCACATTTTTTCCTAAAATAATTAATTAGCTTTAGGAAAAACAAATAAATATACACATACACATGTCCAAATCATTGTAATTTATTTATTGCTAGCTAGTAAGTCTGTTGTGAAAAGTGATATTAACAAACACACAAGTATCACTTTTCACAGCAGACTTACTCAGCCCTGGGAAGCCTAGGGACAAATTAAGCCCCGGATAGGGGTTTGAGAGCGGCAGCAGGGGCCAGCGATGATGGGGATGGGTGAGTGGGTGGGGTACCAGGGAAGCAGCAGGGGACTGGAGCCTGAAGCCCCACAGTCAGAGCCTGGGGATAGAGCCCAAAGCCATGTGGCTGGAGCCTGGGACCTGCCACCACGCAGCCAGAGCCTGTGGATGAAGCCCAAAGCCCCATGGCCAGAACCTGCCGCACTGCCACCCCAGGGCTGAAGCGCAAAGCCTGAGCCCCTCCACCCCTGGGAAGGTGGGGAAATCACGAGCTGCCTGCTCCTCCAGCATTGTGCCCCAGGTGTCTCCAGAGGGGGGCAGGGCCCCACCAACCAACTCCAAGGCGGTGCATCCAGGAGCAACGGGTGGGGAGGGGGTACTACTTTACCCCCTCAATCACAGTCTAGGAGGCTGTGGCCGCAAGAAAAGCCCCTGGTGGCCGCATGCAGTCATGGTGGCCGCATTTGAGAAACGCTGATTTTAGTGACAGTAAACGAACCGTTATATCAGGAACATACTTAGATGCAATCGACAGTTTGAACATACATTTCTGTATACTGCTACGCAAACACATGTCATTTTTGCTGCCCTTTTATTATTGCCAGAACAGGGAACAGAACAGACATTAAAAGTACCACTAGTCTTGCATATGGATTTTTTTTTATAAATGAAGATTTTCAGGACTATGAACTCACACTTGAAATAAGACACCAGCCAAAAAGGTTTCTGTGACGCTATCAATAGCATAAACAGATATTTGTAAAGTTTGACGCAGCTATCATCATTACAGAGAGAATGAGAGAGGGAGAAGTGTCTAGTGATTAAAACAGAACAGAGAACCAAGACCTGCATGTCCGGCTCCCACTTTAGCCAGTGACTCTCTGTGTTTTCTTTGGGCAGGTCAATCAGTTTACTTCTGTGCCTGAGTTCCTTCAACCGTTATCCTTCAAAATGATAATTCCTACTTTACAGGTATATTGAGGCTTCATTAATGTTTGTAAAGCGCTTTGTAATTACACTGCACCTTTAAGGTTCTCAAAGGTTCATGTCAGCCAACTATACAATGAAAGAGGGAACTGTTTACTAAGTAAATAGGCATAAATTAATTTCATATGTAGCTCTTGTGCCAGAGGCAAAGAACAGTAAAAAGGACCAGGTCCAAGTGCACTTGATATATAGATTATATTTATGGGAGTCTTTCTAAATAAAGGAAATGTTTGTCTTGAGCCCCTACCTAGAAGCATGTTCACACTCTATGGATTCTAGGAAGTTAAAACTAAACCACTTGGTCATCTTTCTCAGTGTTTCTTTCTCATTCAGCCACCCCACAGGAGTCTTTGGGAACCTAATTACCTAGCTACCTTTTATCTGAGAACCTCCTTATATATCTTATCTAGGAAAGGAAAAAGCATTTATTTTGGTAAGAAACTGAGGCCTGATCTCTACCTAGTATTTGTTCTGGTGTAGCTATGTCCATTAGGGGTATGGTTTTTTACTGATATACCTGTACAATCTATAGTGTGGCTGCCTCTGTATAACTTAATCATCACCTTCATATATGGGAATAAGTTATAACAGTGTAACTGTGCCCAAACTAGAAGACTGTGCAGATAACTATACCAGTACAGTTACAGTGGTATAACTTGTGTGTATAAACAAGGCTCAAGAAAAATCAACATGTACATGAGCTATTGAACCCACTGCAGTCTTTATTATTACTCACTGAGGCCCCCAAATCAATACATGCCTCAACCTGACTCATTAATCCAGTTCAACACCATTGTAGTCAAATGGGATGGAGGAAGGAGGTGGATGGCTTCTTTCAGCTCATAACCACTACTTAACCGGGTGTGCCCCTGTCCACTGCTGCCAACTCCAATAGGACACTTAAATCTGTTTCTGCAGTGGAGTCCAATACTCTGGGTTGGAGCTTCACATCAACTGGGAGATCAGCACAACATAAAAGCTTTCACTCTCTCATCTACTTTGGGTTGATCTACCTAACCTGAGCCCACTGACAGTCAGATCAGGGTTGCCCACTTTCCCTGTAGCAATTCTTTTAATGTTGTCACAGCCAATTTAACAAAGAAATTCCAAATAAAGTTTATTAAACTGTATTGAAGCAAACGATAGGTATGTGAATTTAGCCTGCTAGTTGCTAAATGTGCCTTCTGTTTCCTCCATTTCTCCTACAGGGGGAGCAACAGAGCTTCTGTGACCTGCGAGAAAACATTTTCCAGCAAAAGCAAGCTTCCTATCCTGCATTGCAGGTTGAACCCAAGAGCAGGCCAGATGTGCCTTACCCTCTACACTCAGCAGCTACGTCTTTAACAGTCGTGGTCCTTCCCAGGCAGCAAAACCGATCACTCAGTTACATTGCCATTTGCATAATAGCAGTGCCTTGACTGAGGCCCCAGTTAGGAGCATACGTTCAGACAGTAAGAGATGGGCCTTGCTCTGCACATCATACTGTCTACATAGACAAGACAGAGGCTGGGAGAATAACGCTTCTAGTTTACAGAGAGGGAAACTGAGGAACAGATCGATTAAGTAACATAGTTCTGGTCACCCCAGAAGTCTGTTTTGCAGCAGGGAATTGAACCCAGAGCTCCTGAGTCCCAGGCCAGGTCCTTAGCCACAACAAGGCCAGCCTTCATCATTGGCTTTATCTGTGCACCTGTATAGGGCTGCCAATCATCCGCCATCTGGAGCGACACTCCCATCAGGCAATCCATTCAAGCCCTCATGCATTTGGCAGGGCTGCAGACAGACAGCTGCACTTGCTCCTCCTGCCTGTGGAGGGCAACACTGGTGCCCTGTTCCAGGCAGCTAGGTGGCTGCTGCTCCCCCTGCTGGAGTCTGGGCACCAGGGAGGCAGCAGTGGCAGAACAGGGAGCTGCTGTGGGCACCCAGGCAAGGAGATTAGGCGCAGGAAAAAGTAGGGGCACTGCCCCTCAAATCCCCAGCAATTCCCACTCACGCACAATAACCCTCCCTCTGGTGCAACCACCAGCAGGCTCCTTCCCCCCCTCCAAACCCTCTTCTAGATTCTCCCTCCAACAACACCACCTCTCCCCTCCAATACCTCATTCCCCACGGACTCCCCAGCACCCCCCTTCCTGGCTACTGAGGTGTTTAGGAAACAGGCTCCTGCCTCCCCCACACCCACTGATGGAGGAACCCGAGAAGAAGATCGGTGACACTGCTGCTAACATTGCACATGCAGCTGCCCAAACTCTGTCAATCTAGGTGCAGCGGAAGGCAAACAGGAAGTTTGAATGTCATATTTTTCACAACTATTTTTTGTCAATTTGACTACAGGAATATAAGTTAGCAGACAAACAAACAAAAACTTGCTGAGGTTACAGCATCCATCACCTAAAGGGAAATTGGTGCATTTAAACTCCCAGTGTTGTGTATGCAACAAAAATGAAGTATGAGCACCAGTGTGATTTAGGAGCCCAAGTCCTATTAAAAGCCTACAGGACTTGTACATCTAAGGCACATATGCGCTTTTGAAAATCTCTATGTAAAAGGAAGGGTAAGGGTATTTACCAGAGATGGGCTTGACCTAGAAAATATAATTTGGCCCATACTGGATCATAGGATAATGCAATGGACAACAGAAAAGTGAGAACATAGGCAAATCTTAAAATAGCAAGGAATTAATCATACCATATGGAGAGAAGACAACACAAGGATCAGATAAGAGATTTTACTGCAGTGGTGTAAGTGACTCACCTTGCTTTTTCATTAGTTTCTCTACCTGCTCTTGGCTGATAGGAATCTCCCTCAAGCTCTGCACAGAACAATTTGAAAAGGCCACAGTGCTGCATTCATTGGGAATTTCTTCTGCAGAGTTTTTTTTTTTTTTTTACTTCTGGAGACTTTGGCTCCAAGCCTATCTTGGTTTCAAGGGGAGTTTTGCTGCAAGATCTTTTATCTGAGGAGTTTAAAAACACTAACCAATGGGCAACTAAGCTCCCCACCTGTTCTTTCTGGAGGGCTCCTACTCGCTCTCTCTTCCAACCTTCCATTCTCCACCAGTCTAGAATATTACTGTACTAAATGCAGAAGTGTGCGTTGGCATGTTTATTCGACATGCTTTATAAACAGGAATATATATTCATTAAATATCCGATAATCTGAACATTTTACATTTTCTCAGTTTAGAAGCATAAGGCAATGCCATTTCAGAGACTGCTGTTCTTTAGTATATCTGGAGCCATACCTTCCAAGATAAGATAGGTATTAGTTGAATGAGATACCAAGGTGCTTCCAAGAGGCACTGCTCATTCAGTAGGTACCACTCCTTCCTTTGAGCCAGCACCTCTCATCATATAGGGGTTCTCAGGACAAATTATTTGGTGGCCTCAGAGTGCAGCTACCAACTCTTGCAGGTGGCCACTCTCACACTTTCCTAAAATACTTAATTAGCTTTAGGAAAAACCAATAAATATGTACATATCCACATCCAAATGATTGTAATTTATGTATTCCTAGTTAGTAAGTCTGCTGTAAAAAGTGATATTTGTATGTTTGTTAATATTACTTTTCACAAGTATCACTTTTCACAGCAAACTTGCTCAGCCCCAGCAAATTGGGGGACAAATTAAGCCCTGGATGGGGGAGGCAGCAGGGACCTGGAGTGATGGGGATGGGTGGCTGGAGCCTGAAGCCCCACAGCCAGGGGACGGTGCCCGGGGACAGACCCCAAAGCCACACGGCCAGAGCCTGGGATCTGCCGCGACGCACCCAAAGCCAAATGTTCAGAGTCTGCTGCCCCACTACTCCTGGGCTGAAACCCACAGTCTCAGCCCCAATGCCTCTGGGAAGGTGGGGAACTCACCGGCTGACTGCTCCTCCAGCATTGTGCCCCAGGTGTCTCCAGAGGGGGGCAGGGCCCAACCAACCAACACCAAGGGAGTGGATCCAGGAGTAACAGAGAGGGGGAGGGGCCGCTGCTTTGCCCTGCCAAAGCCCACATCCCAGGAGGCTGTGGACACAAGAAAAGCCCCTGGTGGCTGCATTTGAGAAACACATAGTTGGTACTGTACTGCTGGTGATGTTTTTAAAGAAAGCTAAGGTCCTAGTCATTTATCATCCTTTAGACTCCATGGTACTTTTCACAAGAGTAAGTAATGATGTTAAACCTGGTGTCCTGGCCAGATTATATTGCATTATAACTGCTCTAGAAACAAGGTAGGAAATGTAGAGTAATTTCTACTTTTTTCCTAAACCGTTGTGAACTGTTACATATCTGAGGTGGCTGAATTTTGTATCTCATGTGGTGTTTGAGACTTAATGTTCATAAGGGCTTTTAAGATCCTTGGAAGAAAAGATACTACAGAAGTTTTATTTATCAGAATATTTTTCCACCATTCATTAAGAATATACTAATCTTTCCATATTTTATTATCTAGGACAATATGAATTAGAGGTTGGAAGGGAGAAATCTCACACCAACTTAATTGCTAAAATACTAATATTTATGCTTAAAGCATGATATTCAAAAGTGTAAATTTCAAATTTTACAAGAAATCCCTACTTATTGTTTGCAGAACTCCTGCACCCCAATGAGATCATCTTTCCACCAGATGTCACACTTCCCTTTTATTTCTTGCCAGTTTTTACGTGGGGTTAATTTCAGATCACATTCACTAATTTTTTTTTAAGTGCACAAACATCTATGCACAATCATTCTCAATTTATTCATCTCTTACTGCAAACCTCCAGAATAAATACTCAGATATCAGTCACTCTAATCTGGCAGTCATAATAAACCTTAAGGTAGACATTAGAAGGCATTTTTATACTGCATACCTCGATCCCCAGCCTAATTTAAATAGGAGCTACTGAACTGTATCACAACCAGAAAAGCAATTTCATATTTTCAGCATCCTGAAGTACTAAACTTATAGCTGGGCATCAAGTCACTTGAATTAATTTGAATTCTGATCCTTTAGACAGTTTCCAAGGATCCCTAAATATAAGTGTGAATGGCAAATCAGAACAGCCAAAACTCCGTCCTTTAATTCCCTACCCCTACTCACACACTATAGTTAAGGCCCATATTTCTTAGCGGTTTTCTTTTCAGCTAGATACATAATATTTATTCCATAGTAAGACGAATGTAATTATTCACTTCTTATTCATCAAGAGCCTGCCATGAGTGCAGGGGACTGGACTAGATGACCTCTCGAGGTTCCTTCCAGTCCTATGATTCTATGGACCAGGGATAACATTTTAAAAACTGAGTGCCTAAATCCTTATTTAAGCACCTACATAAGTGGCGTCCTTTTCAAAAGATGGAAGACAGTGTTTTTGTGTTTGTTTTGTTTTAAGTCAATGAAATGTTTGGGAATTATACCTGTGTAACCGAGCAGAACTAGGTCCAATATTCCTATTATCTCGCATATTGGAAGATTTTAGCCATTTTCAAAATCTTTTCATGCTTTCCCTGCAAAAGTAATCAGTATCTCTAAAAGAAGCCACCTGAACAGTCTGCAGCCAGCCTTTTTCCATTTTTAATAAAAAATGTCTAATATGCTAAAAATTAATCCACATGAAGCAGTAATGTGAATATCCAACACACTACCTCATTGTCGCAGCTTCAGACTGACAAACTGCTGTTAATATTCCACTACAAAGGTTTAGTTTATAACTTGATATAATTTCTTTCCTGTTCTTTGACAATGACCTATTTTTAGACACATATCACACTGAACGGGTATGTCACTTGATAGAAAGCCATCCTGAAGATTCAAGTCTATCATAAATAAATATGAAAGACAAACTGGTACATACAAGTTGCCTCTGAGACCTGCTTTCAAGTCCATTCCAAAATATAGTGAATGAAGATCATTTCAAATGAATGTCTGCTGGTCTCTGCCATGTTTCTTCTACAAGAATTGCACATCACAAAACAGCTGAGCATTTCCAAACAGACAGCCCTAAAAAGGTACAGAAGGAGGAAGACAGCAAGAGAATGTTCCGCTAACCAGGTGCCAGAACTTTCCCACCTCCCTCCCTCCATCTCTAAGAGGTTCAGGTGTCACCAGGACACATGAAATGTCATGGGATTCACTTACTACTTTCTTTGCTAATTCTGCGGAAAGGAGAAGTTATTATTTAGCTAGTTAACATCAGATGCAAGACAGGCTGCAGAAGAAAGATTTTTTTAAATAAATACAGAGCAGATTTCATTACTCTACATTATAAATATCACTGAGCAATGGTAAGACAGACCTCCTAACAAAATGAATTGTGCAGGTATTGGCTGCTTGCTCCAAGAAGGGCTTGTGTTTCCACCTTGTCAGATGACATCTGAGTCCATGCTGCCAGAGGCACTGGGAGTTTTGACCTCTAAAAGGCAATTTTCTCACTGTGTGCTCAGAAATGTAACATTTTTCATAGTGAAGGGTTTTATATAGTATCTAACTTTCTGCTCTATAAACAGCATACCCAACCTCCAACACAATAGAGCTAAAATTAATGACAGCTTTTTGATTAACATTGTAAATATTTACATATCAGGAAGTTATCACTACATTACCATGATCACCAGTGCACGAGAAAAATACATGGGCTAAATTCTAGCACTGAGTTTACTGGGGATGCACAAGGGTGTACGTCATGCCAGAAGTTCGCTAACAAGGTCCTGGATGTTCAGGTAGAAGTTATGTACAGGATCACTAAATCCATCCCTATGCAAGTATAGTTTACAGTTCCCCTTAATAATCACATACTGTGGGTGATAGCGTGTTTAGTACTCACCTGATACCTCCTCCCTAGATTATTAAATAAAGGCAAGTTTTCTTTCTGATGAGTTAAACTTTAGGGCATATTCACCACAGACCAGACCCTGGGAATAACAGCTCAACCAAAAGAAGAATTATTGAGCAAAAGGCTGAATGTATATTGTAAATGAAAATATTTTGATCTTTTACAGACATGTCTGATTTATACAGACTAATATTTTATTAAGTACATGAATCTAACATGCCAAACAAATTAATATTTTCATGGCAGTAACTCCCCTTGGTATCCAAAGCTGGCAATAAGTTTTGGCCCTAAAAAATATCACTTCTGATATAAAAGAATAGTTACAAATGATCTGCGTACAGCATCTTTCATTTCAATTCACACATCACATATATATTCACACACCTCATACTATATCTGTGCACTGAGAGATTAAGGATTAAATAACTTTTATTCAAAAAGCAAATTTTCTAATTATGAGATGGTGAAAAAAATTAGGGCTCCTGGAACTTCTACATTTTCAAAATCCATCGCTATCTATGAACTTCAAACAGGTGCGTCTTTGCCTCACTAACATGGAAATCAGAGACAATACACTGTAATTGGTGGGTCGATGACAGCAAGCTTTGCCATGGCAGGCAGTTGTTCCTGGCAAATTAAACCTTAATGGCAAAGTTAGTGCCATCCAATACATTTATAAACGCACCTCAGCATCTAGATACCAAATACAGCATTAACATACAAATATAACTATTCAGAATGGTGACAGGTTTCAGAGTGGTAGCAGTGTTAGTCTGTATCAGCAAAAACAACGAGGACTCCTTGTGGCACCTTAGAGACTAACAAATTTATTTGGGCATAAGATGAGTGAAGAAACAGATTGACAGAGCCAGAAGGGTACCGAGAAGTCACCTACTACAAGACAGCCCCAACAAAGAAAGTAACAGAATGCCACTAGCTGTCACCTTCAGCCCCCAACTAAAACCTCTCCAGTGCATCATCAAGGATCTACAACCTATCCTGAAGGACGATCCCTCACTCTCACAGACCTTGGGAGACAGGCCAGTCCTCACTTACAGACAGCCCCCCAACCTGAAGCAAATACTCACCAGCAACCACACACCAAAAACACCAACTCAGGAACCAAACCCTGCTACAAACCCCGGTGCCAACTCTGTCCACATATCTATTCAAGAGATACCATCAGAGGACCTAACCACATCAGCCACACCATCAAGAGCTCGTTCACCTGCACATCTACCAATGTGATATATGCCATCATGTGCCTGCAATGCCCCTCTGCCATGTACATTAGCCAAACCGGACAGTCCCTACGTAAAAGAATAAAGGGACACAAATCTGACATTAGGAATCATAACATTCAAAAACCAGTAGGAGAACTCTTCAGTCTCTTTGGTCACTCAGTAACAGACCTAAAAGTGGCAATTCTTCAACAAAAAAACTTCAAAAACAGACTCCAAAGTGAAGCTGCAGAACTGGAATTAATTTGCAAACTGGATACCATCAGATTAGGCCTGAATAGAGACTGGGAATGGTTGAGTCATTACAAAACCTAAACTTAACTTCCCCAATACTAATTTCTCCCTACTAAGAAAAGGAGTACTTGTGGCACCTTAGAGACTAACCAATTTATTTGAGCATGAGCTTTCGTGAGCTACAGCTCACTTCATCGGATGCATGCCGTGGAAACTGCAGCAGACTTTATTTATACACAGAGAATATGAAAAAATACCTCCTCCCACCCCACTGTCCTGCTGGTAATAGCTTATCTAAAGTGATCATCAGGTGGGCCATTTCCAGCACAAATCCAGGTTTTCTCACCCTCCACCCCCCCACACAAATTCACAGTGAATTCTCTGTGTATAAATAAAGTCTGCTGCAGTTTCCACGGCATGCATCCGATGAAGTGAGCTGTAGCTCACGAAAGCTCATGCTCAAATAAATTGGTTAGTCTCTAAGGTGCCACAAGTACTCCTTTTCTTTTTGCGAATACAGACTAACACGGCTGTTACTCTGAAACCTTTCTCCCTACTGTTACTCACACCTTCTTGTCAACTGTCTGTAATGGGCCACTCTCTTACCACTTCTAAAGTTATTTTTCCTCCCTTGGTATCCTGCTGTTAATTGATTTATCGTGTTAGACTGACCTCACACTCGGTAAAGCAATCTCCCATCCTTTCATGAATTTATACCTGCTCCTGTATTTTTACTCCATGCACCCGATGAAGTGGTTATGCCACGAAAGCTTAGGCCCAAATAAATAAAGTCTCTAAGGTGCCACAAGGACTCCTCATTGTTTATTCAGAATGGACTCTGCTCTTACTACGCAAGGATTTGGATGTTTAAACATGGATCTCCCTATCAAACTATTGACCAAATGTGGCAAGGATCCTGCCAAATCTTTTAGCTTGACAGCTGTGCTGAAGGGGTATTTGCATTAGCTCATTTAAATATGCAATGCAGCAGTTCATTACCCCGGTAAAGACAAGTGCTGCGATGGAAGCATTTCAAAGAGTGCCTGAAATTGAAGATGTCTTACCTTAGACATGAAGCCAACATACACTTGAGCAATGTCTTCCTGACAGGGAAGAAGCCTTCTGATGAGACAAGCAGAAAAACTGGATGGCCACACATGTCAGTTCCTGAAAAAGGTACAAACCAACCATGAAACACAATCAGCAGTCACTGAGACTACCTTTCTAAAAGAAAGACTGAAAAGTTTCAATTACTGCATTATAGCTATACCTCCCTCATGATCTCTTTAGTAGTTACTGTTGTCTCGTGTTTTTGGTAGAAAATCTTAAATCTTAAATAAGTATTTTTCATTGAGAAAGAAGACAGCCACTTTTAACAATTCAGTCAGCTATTCAGTATCATCTTAAGGCTGGTGTGAAATTAGCACCTGGCAGTATTTTCAATGAGAGGTGTTCTGGCCATGCATCAGCCAGCATAGAATAGATTGTGCATTTGTGAAAGAAAGATACCAAAAATCAAGATATTGTGGTTGCAGTAAAACCCTAGTACCTTTTGGATTAAAATAAAGGTATGATGAGAAAGATGGCTCATGCCATCTCTCTCCAGTTCTGGACAAGAGTCCTATTTGAAGAGTTTATCTGCCACCATCCATTTGGTTGCTCTACATCCAGAGGGCACAAGTGCATTCTAAAAGGTTCTAGGGGCAATATTCATGTTGCTGTTTAAAAGCAGACATTTTCTATTGTTATTGAATAGTGATGCATTTCCTTCATCCTAATGCTTTGGATAAACACTTTAAGGAACATAATAATTCAAATTGTACACAATGAAGAGAACTGCAGCTGTGTTATCTATATAAGTTTATTTTTTTAAAAAAAAGCATCTTGCCAAATTGGAGAGAAGAATTTTGGAGTAGGTGAAGTGATTGTGGTGTCTTGTTCTGAAACAGAGAAATCCAAAAATATGAAGTGTTTGTAATGTGAGTGTCACTTAATTTATGTTTTGAATAATTCTTTATTTTCTTTTATTTATTATTTTATCTTTTATTATCCAGACAGGGGGAGAGGAAGAGAAACACTATTTCATCACTCATTTAAAATCAGTTATTTTCTGAAGCACCTAAACAAATAGCCATCTGAATTCATGATTCCAGACGTTTTGATGAAACATCTATTTCTGGAAATCCAAGTGTCAGTACTACTTGCAAAGCACTCCTGAGAAATTCAACAGTTAAAAAAGGCTTGCCATACTTTGCAATGCAGCGTGAAATTTGGGAGCTTACTGCTGTCAAGGTGATTGAGTTTCTTTCACTATTATACATGCTAAATCCCCAAACTAACTATTCTTTCAGATCTGACTTTTGAGAGAAACCAAAATATTTTATTATTAATCTCAAAATGGAAGCCACTCAAAAGATTCAGAAAATCTCTGAACATTAATCCAGTCTCCACAACTTTACAGTAATTCATACTCACTCTACAGCCCTTTTTGTCCTGTTAAGAGTTTACTTTACCAAAATAACATTAGTGTTAAGTGAGAACCAGGTTGAGTCACTATAAACATGTCTATCCATCACTCTTTCAATACCCTGCCTCTATTGCCTGAGAATTTATTTTTTAATTATGATAATAATCAATTTTCCAACATAATACACATTATACTTGTGTGTCTATTTTGAGATTAAACAAAAATTAGTACCATAACATGCAATACCCAATAATAAACACAAAGGGCAGATCGACACCACCACTTAGTCAATCTAATGTACATCACTCAAGGGTGTGAAAACGACACCCACTGAGCGACGCAAGTTAAAGCGACCTAAGCACTATCCACACCGGCACTATGTCGGCAGAAGATGCTCTCCCGCTGACATAGCTTCTGCCTCTCAAAGAGGTGGAATAATTATGCCGACGAGGGAGCACTCTCCTATTGGCATAGAGCGTCTTCACCAGACACACTACACCAGCGCAGCTGCACCGATGTAGTGCTTCTCGTGCAGATCTGCGCTAAGTTAATTCACTTTCTGTCTCGATCAACAACAGTTATAACAGGGGTCGGCAATCTTTTAGAAGTGGTGTACCGAGTCTTCATTTATTCACTTTAAATTAAGGTTTCGCGTGCCAATAATACATTTTAACGTTTTTTAGAAGGTCTCTCTCTATAAGTCTATATATTATATAACTAAACTGTTGTCATATGTAAACAAGGTTTTCAAAATGTTTAAGAAGCTTCATTTAAAATTAAATTAAAATGCTGATCTTACACCGCTGGCCCACTCAGCGCGCTGCCAGCTTGGGGTTCCGTTCACCTAGGCCGGCAGTGGGCTGAGCGGGGACGGCGGCCGGGACCCCAGACCGGCAGTGGGCGGAGCGGCTCAGCTCACTGCCAGTCTGGTGTTCCGTCTGCAGGCTCCTGCCAGCCAGGGTCCCAGCTGCTGGCCCCGCTCAGCCCGTTGCCGGTCTGGGGTCCCGGCCCTGTCCACATAGAGTAGGTACCTACATTCTCCCTGGTTCTAGCCATTCTCTTCCTTTCTCTGCACTGAGATGAAGGTGGGAGTGCACTGAGAACAGGGCTGGGGGTGAAGGAGCAGGCTGGGGGTTGGGGTGTAGGGTCTGGCCAGGAGCTAGAATGAGAGAGGGGGGCTCAGGGTTGGGGCAGGAGGTTTGGGTGTGGAGCACTTACCTGGGCAGCTCCCAATTGGTGGGAGGGGTGCAGGTGGGAATGTGGGGGGGTGCGGGAGCTCCCGTTTGGTGCTTGGGGGGTGTGTGGGGGGTGCAAGAGTCAGGGCATGGGGGGACTGGGTATGTGTGGGGGGTTCAGGAGTCAGGGCATGGGGTTGTGGGGGGGTGCAGGGGTCAGGGCAGAGGGCTGGGGTCATGGGGGGTGATCCCAGCCCCCTGCCCTGAGTGGCTCACGGCAGGGGGCTGGAGGGGATATGCCGATTCCACCCCCTTCCCCAAGGTCCCCGGAGCAGAGAGCGTGCTGCCCCTCCACTTTTCCCTCTCCCCTCTGTAGGAAGGGCCTTCAGCTAATTGGCCACAGGGAGGGAGAGGAGGAGGGGCAGGAACCCAGCACGCTGGGGGAAGAGGCAGGGGGAGGGGTAGGCAGACAGCAGCGTGCCATTAAAAATTGGCTCATATGCTGTCTTTGGCACGTGTGCCATGCGTTGCTGACCCCTGAGTTATAACATGGGTTGAGGCAGAACCTAATCACATCACCTGAACATCCAGGGCTTTAGGCCCACTGTAAACTTTGTCTTACAACCAAGTCAGGGACAACAGTGCTGTAATCACATCTCCTGACAATTATATTTGCAGTGTAGATGGGCCCTTATTCGTTATTGTCTGTAGTCCATTTATGATCTCTTCCAGTATGAGAATTAGGAGCAAGAGGTGAAACCATCCCTAATGCAGAATTAATGACATTAATATAACGGGAGGATGAGTAGTTAGCATATAGGGGGACAAGGTAGATGAGATAATATATTTTGTTGGACCAACTGAAGTTGGTGCAAGAGACAAGATTTCAAGCTAAACAGAGCTCTTCTTCAGGTATATGAGGAGGATTATTAAATAACATTTCCAGCAAGAGTTATGTTGCATGTTATTTTGTGGCGTTTCTTTATTATTAACTGCACACGTGCAGGGTTTTTTTTTGGTACTATGGAGAGCTGTAACTATAAATAGTAGATTTTTAATGTTAAGTGGAACTCACAAAGGTCTACAAAATGGTTTCCACATAGTTGAACCCTAAGATGTAGTTTGGCTGCTCTTAAGTATTAATGAGAACCCACAAGAAATACTGTAAATTAATCTGTATGTTACAGAGTTCTCATAAAGTAGAGCTTTATCTAGGTATTAATTGCAAATAAGAAACCATGCTTCCTACCTCCTGAAGGGTCATGCTTAGTGCCACTGAACAGCTAGAGGTCATAGGACCCTAGGGAAAAGGAAAATAGCCCTTCCCAGCCAGGACTTTTGTGTATTGGTTTCTTGTGAGTCACTATTCAAGTGTTACAGTACAATATTCCTCCTTATACAGCTAGCAGATAGTTTAATATAAACATCACAAGCCAGTCTGCGCTACACCTGACGGCACACATACTGAGCAATCTCCTGAGCCTTCTCCTCTCCTCAGATACCTCTCCCCTAATGATAAACAAGCTTTCTCCTGTAATGACTATAAGGGTAACAAGGTCCACCTGCTCTGACTAGCACAACTGCTTACCCTCAGCCCAGACAAACTTTGGAGGAAGAAACTCCTGGCCAGACCATCTTCAGGAGCACCACTCCCCAGGCCCACAAGA
Organism: Lepidochelys olivacea; assembly: GCF_965140295.1. Taxonomy (NCBI): domain Eukaryota; kingdom Metazoa; phylum Chordata; order Testudines; family Cheloniidae; genus Lepidochelys; species Lepidochelys olivacea. The sequence continues at coordinate 24,323,825 of NC_140422.1, forward strand.
ACTGTCTAGGATCCTGATTCAAAACCAATCCCCATAGGTCCCCTGGGAGCAGCAGTTGGTTTCCTCGGCAACCACTGGTGGCCTGAAAACATTCTTGTATCATTTACACAGCTGATGGGGAAAGAAGGGGGGTTGCCTCAGTGGAAAAACTGGGGTGAAGGGATACCTCTGGCCCAAAAGGTTTTTCTCATTGAGCCTCCAAAGGTACTTCTCATCACAATAGCATTTAATTCTTACAAGACTGATACAGTGCTGCAGACATTTCTACACAGCTGCAAGCAAAGAAAGTCTAAAAGGCTCTGCTGTGAGTAACATGGACAGCCTTTGTTGTTACACTTTCTGCATAAGCTATTTGGACAATGAGATACCAAGCTCTCCTTTCTGTCTTGGTGTTCTTCTACCTGTTCACCGAGAAGTCCCATATTTTAAAACAAGAATAAGAAAAGGGAGTCACAGCACTAGCTTTATTCATACCCTGAATGTTATTTACAACAAAACCCCACCAAAATAAGAACCATAGTTTTGTTAGTCATTGAAAACATTTTTCTCAAGAGCAATTCAAGATTCAGTTAAACTGTGTTTGGTAATTCACTTTTTAAAATGAGGCTGTGAGCCCAATTCTGATTTCACTTTCACCTCTAAATCAGGAGGAACTCCAATGAAGTCAGTAATGATCCTCTCACTTACTGATATAAAACCAGAGTGAGAGGAGAGATAGAACCTCACTATTTTCAGGGGGAAAGGACTATGAAACAATAGAATAAAACCAAAGAGAATTCTCTATTAATGCACAGGGTGTCCATGAAAGAGGTGTCTTGATAGAAGTACTACACTGCAATAAAAAAAAAAAACCCTAGAGCACAGACCCTCAGAGGCTAGGGCAATTGACTTCAGTTCAGGGGCTCAGGCTGTGGGGTTAAAAATTGCATTGTACACACTTGGGGCTCAGCCTGGTGCCTATGTTCTGCGACTCTCTCTCCTGCCCCCAGGAGTTTCAGAACCTGGGCTCCACCCCAAACATCTACACTACAATTTTTATTCCCAGGAGCCCAAGTTAACTGACCCAGGACTAGTCACAGCCATACAACAGTTCTTTTATTGCAACATAGACATACCCTTAGTTTCCTTCTCACCACCCAACCCCAAATGATCTTACTATGTCCATTCATAGGGAAAAAAGATGACCATCAGCTACCTTCCTCCCCCCAACCATATATACAGAGATCTTTGCTACAGCCTATTACTTTGGCTGAGATATTTAAAGGTTGAATGTGTAACCCCATTCGATAAGTTGGGACTTTACAGTTAAAATACACTGACTTTAAGAATCCACATTTAGAAAGTTTGAAGCCAATGGAGTGTCCTTGATTTACACAAACTGAATATCTAGCCCAGAGGTCAAATTCTGCTCTCATGGTCCTATCCTGCTACAACTGAAGTGAATGATAAGCTTCAAAGGTACAAGACTAGGACCTCACAACAAACTCTGCACATGGGATAGGATCAGAACTCACCCCCTTTCTGAAGTTTACCTTTATTAACAAACAAAATTAAAAATAAGAAAGAAAGTTCACCATAAGCCTTCTCACTGACGTAGCTGTTCCTAAAAGTCCCCTCTCCAGAACTGCTCAGCCTATACCTCAAATCCTTTTTCACAGAAAGCCACATCTATTTCCCTTATATACAGGTGGGGGAAGACACCACCTGCTTCAATGAGTCAGCAGAACCCCATTAACCCTTTGTCAGCTGAATCAGCACTGCTGATGGTGGAAGTTTCAGGCAAATGCTGCCTACCATTTAAAGTTTCTTACTTGATAACAGGCTTTAAAGGGATAGCAGATAAAATACGAAGAGTTGATAAAAAGTCAATCAGTTGCAAGGCCTGAAGTTAAAGCAAAGGAACATACACAGCTGATACCAAAGATAAGTGGTATTAATATGAGTATTGTAGCATCTAGAAGGTCCAGCCAGGATCAGGCTGCCATTGTGCTAGGATCCTGAACAAAAACATAGGAAGAGGGCTGTTGACAAAAGAGTTTGCAATATAATTTGAAATAAGATGTAATAAGTGAGTGTGATGAACAAATGGAAGGAGGGAGGAAGGGAATGGAGGCTACAGGTGATGTGATAATATAGATTATATAAAGTAATGTGATCATGTAAATTAGTTATGGTACAACTTGATGGTTCTAAATCATCTTAGATGTTTGTTTTGATGTGTTTATTTATTTAAATAAAATCAGCAATTCCTGATTGCCACTCAATCTAACCATCACTGGTTGGCTGACTTCTTGTGGGCACTACAGCTGACGTGTGGTTGGTTTAAGGAAGGATTTGAGAAAAAAGGTAGTGGTTTAGCAGAGTAATCCAGGGAGGGATTTCCTGAGCCGAGACCTTTGGGAGAGAAGCAGGCAAATGGGCAATCATTGGCTATTGCCAGGATTGGGTGGGCAACAATAAAAACTGAATATGGCAGACAGACAAAAAATCAATGTGACACTAGGGCATGTTAAATACCCTATTCACAAGGGAACATTTTATGTTGGAAAATCAGTTTCCACTCCTAGCTCACAGGAAGTACCAACAGCAGGAAGTTAAACTGATTGAATAATTGTTTTCACTGCATATTAATTTTCTCTCCACCACATTGAAGTGAGCTGATAATGGACAGAAACATAACAGTGTAATTGTTACTATAAACTTTGCTAATAAGTGCACTGTACCAAGTCCAGTAACACCACATCATTTTTATTTCAAACTAAATTTATTTGGTCTGTTTAGATTCTTTCTGCAAATTCCACAGTTCAAAAATTGATTATGGATTAAAAGCTGAATATTAAAATGTAATATTGCTTTCCCTCAATAACTTTCCAGACTGAGGATTTTAACTGACAAGATTGTAAAAATAGTGACATTATAGTAAAATAAATAAAAAGGTTTGAGCAAGAAAGCTGAATAATTACATGAATCATCTCCAGAAACAGTGGCATTTATTCTCTTCTCGATGTACACCTCCCTTTTATGTCAAGAAGAATCAGCACATATATCAAGATAAGAACAAGACCCTTAATTTACATAAAGTTAAGGGATTCATTCGTACCCACAAGAGCAAAGGCATTCTGTTCAGGGCAAGATTCTGACTTCGGATGAGAAGCTACACATGACCCCAAAAGTGGTATACTCCACGTTTGAGGAGCTATCAACACACCTTGTACAAAAATGATACTGCAGCACATGTATCCTCCAAATGAATGTTAGCACGCATATGCATTACTTTAATTGTTTGCAAACTCTCAGAGTTTTGGCATGTCTGCTTTATTCATCTAATCTAATGCGTTTTTATTGGTGCCAGACATGTCAGAAATTGTGCATCTGCAGGATCCTCAGGTAAGTAGCTCACTGAAATTTTCCTTTCAATTTAGCATGTGCAGAATACTTAACCACAAATGAAGCACGTGTCTCTATGCATGGGCCTAAGGATCCAGATCAGGAAAAATTAAAGGCCCAGATTATTTGCTATGTGGAACTCAGCACAGCAGAAGAGAAGGGCCATCCAGAAGCCAGTAAAGGCTCCTTGATTTTCAGGCCCAATATACATTAGATCCCAGCTGGCAATGGCCCCCAAGAGACCACATGGTAGCTGTTGATGGGCGCAGCACAGCATGTTCCACCCACACCCCTTTGGACAGGTGCCACAGCAGGTCATCCTCAGTCCCAACATAACCAGCCACACTTCACTATTCACCTCCCCTCCCTACTAAATGATTTAATTTTGAGGTATTCTTCACTCCAGTTCAGTGTTTTGTTATCTCTCATTACACAACATAGATGTGCGTTCAACTTTCTCCTCACATGCTGTGAAATTCATGCTCTGCTTTAAGAGCTGAGAAGTCACTATATCATCTCTCTAAGAGAATACCCATGTGCTAAGACTGTACAGAGTGTCCAAAGGGGTCACACACAACACCTTGTAAATCATTTATTTTAGAACTGATCTCATCTAATCTGATCTCATTGATCTTAGGAGAAAACCGTTTCAACTGCTGCCACTTACATCAAGTCTTTCCTTCCTTTCCCATTGGCTGCCCTACTTGACTTCCTGCATCACTAAAGGCCTTCAAAGCTAAAAGAAATAATTTGTTTTTCATTTTTATGGCATTGCCAGCTAGCCTCAGCAGAGCTACGGATCTCCCATATAGGGGCCGGACCACACAAAAGCCAGTAAAACCATTAATCCAGCCCTTCCCAAACTTTTTGCCTGTGTGACCCCATTTTGAGACTTTGTGACTCCAGACAGCAACAAAGCAACATAGTGAACAAGGAATCCCCGGAATTTACACCTTAAGTATGTTATCTAATGCTCTGTATTGTGGCACATGGCCTTTTGTATTGCGGCGTACTTTCTCAGATTGATACTGAGACTTAATGAACACAAGTTCACTGAATCCAGGTACACACAAATATGTGCTCACAAAAGGCACCATCAGCTTCAAGGCACATGCTGAGAGTGCAGGATATTCATTCTTGACAGTGACCCAAAACTCCAGGACCATAAGTTTGGCCTTTGATCCTGCAATTGGTTGCAGGAAATTCTGATGAGTTACTCAATTTCAGCTGCTGGCAAATCCATGGTATCAGGCTTGCATTGAAAGCGGTTTTTTACCCAGTCATACTTTGCCATGTCCAACAGGGGGAAAAGGATGCAACCTGTTCCTCCATCGGGCTGAGACGCTCACCCATCACCTGTGACTTATCATGATTCTTTATCGACTGCCAACAGGGTACTCAGGGTAGCATAAAAGAAGATATGGGCCCTGCCTTAAGGCGCTTACAAGCCACTGCTTTCCCATCTCAGAAAAGGCGAGCACAGACTCCTACCAGCTCAGGCAGGGGATTCTCTGTTAATAAGGCTGCTGCCTGCAGATAAGGATCTTCTGGATTCAAGTCTCTCACCCGTATGTTTGCAAGCTGAATGGTGAAAATGGCAAAATGGCATCTGAACAGTCAGTGTCTCCGGACCTGTTCCACAAATGCCACTCCAGGAAAAATGGCAGTCTCCGTGCAATATGACCTCACAAATACTGCAGGTGTGAGGTCACGCTGTGAGAAGGCCTCCATTTTGATCTACAAAAATGGTGGCCTTCACAGGGTCCTGGGACACACCGTATGTGCAAAGTCTTGGTGTGTGGAGGCTGTCAGTTTGTAGATGAAAATAGCGGCTTCCTGGCACAGCATTTGTGAAGCAGGTCAGAACACATTCGGGGGTAGATAGCATTATCTTGCAGGCCAAATCTGGCTTGTTGGACCTGCTGCCCCAAAAGAGGTTACAACAGTTTGAGAACCACTGCATTAATCGATCCACTATTTGCCCAAAGAAGAGAGCACTAAGATGCATCTTGGGTTCCATTCCAGATATGCCTATGCCCAAAGATTCTGAAAATGGATCATGATTTGAATCAAAATAGAGACTGTAGCCTTTTTCACCAGTTCTTTGTATCCTACCATTCAGGAATCATTTTTCTGAGTATAACTTATTGCAGACCTTTTCTGGAATAAGCAACACATACAACCTCTCTTAGATGTGTATTTAATAGGGAGCTGTCTGATAAGGATTTTCACATCATTCAGTTAATTCAGCGATCCAAATGCAAAATCATGAACTCAGGGACACCATGTGGATTTGTGACACTCCCTGGAGGACTCCATCTATAATAAACCAGAGAATGGATTACAATCATCATAGAAGTGGTTTTTCATCTGTGACATATATAATATGGATATTATTTATTTAATAAGTAACAAAAGACTAATTAAATGCAATTTACCCATATAAGTTAAAAATACTCAATATTAATTGTTTCAATAAAAGTATGAGAGAACATAACAAAATGGCAAAGTACAAAATCTGAGAAATACTATATGGTGAAATGATGCAGTACATATCGATCAACAAAATTTTGGGTACTTTTTTGGCTTGAAATAGTCAGGACCAGAAGATGAGAAATGGGCAAACATTTAATCTAGATTGTATTTCCAGCCTAAATTTTGTTTGCCTAAAAAGTTTGGACCCTGCAGTCTCTAGTGAAGATTACTTCGTATTTTATGCTGGTGTTGTGAAGTTTGTTTACAGCTGTAAACTGGAAGTTGTATGCTGGGTAATTAAAAAAATCTAACTGTATTTAGACATTTTAGTAAAGTAATGGCTTGTAAATTCATTCAGCAGGCACTTTCACTAAAGAGAACTGCAGAATACCCAAGCAAGAGAAAAACATTGCAGATTTTCTAATTTGTGTAGCCACAGTTGAGGCTCCCAGGACAATCCTGCTCAGCCAACCAATGGCAAACTATATAGTATGTGATGTCAGTTAACTGGCAAACACCCATGCTGGACTCCTTACTACAGAATGACCAGCGCTGCAGTTTGCTTTAAACCCAGTTCATGTCCCTGTTTGACCTGCTTGAATTGATGCCCTTAATTCTTTCTTTTCCCTGCCACCAGGCCAGCTGACAGAAACCAGAAATATTGGGATGTCCAGATATTTTAATCTTTTGAACCGTCTCACTAAAATAACTGCTTCTCCACATACCCAGCACATCTTCCATATAAAACTTTCTCTGAATTGGCATTCTCTTCACATCTTTTGGTTCCATCTCATTCTCACCTGTTGAAGCATTAGCGCAGGTTACAAGTCCCCTGGTATCTATACTTTCTTCACCAGGAGATGTGTCTTGTTCCTTATTCATTTCTGTGTTTGGCCTTATTTACCCTGACAGAAGGTAAAATTCTACCCTCAGCCATATCAATGAAAACTCATCAAAGTCACCAAGGTTTAATTGATTGAGGACACCCTGGGGCCCAACAAATATTTTTGAAGCACTGCTTCACAAGGTACTTGCTCAGTTCTCTAACTTTCCCCTCAGCCAAAACTGTACCCACAATGTAATTGTTTCTTAACCATGAGTAGGATGAAATATAATTCTGTATGGATACATTAGTTTTAAAGGGACACACATCTCGCTTTCAATCCTTCAGTGTTTCATTCTTGTTTTTTAAAAAAATATTCATGTGATCTGTTTTATTTATTGTTATTATTTATTAATATTAAAAATATCCCAAAGTACTAGGTACTTTCTAGGTACTTTACAGAAACATGAAGAGACAAGGCACCTGCCCCGGAAATGTATAGTTTATGGATTTGATCTTGCTCCCTTTGAAATTAATGGGAGTGTTACTATTGACTTTAGTAAAGGCTGGATTGGACCCTAATTTCAGACATAATACAACTGGGCAATGAGTACAGAGGTAAATGATGAGATAGGACAAAGCATACAATAACAAGATCAGGCATGCACTGCAATATGCTCTTGTTGTGGTTCTTTTTCCAATAATTAAGAAACAATAGTTAAGAAGTTACTGTTGTGACTACTGTATTCATGGAAACAAGATGTTCTTACTTTTTATTTCATTCATACTTTCTTTGATGTGATTAGTAATTTTCAGATATGATTATTTTAAAAGACTTCAGTAAATTATACTGAAAGGAGACTTAGGACACCTGGAAATCTGAACTTGTACATGTGTTGGCCCCCTATCTTATTTTAATTTTTTATTGTAAAATATGAATCATGTGTTGTTTCAGGATAACATGAAAATGGATTAAAGAAAACGGAAATGTAGTGACTTTTATGGATTTCTGTTTCAACTCTTAATAATACTTACCAATAATTCTTTGGTTAGCATACTGAAAAAATTCAAACTCAAACTATGTAATAATAAGATAAAACAAGACATATGTTATAAAATGGTTTTGTCCTTTTCAATCCAAATTAAGGATCTGCAACAGGATACAAAGAAATGTTGATAAGGAAAATGCAAAATATTTTACTGCCTGTGCTATTTAATACCTTAATAAAATATGTTTCACATTTAGCCAAGAACTTTGAAAACACTTAAGGTAAGCTATGCTTGAGCTCAGGAATTTTATATTATGAGTTTGGAATTCTTTTATAAAGGACACGATAATATTGCTAAGAAAATAAGTTATGTTCACTTCTAAAATTGTTTCTTTTTTCTTGTTTGCTGCACAGTATTTAATAATTTCTTTTGTACAGTTTTTTAATAGTTGAGCTTTAAGTGAAGCTCTGAAAAACAGTGGAAGATTTTATTTTCAGGGTCACAAGTACCATAGCGAGATTTCACTCTTAAACAATGACACTTAGTATCTGTGTAGTTCTATGAATACTTTTGAAGTGTCATATTAAAACCAATCTCTTGGCCTTCAGGCAAAGAGAAGCAATTAGTCTTGGAGTTGTGAATAAATAAAAATCCATTTATATACCCGTCCTTGACATGTACCTTGCAAATCTTAGAAACTTCATCTAGTGGGAAAAGAAATGTTAAATCATGAACACCAACACTAATCCTATTGCAATGTTGCTTCCTAAAACTGTTTAGTTTATATAAATCTTTTAAGTATTAATTCATATGTATATATTCATACATAGTGAAACACAACAACAAAGTGGCATTCACACAATTGAGTGAGAAGAAAGAACTGAGTGAGTGAATGTAGTGCTATACAGAACACCTTTAATATCTACTACAGTAATATGGGTAAAAAAAAACCCCAAATCAAGAACAATGTCCCTTTCGAGATACCATGAAAACAATACTGTGTAATATATAGATCCTTTTCATTCTCAACTACTATTGTGTCTTTGCTTTGATCTTAACAAACAAACAACCCAGCCGGACATTTTATTACTATGCAGTACAATTAAATTATACCTTTTTGAGATGGGTTGGGACTGAGTAAGCAAGGAAGCAATTTCTACTTTCTGTTCAATAAAATATTTTAATTATTTCTGTTTCCTCTTTATTGGGCCTTGATATAGAAACACTATATTTCCAGTTATGTTTTGATTACTGCTCATGATTCTCATACTTATTTTATGTTTGGCAGTTAAACCATAACCTACAGATGAAACAAAAATTAAGCTGCTAAATCATATAAAATCTTCAGTCTGTGCCTCACCGAAAGAGTCTTATCTGACTTGTGCCGCAAAAGACTATAAGTCTCAGTGGGTTTTCTTTCCCTCCTGAAACTGCACTTGTTGAACTGTTAAAGGGAAACTACTTAGGCTACAATCTTGTCCAGTGCTATGGTGAGGCAGCTGTTTGAAGGCACTGTTATATTCAGGAGGTAACTTTCAAATAAAATCCACCCTTCTGTGCTGGACTTTCATAGGCAGTACATAGACATACTTCAAAGGCCAAAGGTGAGACTGTTGCCCCTGCTAAAAAAGGTTCCTGGGCTGGTAGGATGGTCAAGGCAAAACAAATTTGAGTCTGTGCTGGATGCAAATCTCTCAGCTGACCTAGTTCTCAGTCTCCTTTTCATTTCAGAAGCTCAGCTAAAAATCCATAAATTAAGGAAATTAACTGATGGCGCCTCCGGCATCTTTGTAAGCTATTTAAATCTTTAAATTTACAACATCTTCTGCATATATCAAGTAATTGAACTAACTGCAGGGATGTAACTTTAATGAGAAAATTTCCCTCTTCTCCTGTAGTTTGTACTCTTAAAAAAAAAACACTACCCTTAGGAAAAAAGTTTCTGTTTATTCCTGCCATGGAAGATAACTTTAAAAAAACCTCAATTTTAGGGGGTTTTGCCTTTCTCACTTTGTTCCTTAATGGTGCAGTAATAAAAAGAATAAAAAAAGCCAACTAGTTCCCACGCCTTCCTGCTCAGGCCATAAATGTCAGGAAAGCAAAGAGTAGCAAGCCCAATGCTTCAGATCCTCTCTCTGACAGAGGAGTTCTCTGGTGAGGACAAGCAATTCTGATTTCCCTTTAACCATGAAAATGGCCTGACCTTTGCAATAACAACAAAAAAATAAATAATTACATAACTTTTCTGCACTTACAGTTGTTTGCAGCTAGTAGGCGCTCAAGATCTAAAATTAACCTAATTCTAGTCCACAGAGGCTGACATTTATTTGTAATATACAAATACAAACACACACACAAATATATCCCATCCTTACACTCTTAAGGTCTGAAAAGTAATGATGCACTGAAAAAATTCAGGGAGGGTGGAGGTCAAGGAAAGGTACATTCTGGAGATGAACATGGCAGAGTGATGAACTGCAAAAATAACAAGGGGGTTGAATTGCATGAAATCACATAAATGAAACAAAGGACACAATTTTTAAAAAGTTTATTCAGAGATAAACATAATTTTAGGAGGAAGGGGCTGAGAAGGATGTTTTCATAGTGTTCATTTGCCAGGTTGGTGATTTGCAAAATAAAAAAGACCTGATCTGTATTAAATCATATAAATAAAATAAAGGAGACATATTTTTTTAAAAAGTTTATTCCAGGAGAAATATTATAAATATATATATTTGGTGTAAGGCTGACCCAGTAGGCAACTCTCCCGAATTCATATGCCCCATTGGCCATCTGCAACTAATAATATTAATAATAAATACATTAAACCACATGCACAAATATTAAAAGTTTATTCAAGGTAAACATCATTTTGTGGGAGAGGGGGGCAGTTTGGGTGTGGGGGAGGTGGAGAATGCCGGGTTCCCTGGAGATCAATATCCCAGATTGGGTTAGTTGCAAAAGAATAAATAAATGCAGGGCACCAAATCAATCTGCTTTTGTTAAAAGTTTATGGAGGATTTTGCTCGGCTGGTTGGAGGGCGGGGGGGGGGGGGGGGCTGGTGTGAGGTTCCAAGGGGGCGGCACAGCGACGGGAAGCAGCAGCAGCGGCTGCTGTTGTGGCCAAGCCAGCGGAGCGCCTGTGGAGCTGCCTGTCTGCCTGGGAAATCTTCATGGCAGACATCTCCATCTAGCCGTGCGCTATAATTGAAATGGCGCTTTTGGCCAGGGGCGGCCTGCCAGGGCGCTTTCTGCAATAGCACAATGCATGTCGATAGACGTCATTTGGTTTTAATGGCCTACAGGAAATTTGGCGTTTACAATGCGAGACATTAGCAAAGGGTGAAAAGGGAGCGAGGGGAGGGAAAACGGAGGGGAGGGGGGAAGGGAATAATTGCAACCTCCCCCCCCCACCGAAAAATCCTCCCGATCTGCATCCTGATTGCTGTAGGTATTTTTGTGGTTGTATTTTTTTTTTTGTTAACTTGATCTAGTTTATCAACAAGTGCAGAGTGGGTGCTACCCTAATTGTAACAGAGGAGTCAAGAGATGTGAGAAACGTGCCCTGCGTTACTTATTTGGGAGCTGAAAATTTATGCCTAGTTGAAAATGCCTGGGGAAATATTACATCAGACCAAATGACAATGATTAAAATCAGCTTTTTCCCCCCCTTCCTCCTTCTTCTTTTCAGTAAGTCTATTGAAGGACGTGACAGTGGCCTGATATTCCACAACATTAAACCGTTATCCCCCCAGCCAAGGAAGGAGAGGAGCTGGCAACCCAAACCGTTAGCACAAGGATTCTGCAGCCAAGGAGAGAGGGGGGTTAGTTTGGGGAGGGGGGTGGGAAGCAGGAGAAGGGGGGTTGGGGTTTGCCATCTGATTTTTATTGTTATTATTAATAATAATTTTATTTGGAAAGATATCTTTTTAATCTGGAGATCTCCAGCAAAAGGAGGGGAAAATATCCAATTTTCATCGCAAAATTAGCTAGGGCGAGAGCAAAGGGCTGAGCTAATTGTAGCCTAATCCCCTGCCCTGGAGGCGTTTGCAAAGCCCTGAGCAAGAATTCGTCTTTTTTCTTCCTCTTCTCCCTTCCCTCTGTTATTTAGAGACGGGATTATTGCCTTTCTTCTCATAACAGCCTCGGCAGTTTCATTTTAAGGCTTCCCCCCCCCCTCCACACACACACACACACACACACACAAAATAAATAGAAGCGTAAAAAAAGAGAGAGGGAAGAAGCAGCTTTAAAAATAATAATAATCACAGCAGGATCTAAGGAACAAAGATAGTAATAAAAGCAAAAAACAAACCCATCAACACACAAACCCAACAGAGCCCAAAGCAAAAGGGGGGTTTGCAGATCTCTCTTCTGTGTTCAAGGTAAGGAAAGCTGCTCTGACTGCTGCTCCTGTCTCTCCCTGCATGGACTGGGGAGTGCGCATTGCATGGCATGGCTTTTTTTTTTTTTTTTTTGGAAAGTGCCTCTTCTTGAAACTAACTCAGATCTTGGCTCTGGAGAAGAGACGGAGGGTTTTTTTTAAAGCTACAGGATCCATTTTCCTCCACCCTCCTTTGATAGCGCTGGTGCTCTCTCTCTGTGTGTGTGTGTGTGTGAATGCATGCCCATCTGTATGGTTTGTTTCCTTTTTCTAAAGCATGGCCAGTGTTGCTGAGCCCCGATGCCCGGGGTTCCTAGGCTGCTGCTGCCGCCCTAGCCCCAACACTGAAGAAGGCAAAGGATCCGGGGGCAAAGCCACAGCGCGGAGGAGGCAGAGCTAATTGGGTCCCGGGCTTTTGAATGGTACACAAGGAGCACTGGCAACAATTGCACTTTCCAAAAGGGCAGCTGCAATAGGCAGCAGCCGCTGCCACCGCGTTGTAGGGCTGGGAGGGGGAATCTGGGGTTTGGTGGGTTGTTTTTCCTTGCACTGTTTGTTTGTGAAGGGAGGGGGGATGTTTGTTTGTGGGGGTTGTTGATGGTTTGTGGTTTGGTCCCCCCTTTTGCTTTCAGGGGAGATCCTCTTGGTTCTGGTGGGGACTTTGTGGGTCCGTCCTTTGGGGTCGTCTCTAGGGTGTCTAAACACAAAGGGGGAAGACAGATGACAAAGCTTAATATGGAAAAGACGGGCGGTCTGTGAATGAAACTCTGGCGCCAGTCAGCTTGATTTGGTGTAGACTTCAAACCACTCTAGGCTATAGTTTGCATTTCTGTTCCTACATGTAATGTGGCACACTTCTGCAAAATTAATACATTAGTCTGGCCAATGTTCACCACCATTGGTTGCACATAAAATATATAGGATCGGAGGTGCAGATTTTCCCCCCTGCATTCATCTAAGGCATCTCCTTTCTTGTTATGTGAGAATAAGTAAGGGACGCCATGTTGTGCCTTTTTTTTTTTTTTTTTGAATTTTACCTTTGGGCATTGCTGTATATATTTCTAACAAAAAAGCTAGAAGTTTAGTGGCCGGTGTGCATGGCTTCCTGGTGATTTCCCTGACCATCAGCAGGGAAAGGCATTTGGGTGACGTGAAACTTGCACTAAATAGATTGGCGAGTGCTAGGAATGGGGGGAGGAGAGTGGGAAAAAGAATTTTTTTTAAACGCGAGCTCAACAAGCTAACTGCTCCCAAAAAGTTTCTGACTTAATCCACTTGCTAGCAAATGTCCAGTATTTTCTGAAGCAGTGTTGTGTGCAAATGTTTTATGGACTTTATTTTGTAACCCATTGGCCAAGGTTTTAAAATAACCTCATCACTTCTTTGTCTTAGGTTTGTTTCACAAAATAAACAATCGGCTCAAAGTCGCCTAAGAGGCAGATTCTGGATATTATCATGTTTACGTGTTTATAGAGACAAAGGTAATGCCAAGTCTCTTTAATTTTGACCCTCTGGCTGGGCTGAATCCTACCTCCCTGGAAATACAGACAGTGCCATGAAGCCACGAGAGTGCAAGGTTAAGTTCTTTAGCTGGTTATTCTCCAAAGTGCTTGAAATGGGGTATCGGGGGGAGGGGGGCTGAAACGGTGGTTTTTACTTTTAGTGCTATAATAGATCTGCTGTTAAAGAAAGAAAGGTCTGTGGGGGAAAAAAAGCTTCAATGAGAATCCAATAAAGGAACCAGTCAGAGAACAGATGTTGGTGCTGATCTCATTAAAGACGAGTCAGTGGTCCTGCAGCAGACTGGACTTTGTGCCTTTGATGCACACACAACTAGCTGGCTGCATATGGATTGAAAGATGCCTCCTTTCAACATCTTATAGGAAGAGCTGTTTCATGGAAAGTCCTTAAACCTGCAGTTTTCATTTCATGTCTTAAATGTGCATGAAGGAATTAAACTGCACGAGTGAATAACAGCATTAGTTTCAATTAATTTTTATCCTGGCAACAATAAACTTTAGAAACAAAGCACTTTTACATCCTTAATTAGTGTTGGTTCCCATCTGTAGTCTTTTAAGTGTCTGTTCCTTGATTTAACTTTGTCCCTCCTTCAGAGCTGCTTTCTTTTTAATTCTTTTCCCTTTTTTTCTTGTTATCCCTTCCAGACTGTTTCTTGTTTCTCTTCTGCAACCTTTCACCTCCCTTCTCCCTATCTCTCTGCCTTGCTCTGTGCAGTTTATTTCTACTGTATTTTCCCAACATCAACAGCAGTATTGGTTACCATGGCCCCAAGCTATGTGCAGAGGTGGGAAAGCTTCATTCGCCCAAAAGTTCTTACACTTTTGAAGTCTTTCTTTTAGTAGGATCTGAAATGTATCATCTAGAGTGTGTATTAAATGAACAGTATTCCTGTAGGCTTCCGAGGAAGAAAGGCAACACCCTGGAAAATTCTGCAGTCTTTCAGCATTCTCGGCCCTAGGGTGATAGCCCTGGGCATGGAGCTGAATGGAGCTCTTACAACTGCCTTCTGTTTACCTTTTATGGTTAAAATAACAGCTTAGCAAAGAAGCAACTTCATGGAGAAACGATTCAGTGAAATCATCTCAAGCTGTAGCAGCATAGCTAGTTTAATCACCCCTAGAGAGCTGAACAACTGTGAGCACAATGGGACACAAAATCATTTTGTGTGTAAATGAGCATGGCATTGTGATTATTTCACTTTGCATGGGCAAATAGTTTTTACAAGCAGTACTTATGCAGTTAGCTTAGAAAGGCAGAAAAAGATAAGCTGGATCTGAAAAATCTTGGTGTGTAATGTTTGGAAAACTAAATATTCAGATAATTTGGGAATCAGGCTCTATTGATTTTGCCTTTAGCAAGTTCCTGTGTTACTTATTAGAGCAGGGTTATTGCTTGTGCCACTAGTAGTGATGTTATACCCTTTTGTAGGCAACTAAAGAACATGGATTATTTTACATGGTTTAAAAATGAAATTTGTTAATGTTTCTTCAGTATTTACCCTTAAGGTTTTAATTTTCACATCAGTATTAGAAAACACACAATTCCACAGGATAAATACTTTTAAGATCCAGCTCTGTGCATTAAATAAATATATTACTTGATCTGGTGAATTTTAGCAGCAGTTTATATTGAGAAATACATGTAAGAAGATAGTCAATACAAACTAGGATTAAGGAAGCAGGAATATTTAATTTTAGGATTAGTGGAAGTGCTTTTTACACGGTTTAGATCGTGTTTAAGACCTATGCTCTTTGTTGATTAACTAATACAAAAAGTGATTGGCTATCGCAGCTTTATTAAACATTTGGGTTATTTTATAATATTAATCTTCTCTAACAAAACAAACCTGTATTTCAGTTCTTCTTCTGATTCCCTCCCCCAAATTAAAAGCCTGAAACCCCTCAATAAGTATGAAAATCCATACAAGATTGTGAAGTATTTTAGTTTTCCAGTGATTTTCTATAATTAAGTGTTTTTTCAGTGCATACTGTAGCTGAGTGATGCCAAAAGCAGGGGATTGTTCAAAAAGTCCCTCCAGTGAATAGTATAAATTAAATATCTCTACTGTATGGGCATGGCCTCACAGAGAGTCTTAGACAGTTTGCAGATCAAGGCATTTGCTGATGTACTAACATTAAACAAAATCGTAAGACAGTAGCAGTGTTTAAATATGCACAAATAGATTCAGATCACTTGATCTTTAGCTTTCTGTGCATATTTTAAAATTGGAGTCTGTATTTCAAGACAAATGGTAAAATGTAAGACTTATTTAAAGAGAACTACAAGTTCTTTGATTTCATTTAGAAATTGTAGGGGTCCAGTTGAGCCCTAATTAGGCATATTTTTTGTAAAACTCCATGAGGTGTATTTCCAAGGCAGGTCTGTGTCCTGCAAGGTCTGTACTTTTACCATTAGTGATAATAGTTAGGGTTAGAACAAAGACAGAGTTGACATTCAGCTTGTAGCTACTGACCCTTACATTTAAGTGAAGGAGTACAGAATGAACATGAGCTTGCTGTGCTCTTTGGTAGGAATACATCCTTGTCTGTGTTGGTAGACAGATATAGCATCGACAACTAGAGAACAGGCTACTAAAGTACTACGGTGTTTTAAAAAATTAGTTGTTTTATTTGTGATATGACATATTTCCTAAAGGTTGCCCACAACAGGACCTTGTGGGAAAGAAGAAAGCAACAACTTTAGTCATTAAAGGATTCAGTCATTTTCCTTGAAGGTGGTGCTACAGTAAAATGTTAATGCCAATTTCACATCGACTGACACAGAAGTTCTAGGACAGTGTTGATATTTTGTTCGCATTCAGTGCAGATGTCCATTCTGCATTTGAAGAGAAAAGGATGTGGATTCATAATGGGGTGATGTATTTCTGTACTGGAGTAGTTTAAAATTGTTATGAACTAAACTAGATGAAATAGACTAATCTAATATGTGGTTTTCTTTTAAAGATGTTGAGATACATTATATTTTCAGTCCCTTTCCATATATTTTGGTAACCATATTTTTAAGGAATCTTGTCAATTATATGTTCACTGAATGGTTTGGGCAAGCATATTGTGCAAAAAGAAATATTGTTAAAAGAAAGGAGAAACCAGTTTTAGGATTCTTAGAAATGTCACCAAACTAACCTGGAAGAATTGGACATTCACTTTGTAATACTGCATATGAAGCGTCTGTCAGATGTTAGGAAGCGCCTAGATGTTTGGTAGCATGACTGCAAAACAAAATACCAGGGAAAATTAGATTATATTAAGAAATGTTTTTAACTATAATATTTTGCATCTGTTGTTCTACACATATGTGACAGAAAGGATGAAGAATTTTATAAAACTTCCAAAAGCTTGAACAATTTTTCCATCTGTCATATATGTTTTCATTATTATTTTATTTTACTTTATTCAGTTGTGTAAGACACAGTGGTGTCTGATAGAACTTCCAAAAGCTTGAGCAGTTTTTCCATTTGTCATGTATGTTACCTATAATTTTGTATTTAACTTAAATCAATTGTGTAAGACACATGTTGGTATCTGGGAGAGAATCAGTTATCATCCTTTTCTTATAGAACCTGAAGACTTTTTGGAAATATATATATTTTTTTGCCCTAGCAGTCCCTTCCAAATCAAACGGGGTTTTTGAAAGTCTTTGAAATATTTGTTTTAGGTTAACAGAAGCAGAAGTTCAGTGCATGAATTTGTAAATCAGCTAAAAATATATAGACTCAATTCCATTTAATTTCAGATATTTTAAAGTAATAAATATACACATGTTCATACGTATATTTCTGGTTTCTAATGCTAGATCATAAGGCATATGTGAAAGCTTTGTGTCATGAAAACTTTGGTCATTTTATATGTATTTCTGCTGTCATTACTTCCAGCTATTAATTTCCTTCAGTTTGAAAGCTTATTAGTCCCTCATTATATCTACTATTAAGATATAATCGATAGTTATCAATTTATTTTGTAATTATTAAAAATAAAATCTATTTTTTTTCATAGTTTGATGTGAAATTTACTAAATGTATAAACTAAATGCCTTAGGTACTGAGGAAATCACTAATTTAGAGGTGTCTCGTTACTGAGACAAACTTGCAAAAACCCCTGAATCCCAATTCACAAATTGGTTATTCGTTTGTCAGGGGATATTTCACATCTAACACATAAGCCCGCGACCTTTAATTAGAATTTTGCAGTTTGTTTTATGCCCCTTGAGGCTGACACCTTGAAATTTTTTTTCTTGATTTCTTATTGCTAATAAGCATCTTTCTCTTCCCCTCTGGTACTTTGAAGAAAATGATGCAAATACACTTAATTACAGTGGTGGCAATAATTTGTTAGCTGAATATGTGATCAGGCAGATGCAAAAATGATCTGATTAGATCTGTGATCACACTAGAAATAAAGGTAACACACAGTTACATTTAAGAGAAACTGTTCTTTTTTGTCTTCCGTTTCCAGGAGGGAAGAAGCATGTCCCGTCTGTCTCTAACACGGTCCCCAGTTTCTCCCCTGGCTGCTCAAGGAATTCCTCTCCCAGCTCAACTCACCAAATCCAATGCTCCTGTGCACATCGATGTAGGAGGACACATGTACACCAGCAGCCTGGCTACCTTGACAAAGTATCCAGATTCCAGGTAGGATCTCAGTGTTTTCAGGCTGTGTGCCTATTTCGTTTCATTGGTTGGAAATATACATTTACCTGTGTGAAATATTTGGATGTGAAACATGACTTATTATATATTCAAAACTTATACATAATTCAGTCTCCAGTTTATACATTAACTTCACTAGAGTTCTATAGGAAAAAAAGACTTCAAAATGTATGTATTATTTAGACAATTTATTCATTTTCTTTCTCAACATCTTCCAAACCATACTGTTATGTTTGAAGCACCTGTTGATGTGACTGTCCTATAATATTCACCACTCTATGAATGTTTCTGTATTTTAAAACAAACTTTGGTTGAAAAATAAACAGTAGCCCATCTTTTACATGGGTGCTCATGGATACATTTGTCAGCCAGGAGAAGTCCTATAATAGCTGCCGTTGTATAGGTTGGTGGAGTTCTTAGATGAGCTGTACTCACTTATTCAACAGCAGTGACACTAGTCATTAATTTTCAGCAGAACGTCCAGCACACAATGTGTTTATTTGCAACTGCACATCAGGTCAAAGTTGTGTATAATTATTGCATGCAGATTGTTTACTGTACATGCTACTGATATGTCTGGTGAGGATTATGTAATCTGGTCAGTATTTTAAGGCAGGAGAAACTGCAGAGATATGCGTATGTAAACCCTCTCCGGTGTTCATTTGGGGCCTTATTCTGTGAGGTGTGGAGTGCCATGGAAGGAGATGCACGTGGCAGGTGTTTGGCTCTTTTCAGATCGGGCCCGGGGCTGGCAGCAGAAGAATGTCAGTGATTTAAGGGTTAAAAGCATATTAGCCAGAGTATCTCATAAAAGATACTTGATAGCTTTAGATTTGTAACTAAATCCACCAAAATTAGTATTCTGAGATTGAGGAATAACATAGTTTGTTTATAAGAATGTGTTAATTCTATGTAAGGGTCAAATGCCTCACATCTGAACAACAGGAAATATGAGATGTACAGTACAAGGTGTTTGGTCACACTGGCTAAAGAAAGCAGTTTTGATCCCAAATGCAAACCAGGAATCAGGTCAGCAGTTTAGTTGTCAGAGGTTCTGCTGTCAACATAACCTGTATTTCTGCAAAGGGACAGCCTTTTCAGTACAAAGGAGCTGTATAAAGCTACATTTTTGTTCAAGTATTTTCCCTTCAGAAGAACTAGGGATTTTTGCACTGATTTGACAGTTTCCCAAGCAGTAAATGACATTTATGCAGACTCCTTGAAATGCCTCTGATGTCATAAAGCATATGGCTGTGTTTTCAGTTCAAGCCTAGGTAGTGCATTGAAATGTTCCATGGAAAAGGAACATTAATTGAAATGCCAATATTTTAAAATTAGGCAAAAAACCTATGATTTTTCAGGAGACCATCTATTTCAAGACTTCAGTCTAGTATTTAATTACAATGAAGAAATCTATCCGGTGGGGAAAGATTTATAACAAAAAAACAGACAGACGTTTCACAGCATAAAGAAAATACAGAGAATATGCAGCAGTTGCAGTAAAATATCACATCTGTTTCCACATTAAAAAAAAATCACTGCTGACATTTTAAAAAATATGCCCCATATCAGAGTTATTTAATAGAAACTTCAACTGTGTAACTTGCAAAATATAAATATGTTTGAAATAAATGCACAGATTTTACTTAGAGGTTTCGGCTTATGATACAGATTTGTTACTTCTAACTGTTGAAACAACAAAAGTGTGTTCCTCTTGGTTTTTAAGCTGCAAGTACAAAACAGTTATTGGTCAGACACTAGTGTATTGTGTGATATCTTGTTGTGTATTGTCTTGCATTTGTATGTGTTGTGTTATCTCTTAAGGCTTGAACTTGCAAACCTTTTCTCACTCAAGTAATCCTTGCCCATGGTTTCAGCGAATCTACTCATACGAGTAAAGGTTTGCAGGATTGGACCCTTAGATCCTAAAGTTCGAATAACATCATTGAATCAGAAAACCAAACAAAGGGGATATGTAGTAAAGAGGTATCAGAACACACATATTGTATTTAGAGAGAGAGAGATTCTGGTTATTTTGTTTCATTTTGCCAGTTGGGTTCCTTCAGTGTTCGAGTTGACATAAATGGTGACCCCATTCTTTACTCAGGATGGCCTGCTTTCATTCCCATTGAAGTCAATGGCAAAACTCCCAATGATTCAAAGTTCTGGGTCCTCAGTGGTATTCTTGAGATAAAGTCACAAAACCTTTTGTTTTCATTGCTCTCTGGAATATCTTCCATGAGGTTATAAATTGCCTTTGCAATTAGCATGGATGAGAGAGGGATTCTGGGGCTTGAGCTGGTGTAGGAGAAAAGGATATGTGTTGCTGCGTGAGACAGCTGGTAATAGTGGAAAGCACCATTAGCTCACGCTGCAAAGATGACATGCGTGGCCATAGATGGAGGCGCCGCTATATTCACACATGCGGAGCTTTTGGGATTATTTGTATAAGGTATTAAATTCTTTTCAGTTTGGCTATCAGCATTTCATAGGAGCTTCAAGTATTGCAGATTAATCAAATTGTATAGGCCCTGGTTCAACAAAGCACTTAAATGTGTGCGTAAGTACTTTGCCGAATAGGCGTGGATATCATATGTTTTGCTGAGTCTTTGATACAGTGGCAGAAAATAAAGTTTCAGCACCCTAAAAATTAAAGTGTAGGGGAAAATTTTCCTCTGTATCTGCATTACATGCTTTATTTGCTTTTGTATGCTCTTAAATCCTAAATATACTTTTAGCTTATTATTTACATTATATATACACACACACAAAAACACGTATGCACACACCTCATGCTAATGGAAAATAGAAAAATCATTCAGTCATATTTATTCCTCAGTTGTACTTATAATAGGCCTGATCCTGCAAGGTCCTGAACATTTTTCAATTTGCATTGACTTCACTGGCAGTTGAGCATTCTCAGCATCTTGCAAGATCAGGCCTAACAAGAACAACTCTAGGCATGGTAAGTTCCTGCCTATACCTGCTTTTCAGTCACCCTTCTGGTATGATATAAATTACACCTGACAGCAGACAGTGTGATACATTTCTCATTGTAATTTGGTAGGATTGACCGTGCTCAGCCCACTCATGGCTTTGCTGTGTTCTGCCATTCATAAATTATGTGTTTCAGCTGTAATTCATGAAAATAAAGAACCTGGTTCTGCAACCATGACTCATATGAGTAGTCAGTGATTTGAACTAGTGAATGATTTGAAGTCAGTGGGCCAAATTCTGCACTCAGTTATCCCAGTGTAACTTCAGAGTGACTCTGTTAAAGTCTTTGTTGCTTATATCAGCTCAACTAAGAGGAGAATTTGCTCCAGTGAGTGAATTTTCATGAGTAAAGGATGCAAGATCAGGCCCAAAAGGTGTTAGTCACATCTTCTGCTGTAAACTTTCATAGGCTACATCATGATGCACTCCCTGCAAGGGAACTTATTTAGCTATGTTACAGAAACATAAACTCCTCCACTGTGTAGGTTTAACACACGTATGCCATGACCTGCTCATCTGTATCAGCTGTGTGATTTGAAGAAGAAAAAGAAGCAGGATCACTTAACTAGTGTGACAAATGGGAAACTAATTAAATGGCCACTGTAAATGATTCATTCTAAGTCTGCATTTCTCACTTTAATCATTATGGTACAATATATATTTTCCAATCAACATAAACAATATATAAACAAATATGTTGGCCTTTCAAAGGATAAAGGCAAAGATACTATCTCACCTATCGTATCTCTCTCAAAGATATATGCCAGCATTCTAAGAAAATAAGGAACAGATATATTTATATGACAGTCATGTGTAAATTTATCTGTGTTTCCATTATTAACCTGTTTTAATGGAGAGCTACAATTTAGGGGCGTGATCCTGTATTCCGTGTCCCGCAAAAAACGTAATTGAAATTATTAAGGGTTTTGGATATGCAAGGAGATTCACATTCTACTTTGGCTGGATCTGTATACTGAGTGTCTCAGATTAATTATATTCCATTCATTTATGTTTAATACATTCTCAAAAAGTCTTAACACTGGTAGTTTTAAGTTACAGGCATCCAAAAGAAAGACACTCTTATGCACTCCCACAGTCCATGCCGCATATTTAAATAAAACAGTCAAAGAAAACAGACAAGTCACTAATGTTTGCCAGCCAGCTCCTCTAGAAATTTCATTCATGTTTTCACCCAGGCTACCTCTAATGCAGCCCTCTCACACATTGACACTTGAATACAGATTTCCATGACAGACTGCGAGAGCTGTGAAGGCTCTAGCACGTCCATAAAGTGAATTGAAAATTATACATATTTATGTATCTAATAGGATGGGATAGCTCCTAAAAAAGAAAAGGTCCTTATTGTACAACTATTATTGTACATAATGTTCAATCACTTGCACACTGTGCAAAGAAAAAAGCTGCTAAACACTGACTTTAATGAGAGCAGGATTAGATCCCAAGTCCATATTTACTAGAACTAGTCAAAATCTCAAAGTTTTTCTGATTTTTTCTGTGGAAATTTGAATTTTTTTTTTTTTTAAAACGACACATTTTCCCAGAAAATTTTTGTCTTATTTTCTAACCAAATCTAATATTTATTTGGTAGGATGGGAGTGCACTCTTTATTAGATTATTCTCCTGTACCAGCTAAATACATTTACCAGAAACATCCTTAGATAATTAATATTTGTTTTATGTTATATGTACTGTATATGTTTTGTTCTTTCAAATACGTTAAACTCCTAGGTTTCTGTAATATTCCTCTTGTGGGACAAATGAAGAAACATCTGGAAATTTTAATTTAAAGCTGAGTTACTGCAAATTTGCATGCCAGTGTAAGTGGGAACAGTGTGTAGCCCTCTCTTCTTACCTAAAGCCCTTTGTGCTTCTTTCCCCCATAGCCACATAAGCTAAGAAGGGACTGCTAGCTTCAGTTTTGAATGTCTTGGTTTTTTCACTAGCTTTGTCCCAAACAGTGGGATATATTCTTTTACAGATTTTTCACATTTGAGAATATCTCAGATTTCTGCATGTACACAAAGAATTTAGTGTCATTGTTATGATTTATTTGCTAATCTCATGTCACGTTTGGACATTCTTGCAGTGTTAACTGAAAATGGAAATTATATGCAATTAGCAAACACTGAAGCATACCGTACACATGCAAGTAGGCTGAAATCCACCCCTTCCCACACGAGCTCTAGGCTTTAGTCAGGGAATTAAACAGGGTGGAGATGGAATTCAGTCCCTATCCCATGAACAGTCTGTGAGGCTAATACGCAGAACCTTTGAGGCTAATACTCAAACCTATAGGCTAGAATAACATCTGCTACCCCTTTGTACCCTCTGAGCAGTAGTTCTGGGCCATTGGAACATCATGGTGATAGATACTGTGTTCCTTCCCTGGCTATTCCACACTCCCTCCACACCAGTCTACTTGTGGGTCAGTGCACCTGCATGGTATGCATGTGGTATTTTGTTCCTCCTTGGAGCTCACACATCTCCCCCAGGCAGATCCATTAAGAGGTTTAAATAAAGAACTTTAGGCAGACCATCCAAACCACTGTGAATTTCACCTTTAGTGAGTTTTCCCATTTTAGTCAGCGATAAAGCTTTCCTTGACCTCAGTGGAGCAGAATTGAGCTCTTACACTATATGGATACATATCATAGTAAATTATCCAACATGCAAACATTTTATGAGTTTGATCCATATACCTACAGAACTCCAAAATGAGCATTTTGCTTTTGCATGGACTGCAGGACAAGGTTCTTTATTTTTAATACGCATCATTAATTTAAAACTTATGAACTTTAAAGTTAAAACCCAAAGGATATTTTTAGGTGAATTTCCACTTTACAGTTACTTTCCTCTCTTACATCAGTTTTCCTCAGCTGATTAATTTCCAGCAGAATCCAGTTAGAACGCTGATAAAGAGGTAGGAGCCACTCTTTTACAAACATTCAGCAGAGCAGGAGGCAAGAATATGGAATAAAGATTGCACACTTATAAATTGGTTTTCATTTTTGGGCGGCAGAGAAATTCAGGATTTACTCTGAAAGGCAAATCTTTCAGTAAGTTGCCTACTTCCCCTATTGGAGGAAAACACAGGGAGTTCTGCTGTTTAAGGCAAGCTTTTGTGTGATACAGACGAGAGCAGTTAAAAGTGTACAGAGTTTTTGTTCACAATTTGATGTGCGTGCACCTAGTTTTATGTTGGATTAACATTAGAATTTCCACTGTTATGGAAGGAACGTGCTATTTCATTCACTCACATTTAGGACTAAATCCTTTGACTCTTAGGGCTTGTCTACATTACCCGCTGGATCGATGGGCAGCGATCAATTCCAGCGGGGGTCGATTTATCGCGTCTAGACTAGACGCGATAAATCGACCGCCAAGCACTCTCCCATGGACTCCAGTACTCCACCAGGGCGAGAGGCGCAGGCGGAGTCGACGGGAGAGCGTCAGCCATCGACTCACCGCAGTGAAGACACCGCGGTAAGTAGATCTAAGTTTGACGACTTCAGCTACGTTATTCACGTAGCTGAAGTTGCGTAACTTAGATCGATTCCCCCTCCCCCCCCCCAGTGTAGACCAGGCCTTACTTTGTTATTACTTGGGCAAAAGTCCCATTGGCTTCCAGGGGAATTTTGTCAGGTAAAGATATGCAGGACCAAGGCCAAATTAGGGTTAAATGGTGCTTGCCCCCCCCCCCACAAAAAGTCTGCATAAAACCACAGAAAAGGAGGGTTGCACTTCACAGTGAATATGAGTTGGAGAGAGGGGAAAGGAATTCTCACTCCCAGCCTGGTGGCTTGAGGCAGTGAGGCTGCACACTGGCAGTTGCCCTCTTGCTGCTGCTACAATCATGGGAAGAATGAGGGGAAAGGGGGCAAGGTGCCTGATTCCAGAAGCTAAGACATCCGAGTTCTGTTGCTGGTTTTTTGAAGCAAGTAATTCAACTTAATCTAGTTATTTAGCTTCACTGTGCCTCCCTTTCCCCATATGTAAAATAATGTTTTCCAGGAGCGTTGTGCAGTTTAATTTACTCATGTCAATGCTTTGTGATCCTCATCGGAAAGGAGCTGTATACGTGCAGAATGTTATTCAGTGTTATCATACACAGTCAGGGCTCCACACACCCTTACAACAGCTTCTGAGGTGGAATGGATTTAGTAAGCATTTCCTTGCCATTCCTCTAAACGGGCCTCTAATGCTGCTACCTGGCTAGAGCAGAGCTCTGCAGAGCACAAGAAGTGTAGAAATGCACTGTGTGATCCCTCCATGGTGATGAGGACATGGTCTCTGTGAAAACAAAACTGTGACACAATTACAGCTTGGAACAGTCATTTTACACTCCCTCTCACTTTCTTGCAATAAGGGGCAAAATCCTCAAGCCAGCGCCTAGCCTGAGTAGCTGGGCTGGGCACTGGGACAAAGCGAAGAGGAAGGAATCTTCTTCCCTTAGCCAGAAAGCTACTCTGCTGAGGCTGCAGTGGTCCCCCTGGTCTTAATGCCATGCTTTGATGAGATGCGGGGAATAGGAGGATCTGTGTACGAGTGGATTCTTCAGACCTGGATCTGCCCTGCCCATGCAGGGAGCCCATGCAGGGCATGCAGGGAGCTGTGTGCTGGCAAACATGCTGTGTGCTCAACGTGTTTTCCCCTTGCATGGCCCCTCCTTACACAGCAGAACCTGCTGCGAGGGGACTTTTGCCAGCCTCCAAGATGAGAATTTAGCCCATGGGAGTGCAACTCATATCAACTGGATCCCAGCTCTGGAGCTCTGTTCATGAGTGAATTACAGGCATGATGTTTACTCAGAGCATTTAATGGAATTTGCAAGGAAAAAGTTACTTAGCTGGTCTCTGCTAATCATGTTCCCCCAAATTAATATCTATCCAAGCCTAGGTTACTTGGAGATCATTGGCATAAATGGGTGTCGTGTTCTTTGTGGAAGGGGTAGAAAACAAGCTAATAATGGGGAAGAATTGATAGCAGTGATCAAGCTTATCTGATTTCTGAACATAAAATTGTATCTATGTTGCTGTCCCCCAACATGGGCTGCTCTAAAAATAGAATTTGAGAAGCTTAAACATTCATGTTAGTTTATTTGCCAGTTCAACTTGGACGGTATATTGGGAAGGACAATCTAGGTGTTTTTCTGATAATGCAGAGCTCCTGTAGTCATAAGAAGCATTCCTAGACAGGTCTGACTGACATGACCAATGGTCATTCAGTAGAGAGCTCTCCCTCTCACAACCTTTGGGAGCAGCTATGGGGTAATACTTTTGCAAGGATCAGTGTTGAGCAGTATCTCCAGCATATTAGGTTCAGATCTCAGCTATCCTTGTCTTCTTTGTCCAACTACTCTACTTTTATTTTCCCAAACAGACAACGTGATTGTGGTTAAGTGCAATGCAAATGCCTCTCTCCTTTCATCTCTTTTACAATTCCCTTGCCGTGCTGCCTGTGTAAAAAATGTGTCATTACAGGCAGGTTCTTGGTTCCAGACAGGGCTCTGGAAAGCATTGTTAGAGCTTTCAGACAACGGAAGTAAAGGGATCCAACTCATGGTGCCATCCTGACCTATTACCGACTCTGATGTTGTAAAACACCTGTTAGTTGGATCAGTTCTTTGTCCTTTCGGGGAATTATGCTGATTTTCCTCATTCCTTCTCTGGCTCCTACGACCCAAGATGTCCATCTTACCCTTTCACCTGACAGGGCACAGTGGCACCAGCTGCACAGAATAAGGATGCAGTAGTTTACATGGCACTGCAAGTGAAGCATGAATAGCATCAGCACGAGCAGAATAGTTTGAGAAAATTCTCCCACGGGATGCCATAGAAGCAACCTGTTTCTAGCTTTCATGTGCAGGTAGAGGTTGTTTTCATGTTGATGAACAGTGTAAAGTATTCTGTCTGTGATCACTGTTACACAGTAACAGTGGCTTTATACTCAAAACAAAGGGAATTCTCCTTTATTGATTTTTCTCTTTTAATGCTGTGCATCCAGCACACTCACCATCCCATGTGGAGGAGTTATGTAACAGTGAAGCTATAGTGGCATTCCATTGGAAATCATATCCTGAGGTCATAGTCAACTACTGTAAAAATGCAGTAAAGTGGTGCTACCTCTTGATATTTGGACTTTAAGTGTATTTCACTGTCATTTGTCCACACAAGTCAAGTTTTGATTTATACAGACCCTATTATGGAATGCAGACATAGTCTACTTAGAGTAATATTTCATTAACTCCTTAGAATGTTTGTAAAATACACTCTCTGGACTATGAAGATGAAGGGTATGTTTTGTAAGGAGCATGATGTGAAACGAATTTGTCTCTAGGCCTCGCTTAATTATTTTAATGATCCCACTGGTGATTACTATAGGTGTCTTTCTGTGTATATATATTGTGACCTACACGCATGTATTCATTTATGAAAGCTAAGATTTAAAAAGAGTAACTCTACTGAAGTAACTCTATTCCAAATTTACTCCAGTATAAGTGAAATCAGAATCAGGCCCACTGTGTTCATGGGTTAAAACAGGCTTTAAAAGCAAAATGCATATTTCAGTTGAATAAATATGTAGGCATGCCAGACACGAGATTTAAATAATGAAAGAGTATGAGAGTATAGACCTATTGAGCACTTAGTCACAACATTCTGTACAGAGTAGGCTTTAGCTAACACAGCTAAAGCAACAGTAACCCTTACGTTACGGATTTGGGCAGATTTCCCTACCATGTGAATTTAATAATAAATTGATAACAATAGCTATCCCTCATACACTCTAGCATTTTACATTGTCAAAGGACTTTACTAACATTAAGTAATTACTCCTGACACCCCTTATTTATGATCTCAGGAGGTAACTATTATTGAACTACATTCATCCCTAGTACAACTCCATTGACAACAATAGTTACATAAGAAATGAATATGGCCCACTGTCTCCATTTTACAGATGGGGACATAGCAGAGCTGGAATTAGATCTCAGGAGTTACTGACTTTCAACCCCTGCTCAGTCCAAGGAGGTCACCCTCTCTGTCTTCTAATCTTTGATTTTTCATTATTTTTTTTTGATGTTTTCATATTCAGAGTTCAGTGTTTCCTTGATTTGTTCCTATTTGTAATTTTCTCAAGCAGGATGGTTATTAGCCTAGCGTGTATGCACTCTCACTCTGTATTGATGCAATCAGTGTGACTACAGTCTGCCTGTTAGAGCTGGTGCACAGGATATATAGGCTAGGCAGAGGTATTCTAGGGTTCACCTGTATTGTGTTGCTTTCACTCTACTGCAGTATGGTATGAGTTCAAAGGCTAAAATTGCTGCTTTTTTATCTGCTGAGGACCACAGAAAGCAATACCTGAAGGGAATCCTGCACGTGGATAGTGGAAAGCTATTATGCAGCAAATGCTGATACACATACACAGAAAGGATCGGTTGGCAAGAATTGGAAAAATGAAATTTGCAACATAAAGCTGAAACGATGAAGGAATCACAGTCCAAAGGGCATGCTGCTGTTACGTCTGTGTTCTAATGGAGTGCAGATGCTACCCAGTGCTGGCAGGTAATCCACTTAGAACTATAGAAGCTTTTGCAGCAGCAAATCTCTCTCTTGGGAAAGTAGATAATGAAAAACTCAGGGAGTCTTTAACATTTTTGGTGTCATACTGTTCTGCAGGTGTTTTGCCTTCCACCGGCCAATGAGTTGCACCAGTCTTATCGACACCAAAGGCTGAAGCTTTGCAGTTGGGAAAGGTGAAATATGTTGGCGGCACTAGGCCAAATTTGGCACTCACATAAATCCCATATAACCTCACTGAGACAAAATCATGATTGGTGTCATTCTACTATATTGGAGTTACACCAGGGATGAATTTGGCCCATTGATGTCACTGTGGTTGTTGGATACGAATGAGAACAGAGCTTGGGCCACTAATGTTAATGTTGTAATTGAAGAAAGAAAAGATTTAATGATAGTTTTTTAAACTTACATTAAAAAAAATCCAGTATTGGTTTGTCAGAAAACCCAAACAAATAAGCACATTTTTTTACCATTTTAATGTTAATTATATTTTTTGGGGAGAAGGGGTTGATGGTTAAATGATTACCCTGATTCTGCTCCTAGTTAAGTCAAAGGAAGTTTTACTCTTGGTTTCAGTGGGACCAGAATCAAACCCATGGGTCTATTGTTTCATGTTAAGAATGGACAACTCAGTAACACTGAAATGGCCAAGCAGTGAGATTCTGCTCTCAGTTACGGTGGAGCAGATCTGAAATTACTCCATTCAGGCCAATGGCTCAAGGCTTTTTTTATTTGATTTCTTTCTAGTTCCATCAAGTTGAAGAATGGGAGCCACATCTCTTAAGTAGCAGATGTAGTCTTCCTTCCTTAGTGACACTGCCTTCTGTATGACCCTACCTACCAACAGCTCAGAGAGGGAGGGTCTTTCTGTCTTCTGGAGTGTAACCATGGCACACCTCTCATGACACCTTCCTTTCACTGACTAAGTTTCCTCCTCTCATCCTGCAGTAGTAACAAAAAAATCCATTGGAAATTCCATTTGGGTTGTGTCTGTCATCTGCTATCCGCTCTGATTCTCAAACAAAATGATCATAGGCATACTGGATGTGCAAATAAGGACCATGTTCATTGTATTCTCTCTCCAAACTACAATACACAGATAATTCTGGACATGAACAGTTGGGAAAAAATCAGTACAACTTAACCAAATGTAAAAATAAATAGGAGCATTATTAATTTACCAACTTAACTCTGATTCAGAAATATAGATAGATAGGGATAGACTCAGCTTTCGGATCACATGAATGTAGTACCAAATAAGCAGAGAACAGTAGCCCTGTTCAGCCATCTGTTGTCTTCAGTAAGTGGAGCTACAGCTCCTATGGAATTCTCTGGGCTAACCTGGGATAAAATAGGAACACAAATGTAGGTGTGAGTTACATATTGGGCATAGCCTAATGTAACATGCACAGTTGGTGTTCAGGGGTTGTGCAGAATTAGTATAAATTACACACCAAAAGCAACTAAGGGAGAGAATGTAAGTTAAAACATGTTTTCCTACTTTAATACCCTCCTTAGAATCCTAGTTTACCAAATTGGTGTACCATGCACTTGTTTTGCACACCCACTGAATGCCCAGCCAATGTGAGTTATAGTGCTCTTCCACTACACTGCTCTTGTGACTGACAGACAGTCACGTCTGCATATAAGTGTAAGTCCCATTTACATCAGAGGGACTTGTACCTGTGCAACTGAGGCAGAATTGGGCTCAATATGTAAAATTACATTTATACCCTCACTGAATTTGGCCCCATATATAACTGAGTTGCTACTGGAAGTCTCTGAGAGTTTATGCTCTGCTATGCTGAAAAGCATTATCGGAGAAAGTTGCTCCTTTAGTGTATCTGTGCTCAGAAAGTCAGAGAAAGGTATATGGGTAAATTAAAAATGGAAGGCTCTAGCCTTATGCACCAGCCATACCCATACTCCTGCCTGAAGCTAGCATATCAGGAGAACATTTACGCAGCACCATTTACTTGTTGAAATAAGCAGCTCTGTGCGACTCCTAGGATCCAGTCCCTTCCTCCTGCTAGGCAGCAAAACTGCACCGGGCAGTACTAGGCTTCCTGCACACCTGCAGGGGATGGGCAGGCACAGGACTTGCACCAGTTAGGTACACAGGGTGAAATCCTGGTGCCACTGAAATGGGAGATTTGCCAATGACTTCACTGGGACAAAGATTTCACGCACAGCTCCCATTAACATTAAAACAAAACTAATATCTTCATGTTCCCCAGCCTCCCAAAGGGCCCAGCAGTACCATGTTAATGTTAATGGAAGCTATGTGTAAATCTTCCAGTCAGCTTTGAGAATCTTAATCATAATGTTTAATTATCTCCTGCTTAGATGAAAGTTTCTGTAGTAAAAAAGAAGAAAGTTAACCCAGTTTTGAAGACCAAGACCCTACAGATGCAGCTTGCTATTCTTTGGGTGTGTGTTCTGGGCCTTTATTGCTCCGGGTTGAGTTATTTAAAGGAATAGCAGTAATAGGTTTGTAAGAGGCGGGAATGTTTTGTTTGAATTGGGCATCTTCAGATGTATCCTACCAGGTGCTGAGTGCCCTCTGCTACCACAGAATTTGAATGGAGATGCAATTCCTGCAGGATAGGGCTCTCTGGGAGATTAGGGAATGTGAAGATGGAACTTAGAGGATTTGTTGTTTTTTTTAATATCACTCCAATACTGATTTTTACACCCCACATTTAGAGTAAGTTCTCTGTTAATGAAACATAAAAGATGAAGAACTCTCATGAGGATCAAAGTGGAGTAGTGGGGACAGTGACATTTAAATGATATTTTTAGCAAATGTAAGTTATTATTTTTTTGAATCTTTACTAATTCCTTGAATAAAAGTGCAACTAGGATTGAAGTAAAAAGAGTCAAAGAGAGCAAAAACATCAGACTCTTAGGCTTGGTCTACACTACAGGGTTAGGTCGAATTTAGCCGCGTTAGGTCGGTTTAAAAATGACTGCATCCACACAACCAACCCTGTTCCGTCGACCTAAAGGGCTCTTAAAATCGACTTCTCTACTCTTCCCTGACGAGGGGAGTAGTGCTAAAATCGACTTTGCTGGGTCGAATTTGGGGTAGTGTGGATGCAAATTGACAGTATTGGCCTCCAGGACCTATCCCAGAGTGTTCCATTGTGACCGCTCTGGACAGCACTTTGAACTCCGATGCACTAGCCAGGTACACAGGAAAAGCCCCAGGAACTTTTGAATTCCATTTCCTGTTTGGTCAGTGTGATGAACTCAACAGCACAGGTGACCATGGAGTCCCCCAGAATCATAGAGTGTAGAATGTTTCTATGCTCCCCCTATCATCTCTGTCCTTGAGGATATGGCAGATTAGAAAGCGAAAAAAACGCACTCGCAATGACATGTTTTCCGAGCTCATGCAGTCCTCCCGCAATGATGAATAACTAATTCTAAAGGGCCTAATTCTGATCTCACTTACCCTGATGTAAATTAGGAGTGACGCCCTTAGATTTACAACAGTGTAAACCTGGTGGAAATGAGATCAGAACTGGACTCTCCACTAACTTTAAAAGGAGACTTTTCCCTTCAACCCTGGTCCTTTAGCCATAACTTCTTTCTCTTTGCTCCTTCCTTGCACCCCCAAAAGGCACAGTATAAAAAAAATCATCCTAGAACCTTAAGAATTACCTAGCTAAGTGAATGGTAATGGCCACATTGGATTATTGACTTTTAAAAATACATGTTGATAAAATATATATATACCAGCTCTGATCTATTGCAAAAACAGATATTCTTGCCTGCACAGCAAAATATAAAGTATTAAATCTAGGTAATAGTAATAGATCCAGTAGTTCCTCTAGGTGCGTAATAGTTAATGAGTGTAATATCCTTCAGAAGCACTCCAGTGTGAGCATATGGCTCAAAAAACTCCTATGGAATTCCAGCATCAAAGTTAAAAGGCAAGAACACAGGATTATAGAAATTAGAGATGGATAAACCGCTCACCTTGTAGGTTGTCTTGTCCTCCTCCCTGAACTGTACAGTATATTCTCTGGTGCTTTGTCCAAATCAGTTTTAAATAATGAAAGATAAATGCTCTTGGGTTATATGTTTTAAAAAAGCCTAAATTTTGTATCTACAAATCAGATTCCGTATTTAGACATTATGTTTGGCCATTTATCTCCGGAGTTTTTTATAGATGGGATTTTTAAATGTGCCTATAACGTAGGCACTCAGATTTCATTGACTTCCAATAGAATTTGTGCACCTAACCCAAAATTGTGGAATCACAATGAGAAGCTGAGTTTGAGATTCTTGAGAGTGTGGCCTAAATTAAGTAAGCATATTTGCTTACAGGAGAGGAGGTAAGCTAAACCAAGTGGAAGTTGGCGGGGGGTGGGGGAGATGCACAATGGGTATCAGTGGCTATATCACATTTGCCACTTTCCCTCCAGTCTCAAGAAAGCCTTTCTTACCTTGGCTGTATAGTATCATGGAAAATCTGAGTTGCCATTTCCAGGATCTGCGCTCAGGATGAAGAAGCCCATCTGTGTGCCCATTGCATGGTTGGGGCTCCATGGTTAGGGAGGTCATGTCAGCCCAGGATAAAGACGACAGTCATATCAAAGTGACAGCAATATCTTGGCAAATCTGCAGAATTTCAGGTGGAAAGTCAAGTGAAAGCGAGTGCTGACAGTTTTGGCATCAACTTGCCCTCTATTCCTCACGGCTGGGGCCTAGGGAGCAGCTGTGGGCAGTCATGCTGTGACAGCAGCTCTCACTGAGCTGTGCTGCCAGGGAGGAGTCTCTTAGACCAATGCAGAAGGACTGGCCTTCCCTGTCGGATTTCCTTGAAGATTTTGGGATGCAGGCATTGTTGGAAAGCCCTGGTCTCTGTGGGCCCACAAACCACTCTCCCTGGTAGAATGATGGGCAGGGAACATGTTAAGTCTGCTGAGTAACTTTTAACATCTCACAGCTTTTAGTACAAGAGCGCGATGAGTTAGCTCTCTATTTTCTGCTAGTGTTTTTGTTTATGGGGTAAGGACCAGATTTTCAACCTAGCATTGAGGGTTGGGGCATAGGTGCTTTTAAAAATCTCACGAGGCACCTACTTGCCTATTTACATACATAAATAGACCTCTACCCCGATATAACGCTGTCTCAGGAGCCAAAAAATCTTACCACTTTATAGGTGAAACCACGATATATCGAATTTGCTTTGATCCACCGGAGCGCGCAGCCCCGCCCCCCCGAGCGCTGCTTGACCGCGTTATATCCAAATTTGTGTTATATTGGGTCACGTTATATCGGGGTAGAGGTGTACCTTTGAAAATCAGGCCCTGTCTATAAATGATTGGTGTTGGCAGCATGGCACATTCAGAGCTGAAACCCCCAACTTTGGGCTGTCATACTTTCCTTCCCCCATCAATATATAAAAATGAACAATAGACTTTTTAGAAAAATTGTTTAAAACAAAAATTCTCTTCTGCTCTGACACCCTAAGTGCCGAGTTTCAGCCTGAAGCAAGTTTATGTGGTTGAGTTATTAAACTGTGACAATAAGGGTTTGTAATGGAACCTGTGGCAGAACCTTCATGGCAGCACACAAATGGCACCTCTGTAAAGCAGCAGGGCTATATGTTTAGTCTCTGTAGAATTCCAAGGGCCCATGCCCTGGTGCTCCTTTCCCCTCACAAGGGTGGCTGTTTATCTGGCTGCCATAATTTGGGCCCTACCAAATTTAGGGTCTGTTTCGATCAATTTCATGGCCAGAGGGTTTTAAAATTGGTCAATTGCACGTTTTCAGATGTTTACATCTGAGATTTCACAGTGTTGTAACGGGGGGGGTCCCAACCCAAAAGGTACCTGGAGGTGGATCTGATTCTCCCCGCTCCCACAAGCAACTGTGTAGGTGAAGAGGAAGTTCTGAGTCCTGTCCATCCTCAGCACTGTGGGATTGGCAGCTAGGAGCCCCCGGCTGGAGCACTCCCCACAGCAAGGAGGAGATCGGACCCACCTCCACAAGCCTCCTCCAGCTGCAGGAACCTCTGGAGTTGCTGACCAGCCCCAGAGCTTCCTGGGAGGCACCCAGAGGTGGGTCTTATCTCCTCCCCACTCTCCAAGAATGGCTGTGCAGGGGAAGGACAAGTCCTCTCCCTCCCCAGCCCGGCCAGGACTCACAGGTACGAGCCCTCAGCTGCGGCGCTCCCAACAGCAAGGGGGAGATTGGATCCACCTCCACAAGCCTCCTCTAGCTGCAGGAACCTACGGGGCTGCTGCCCAGCTCCAGAGATTCCTGCAGCCCGAAGTCCTGTCCTTCCCTAGCCCGGCCGGGACTTCCAGCTACAAGCCCCCAGCTGGGGCATTCCCAGCAGCATGGGGGAGATCAGATTTCATGGGGGAAGGGCTTATATCATGGTCCCTGACACATTTTTCACGGCTGTGAAATTGCTGGGGCCCTAGCCATAATGGGAAAAGGTTTTAAAAGTCCCTATTGGATAGGTGAGAGTGTGTGGAAATATACTACAACTATCCAGAGGAGGGTTGTTTTTTTCTATTGAGCTTCATACTAATCTTCATACTAGTTGAAAGATAAAATTATGAGCCAGATTCAGGAAAGGTGGTGCAGAAAGGTGCAAATGGCATCTCCACGCTTCAGCTAAGCCCTTTGTGTGGCAGGGCATGGAGGAGGATGTGCTCTAGCCAAGGACAGCAGTGCTTTGTTCCCTCAGAATTTTCATCAGGGCTCCAGAGCAGGCAGCGCTAATTCAGTACGCTCCTAGGCCGCCTATGCCTTCTCCCTGGCAGGTGCCACCTGCTTTTCAGGCAGCTTGGGGCCCCTTAAATGCACCCCATAGTAAAGGAGATTGCAGCTGCTTTTCACTATCCCAGCTCCATTCACCCGATAGCCTTCTGCCACTGGGGACTCCCATGCATACCCTGGAGTGAATCTGGGTCTGCCTCATTAGTTTTATAATAGACAGAGTGAAAATGTGAAAAAAAAATACTGCTGGAAACATTGAGCAGTACTGTTCAATGCTGGAGCCAAAGTGTGATCTTGTGGTTACAACATAGGACTGGAGGACAGGAGACCTGGGATCTAAGCCTGGGTTAATTCTGTTACACTTAGCATATTGAATAGTACCTTACTCTGCCGGCAGTCTCTCGTTTTCTTCAGTGTAAATTCATATTCTCAAATGGCATGCGTGGCAGGGTGAAATACTACTCAACTGCTTTCTGGTCCTGTGTGCCAATCACTTAATTTTTCTGTGTCTCAGCATTCCATCTTCAACACAGAAATAATATCTACTGTCCCTACCTTATAGGGGCCTTGTGAATCTTAAATTATTTTATATGAAGTTCGTTGAGATCCTTGGATGAACATAAGAACAGCCATATTTGGTCATACCAATAGTGCATCTAGCCCAGTAGCCTGTCTTCTGACAGTGACCAGTGCCAGGTGCTTCAGACGGAATCAACAGAATGGTTAATTATTGAGCGATCCAGTCCATCAGCTAGTCCTAGCTTCTGGCAGTCGGTGGTTTAAGGAGTTGTATCCCTGACTGTTGTGAGTAGTTGCCATTGACTGACCTGTCCTCTGTGAATTTATCTAATTCTTTTTTTAATTCCAGTTATACTTTTGGCCTTCACAACACCTCTTGGCAATGAGTTCCAGAGGTTGACTATGCATTGTATAAAGAAGTACTTCCTTTTGTTTGTTTTAAACCTGCTGCCTTTTAATTTGATTGAGCGACCCCTAGTTCTTGTGTTGAGTGAAGTAATAACACTTCCCTAATTCACTGTCTCCACAGCATCCATGATCTTATAGATTTCTATCACAGTCTCCCGTTATCATCTTTTTTCTAAACTGAACAGTCCCAGTCTTTTTTAATCTCTCCTTATGTGGAAAGTGTGTCATATCCCTCATCATTTTTCTTGCCCTTCTCTGTACTTTTTCCAATTCTGATACTTCTTTTTTGAGATGGGGCAACTAGATCACCATGCAGTCGGTATTCAAGGTGTGGGGGATACCATGGATTTATATAGCAGCATTATGATATTTTCTGTTTTATTATCTATCCTTTTTCTAATGGTTCCTAACATTCTGTTAGCTTTTTTGACTGCCGTTGCACATTGAGCAGATGTTTTCAGAGAACTATCCACAATGAATCCCAAGATCTCTTTCTTGAGTGGTAGCAGCTAATTTATGTATAGCTGGGATTATTTTTCCAGTGTGGATTACTTTGCATTTGTCAACATTGAATTTCATCTGCCATTTTTTTGCCCAGTCACCTAGTTCAGTAAGCTCCCTTTGTAACTCTTTGCAGTCAGCTTTGAACTTAACTATTTTGAGTAATTTTGTATTTTCCGCAAATTTTGCCAACTCACTGTTCACCCTCTTTTCTAAATCATTTCTGAATATATTGAACAATACAAGTCCTGCTATTTACCTCTCTCCATTGTGAAAAATGACCATTTATTTCTATCCTTTGTTCCTATCTTTTAACCAGTTACTGATTCATGAGAGGACCTTCCCTCTTATCCTGTGACTGCTTAGTTTGCTGAACTGCATTTGGTGAGGGACCTTGTCAAAGGCCTTCTGAAAGTCCAAGTACACTATTATCAGCTGGATGAGTCTGGTCCTCATGCTTGTTGACACCCTCAAAGAATTTTAATAGATTGGTGAGGCATGATTTCCTTTTAAAAAGCTATGTTGACGCTTTCCAGTATATAGTGTTTATTTGAGTGTCTGATAATTCTCTTATTTACTATACAATCAGTTTGCCTGGTACTGAAGTTAGGCTTACTAGCCTTAATTGCCAGGATCGCCTCTGGAGCCTTTTTAAAAAATCATTAGCTACCATCCAGTCGTCTGGTACAGAGGTTGATTTAAGCGATAGGTTATATACTATAGTTAGTAGTTCTGCAGTTTTAGATTTGAGTTCCTTCCAAACTGTTGGGTGAGTATCATCTGCTCCTGGTGACTTATTACTGTTAAATTTGTTACCAAATCGCCTCTACTGACAACTTAGTCTGGGACAGTTGCTCAGATTTGTCACCTAAAAAGAATGGCTTAGGTGTGGGGATCTTCCCCACATCCTCCAAGGTGAAGACCGATGCAAAGAATTCATTTAGCTTTTCCGCAACTAATTTGTCTTCCTTAAGTACTCCTTTAGCACTTTCATCATCCAGTGACCCCGTTGACTGTTTGGCAGACATCCTGCTTCTGATATACTTAAAGAAATTAGTCCCTTTTTTCCTTCCTCTCTCTCCTATGTTCTGCTTCCCCACCTCTACTGCTCCAACTCCATGCACGAGCAAAGCAGCCAAGTACAACTGACAGACTCCTTATCAAGTGAGAGAGAGCTTCAGAGATCTTGTCAACTTCACTTTGCCACTCTGCTTATGCTTGGAGTAAAACAGCAGGGTGTGGAAAAGCAGAGGGGAGCAGCAGGTGAAGAGAAGAATAGAGCAACAGAGCAGTAAAGGTACTTTGTGCTTGGAGCACAGCCAGAGTAGAATTTCTTCCCTTCCTCCCTGCAAAAAAATTACAAAAAGCCACATTTTAAAGATAATTTTCTAAATGTAGATTCCTGACTAATTTGACAAAGGGCAGAAGAAATATCTACAAAATCCATTTTTAATAAATGTAAACAAATAAATTATAAATGACAAAAATATTACTGAACAGTTAAATATTCATAACATAATTACTTAAATTAATATTTTTAATGCACTACTTGTGGTAAAGAGTCTTACTGACACTGCCTAGCATGCTTTGTTAATGAAATTTGTAGGAGCTGGCAAAGTGGGTGTGATGGGTGGGGAATGCTGGACTTGTGGGTGTGGCAAGTGTTGTGGATGCTGGGGGACTGTGAGTATGGCCAGGGGAATTTTGGAACCTGAGAGAAGAGTAGCCACAGTTTTGTTTTTTCACATCAAGTGTTACAGACGCCCCCAGTTTTATCACAAGTCTCATGTTATTTGGTATTTTTCTTAAAGCTTCTTGCAGTCAGATGATACGGGGTAAATCTCAGCTTTCATTTTAAAAAAGAGCCCCTTTTTTGGCAATGAAGAAAATCTTGAAAATGTGACTCTAAAAGCTCAAAAAGCAGATGGCAGGAATAAAAAACCACCTCAACATTTATTTTTAAAATTTAATGATTTGTAAGCCAATCTCATGATTTTTGGGGGCCTGACTCATAAACCCCAGGAGTTGACAGTGCTGTCATTACTCAGTAATGACCTCTCTGTTAAATTAAGAAATGATTTCTGACAAGCACCAAAGAGAGTTTAGTTTTGTCTTCCAGGTAGAGAGTTGGTGGCCAGAGTTACTGGCCTAACATGGGCTGAAACAGAGGGTCTGTAGATACCTAAAAGCAGTAAACTGATCTTTTAATTTCCAAGGAAGCAAGAAAAGAGTTTACCGGTAAAGTTATTCAAATGTGGGTTGGCTGGCTGGTTTGTTTATTTTTAATCTAATAAAAGGGGATCTTAATATCCCTGTTAAAGCAATATAAAGCTGGAAACTCCCCTTTGGCATTTTGGCTAAATATTACTGAAAATGTAAAAGTCTTTAACAAAAACAATGGAAGTGCAAAGAAACTATAGAAATAGAATCAGCAGGTGTCATTCGAAAAGTGAGGAAGAGTAGCGAAAAGTGTTTGATCCAGTGTCAAATTAACCAGTAGACCCACTAGGCCAGAGCTGGACCACAGCCATTTTGTGGGCACTGTTCTGCAGAGGCAGGTTTGGGAGTAGCAGGAGTAAAGGGAGCCAGGTGGACACACGTATCCTGAGGAGCATCTCACTGGTCAGCGTGTGCTTAGCATCTGCTGTGTGCTGGCCACGCAAAGTGGAAGAGGTCCCCTGCAGTCAGAGTGGGCAGTGAAGAGACAAGGCTGGTAAGAGGAGCTGTTGAACCAGCCGGCACTGTAAAAAGTACTACAGGAAAGTACTCCCAGCATGTCTCAGGAATAAGGGGCAAGGGGAAGGCAAGTGCAGAATCCTAAGGCCTTGCAGAATCCTAAGGCCTACCTACAGGTACTTGTTGAATGGATCCAGTCTGGATTTGATCCAATGTCTGGAAATTAAATCATGACAAAAATGTCTTTATTAATCAGAAAGTATAATATTACTAGAGAAGACATGTAGAAGTTTTTGGAAGTACTAAATAAGATCTCAGTGCTGGAAACTTTCCCACCTCCCTGGTATTTCACTTTCTTGAGGTTTCCACTCTCTTCCAAACTGCAGTGAAAGTAAGTGGTTTCTGCTGAAGCTGGCTTCATATCATTTTGCCACAGATACTGCGGTGATGAATACTTCTACTTACAACAATAATCACTGGTGGATTGAATGTCAGGAGGTTCCTTGTGCAGTGCAAGTCGTGCTCTCCTGCCACCTTTTCCATATCCCTTCCCCTCGCTTTCCTCCCTGTGAATACAGACATGTCAAGTCTCACTCATTGGGTGTGATACTCGCTCATTAGCATGCTGTCTCACTCACACACTCCTAAGCTTATCTCACTCATTTTGAGTAAATATATAAAGATTTAAAATTACTCAGGCGCTGCAAGAGACAACAGTACATTCGGGGCCTCAGGCCCAGGGCTTCGAGCTTGGAAAGCTGCTTTCCAAGCTTGTGTACTGTGGTAACCATGGAGACTGCAGGCCGGCAGGCATTCTCTATGGGCGAGAGAGGAGGCGGCGTATGTGCGTGCAGTGGCGGATTAGCCACTGGGCCGATGGGGCCTGTGCCCAGAGGCCCTGGCCAACTGGGGGCCCCCCAGAAAAATAGACATGCCCCAATCTACTCCACTCACCCAGCGCTCCTGCTGGGGAGCAGGGGAAGCCCCCATGCCCTGACCCCAGTCCCCAGCAAGATGCTCAGACGGGGGACTGCAGGCAGAAGGGGTAGGGAGGGGCCCCCACTTGCCCTGGCCCAGAGCCCCACAAGCCCCTAATCCACCTGTGTGTGTGTGTGGTCAAAAAAATCTGAGTTTGGCCAGAAAACAAACAGGACTGGATCAAAAGTTTGCTGCGTCTGCAAAATACAGTTCAAAATTAAAACCACACTGGACAAATTCATGTCTTCAGGGATCTCCAACCACCCAGGTTTTTGTTCCAACCAGCAAGTAATTGTTTTTATTAAAATCCATTGGTTTCCATTGTAGATAAAATTCTCCTGTGCCCTAGACCAGTTGTTCTCAACCTTTTTTCATTTGTGGATCCCTAAAAAATTTCAAATGGAGGTGCAGACCCCTTTGGAAATCTGTTGTTTGTATATATAGTTGAATTTTGTTCAGTCAGTTTTCAGTCTAAATCTTGTGGACCCCTTAGACATAATCCATGGACCCTCAGGGGGCTACGGACCATAGGTTGATAACCGCTGCCCTAGACTTTAGTATGAATTAGGCCATTTAAGTATTTCATGTGCAATATTTAGCAGTTTACATTTTAAAACAAACTATTAAGCGCTGGTTGGATTAAAAACCTGGACTATTGGATGTCGCCAAGGACCAAAGATGAGAGTCCCTGTCTTAAGCAGTGACGAAACGCGCCACCTGGAAAGTCTCACTCTTTGGCCTTGAATCTCACTCTTTGGGGCTGTAAATCTTACTCTTAAGGACAGCCAACCCTTGGCATCTCTGTTATATCTGCTTGATGACATGCCTGAACCACAGTGCCAAGTTGCTAAAGCCCTGAGGAGTCTCCATATCCTAGTGTCCCAGGAAACAGCATATCTCTCCAGACACATGACCCTCTGTTATTGTATAGTTATATGCAGATCTGCAGTTCCAGCAGCTGTCTGGTCTTGTAAAGGACACAGATGATTCTTGTGGTTTCCAAACAGGCATCTTGCGCGCTGACTCTCA
This sequence comes from Lepidochelys olivacea, assembly GCF_965140295.1. Lineage (NCBI taxonomy): Eukaryota > Metazoa > Chordata > Testudines > Cheloniidae > Lepidochelys > Lepidochelys olivacea. Next base: position 24,365,527 of record NC_140422.1, read on the forward strand.
TTTGCCTAAATTGCAATTTATTTTATTTATTTGCTATGCTATTCCTTTACAGAACAGGCTGCAAACCATTCCTTTCCATACTGTTGCAGGCTTTGTTTCATCTCTTCCAAAGTGAGACCTACCTGAGTAAGCAAATCAAGTGATCATTCTTTCTAATGTGCAGCTGTCGGTAAGCAGGCTCTTCATGGCTTTACAGATCCCCAGAAAAACTGTCATGCAAGGCTTCGGCCTGAAACCCATGTTCCTGTCATTTTCACTGAATTCATCATGTGCTCCAGAAATGTTGTTCCTTCTAGCGGATTTCACAAAGGTGTCATTTGCATTTGTGAAATAATTTAGGAGGAGGAACCCTTTCTGGGTGCAGCATTACATACTGCAACTGAAGTTTGTTCTTGGAGCCTAAGAGCCTCCTAAAATGTCAGGTAAATCCTTAATCGTTTTTCATTCTGGTTTTGGGGTGGCAGTTAAGTCTTTCAACACTCTGTGAGTTTCCCAAGCAGCAAAATTCAGTAGTGAAGAAATACTGCTGAAGGCAATCCACACAGGCCTGAAAACTCGCCTTTTGTTTTCTCTACAATAAAAGTCCTGCACTGCGCTAAGCACAGCCTAATTGGAAATCCTTTCTCCAGTCCTCCCTATGTCTCTTCTTTGTTGACAAACATTCCTCTTTTTATACTGAATAATCTGAAAGCAGCCATTGGATTTCGTTCAGTGTGTCTTAAAACACAGAAGAAAGGTTCCAAGGGGTAAGAGATCAAAGCTGCAGCCTTGCTGTAAGACAGCAATCTTCTGTAGAAGCTCTCAAAGCTACTTTGTCACCAAGCAAATTAATTCAATACAAGTGCAAAATTGAACATGAGTTGTTGTATCAGGATATCTCTTACTCTTTCCAGTTAAACTGAAGAGCTGCACAGAAACTCAGTTGGACTCCTTTAGCCCACGTGCATACTTTGTGAAGGAAATTAACCCTGTAGTTAATGGACTAAAATATAGCACTGTTCAAAGGGTATATTTAACCTGTAACAACCAAAGCGGATACCCCTAGTAACTTCTAGTAAAATAACAATTAGAAGACAAAATAGTGGAATAACTATTAAGTGAAAACAAGACGTTTAAACTTCGAGAGCTCATGGAACGATGGGTTTACACTGTATAAACACTGCAAGGCAAACTTGATTGCTTTTTCTGGTCGATCTGCAAAACTAGAAGTTGAAGGAAATGCAGCAGATGTGTTGTACTTGGATTTTAGGAAAGCATTTGGTATATTTTCATAATTCAAATTGGCTATGATGCAAACACTGGCACATGTATTGATACTAACTGAAGGATTGTAAACACAGGACAAAGATAAACGGCAAAATGTGGAGTCAGGAGGTGGAATCTAGAGGAATCTAGAGGACCACAGAATACTCTCGCAGGGAAATAATGGAACTCCCGTTGTCTGGGACATTTAAAACTAAATGTGGCAAAACACTAGTAACTGCAGTAGGAAACTATGATTATCGGGGAGATGGACTTGATTACTTCATAGGTTATTTCTGTCTCTGACTTCTATGATGCTGCTTTCAAGAATATTGCATGTGTGTTTGTGTATCTATATAAGTTGTGTTATTTCTCAAGGGAAGACAAAGCATATTGTAACCAAACAGTCATTTGTAACTTTGGGGAGGATGAAATCCCAGCCAAGCAATGCCCAGGTCTCTTGCTATGTAGAGTATACTGTTTACAACTTAAAGGAGATAGCAGTGGGAACTGGAATGATGGTCTCATTAAAGAGGAAATATTTAAAACTTTGCATTTTGGTCAGGTTTATGTCTAACCAATTAGCCACCTGGCATAATGTCTACATTCCTTTTCTTTGGCACCCAAACACGTAAATGACTTCCCTTTGTACGCCTCACCTGGTGAGAAATGACTCCTCTTGGAATACTGGCAACAGGGCCTCAAGTGGAATAGTTGCAGAAGCTTGTATGGACCATTCCTAGCTGTGCAAAATCTAGTTGTCTAAACCATTCTGCCACAGAGGCCTAAATATTTAGCACTGGGGGGGTTATGTAACTAACATTGGCTAATTTAAACTGTCTTCTCAAAAATTGAAATTTTTTTTGTCTAATGAGAACTGACCTGGTGAAAAATGTACTGGCTAGAAGGTCAACACAGTTCAATTCAGGATAAGCTGTACATGGTAATTAGGGACTTATTACATAGTTAGCGCCCCGTATCCATATCAGCTATGCACAGCCTATTGCAGGACAAAAGCCTTCTAGGCAATACTCCTGTCAAAATTTTGGGCCCTGTTTGCAGCCCTTATTGTGAACAATGAGAATTTTACATGAGGAGTGATTGCGAAATAAGGCCCTCTCTCCATCAGTATAGATGTATGTGTGTGTGTTACATAGGCGTATGTATGTAACATCTATCTTTGCGCACATTCTCCTTTGTCACAGAGTTTACAGAATTAAGATACTGCATTGTTATCCCTATGCAAGTTGAACTGAGACAACTGAATTGGCTGGACTGTTTCTAAGCCTGCAGGATCTAATGAAATTTTGTCTTTCTTCTACCCATTTTTTTTCTTTTCTTTTTTCAGAATAAGTCGTCTGTTTAATGGCACAGAGCCTATTGTCTTGGACAGTTTAAAACAACATTATTTCATTGATCGAGATGGTGAAATTTTCAGATACATATTAAGTTTCCTAAGGACATCTAAACTGCTACTCCCAGATGACTTTAAGGTAAGTGAGGCCATGTCTACAATCTATTTTTTTCCCCATTCTGTCATTTATTTTGGTGTAGGTTTGTTTGTGTGTTTGACCTAAACACAGTTAACTATATGTTGATGTTTATTGTTAAAGTTTTTAGTAGTTGTGTATTACATTGGGGACGCTATGATTTAATAAATAGACCCGTGGTTGTCATGGATACCATACAAAGTTAAATGATGAAGCTCAAGGCTAAATCAGTTTTTCTAAACTAATTTTATTTTCTCACATTTTTAGCTTATTTATCAGGGCATAACAACAATTAAGAAGCGGCAGCAGCAAGAGCTGACATTTACCACAGTTTAATGTTCAGCACCTTAAAGAAATGTTTCATATTTGATAGTTATTGCAATTTGAGTTGTATAAAGTAAAATTGGTGATTTAAAAACCCCTCATAATCTTAAATAAACCCATGAGGATTTCTGTTAGACATAACTCGTTAAGACATTTTGCTTTCAAGGAGAGATCCCTAACACAGATTGTGAAAGATGAAGTGCTCTCAGGAGAATGCAATTTTTTGAAGGGATTCTATGGAGTAATATATTTTGACTGTTTGGTTGTAGATGATGACAACTTCGCTAATTCTCAATGGTTGAGTGGTGAGACTTAATCTCCTCCTAGGTGATTTATTTATATTTGGATTTACAAAAACGAATGCCTTGATATATCCAGGCATGTGTCCAAAAATTAAAAGACAACAGGATCCAAAAGGTAGTGCAGCAGGTCACTGACACCACGATTAAATAAGAATATATCCCCATTTGGAGTTGGCAGACATGCCTCTGGAAAGGGGAATGCTCCTAGATTTTCAATACAATTTCAGCTTTCATGTATAATTAGATAGGGCACATAATTTGGTCATGATGGAGTCATTCCTCAGATGGGAATCATCACTAGTTTTGAATGGGGAGTATAACCATTCCCCCAACCTAAACCAAATCTCAGCCATTGCTGTGCAAATAAGGTATTTTTGTTTTTTATATAGCAAGAATAATCTTACATGGCCCCGGCTCCAAGGAAGTTACTGTCTAAATTGGCCAGACATCAGGGTGCAGACACATAATATATGATGAGAATGGAGACTGGAAGATCTGGTCTCAAAGCAGTGGCAAGGTTTTGGCTGTCGTAGATTATTTGTTGAAGGGCTTTGCACAAGAAATGTGGTCTTCTCACTCTGTATGCAGAGAAGGTTGTGCAAAAGAGGTGGATTGTCTGAGTGTAGAGAAGTGTGGAAAAGAGGGAGAAGACTATAAATGGAGTAGTTGGGGTGGAAGAGCAGAAAGGCTGACGGGGAAAATGAGAGAGGAGATGCAGATAGGAGTGGAATTGGGCCAGGACCATAAAGCTAAGGGCTGCAAGCACTTTGTGGATGATGAGAAGGAGCCAGTGAAGGGATCTGAGTAGAAAAGGGTCATAGTACATATGGCAGGAGAGAGAGATGATTTTAGCAGCATATTTTGGATAGAGTGGTGGGAGCCAGCCAAGGAGAACTGGGAGGAGGAGACTGCAGTAATTGGGAGAGAGGATCAAGGCATTGTCAAGGGTTTGGGAGGATGGATTTTAGAGATGCTGTACAACAAGAACCAAGGGGATGTGAGAATGTGTATACTCAAAGTGTATGCCAGCCTCAAAGAGGCTATGGCAAGGCTGGAATTAGAACTCAGGCGTTCCTAGCCCCAAAGACCATGCTCAGTCCACTGTTCCATGCTGCCTTCTTGGATGGGGTTAATTGTATTTTTAATTTATTCCTCCCTGAGATAGCTCTAGAGTAGACCCCAGGGTAATGAAGGCTCAGAAAAGCAAAGTGTTGCTAGGTAGGGAGTAACTCAACAAAAAATGCAAAGAAGAATGCATTGCAAAGCTATGCACTGTAAAACTGCACTGTAAACAGTTTTGACTTCGGAGAAATCTTGTAATTTTGCCAGTGTGATTAAAGTAATAGAAGAAAACAATCAAAGGCTGCAAATGGAATCTTTTGGTGTTTCTAAATGCAAAACATTATTTAAGGTATAAAACCTTACAGGTTTTCCAGTGAGACTTGCATTAAATGTTTTTTATGTCAAACAAAGCGTTATCAAGTGTTTTGAATATTTATTAGTTTTTTTACCCCTTTAATTTAATCAAGTCGTTTAGTAGCCTCAAGGTTAAGCCAAGTTGCTTTTCAACTTGAATTGCTACTCAGATTGTTATTTTGGAAAATTTGGAATGTTAGTACCGCACCAGTGTTTTTGTGTTTTCTATTTAAGTGTTGTTTTCAGACGAAGTTAACACTGAAATGCAGAGAAAGTGGAGTATGTGTTCCTAGGCTAGTGATTCTTTATTGTCAAGTCTGACTGGTGTGTTTACGGTGAATATTAACTACAGTTCCAATTACTAATAAGGCAAGACTTGAAAGTATTCTGCATCTTACAGGTCTCCCTCCTGAGACCAACATTCCTAACAGATTATACAGTGTTCATGGTTTTGTGGATTCTAAGCAGTGTACAAAGTGATGCTTTAGACATTTTGAAATTATTATGAATTGCTGGGCTTGATTTTCCCTTGCATCCAAGCTCTGCTTAGCAAAGGGGATGGAGGGCAGGCAGGGAACTGGTTAAAGATCCCTGATTCTGTACCAGCGCAGCCTCAGGGAGTCAGAGCTGCTAGGGGCTGCTCTCACTTAAGCCACTGGCCTAAGGTCCATAATGCTATGTCTACACTGCAATTGAAAACCTGCAGCTGGTGCGTGCCAGCTGATTCAGGCTCGCAGGGCTCGGGCTAAGGGGACGCTTAATTGCAGTATAGATGTTTGGATTCAGGCTGGCACATGGGCTCTAAGGCCCTGTGAGGTGGAAAGGTCCCAGAGCTTGAGCCTGAATGTCTACACTGCAGTTAAACAGCCTCTTAGCCTGAGCCCCACAAGGCTGAGTCAGCTGGCACAGGCCAGCAGTGGGTTTTTAATTGCAGTGTAGACATACCTCCTCTGGTATGCTCTCTATGTCAGGGAGGAGTGGCTGGATTTATGCCACCAGAAGGATCCCCTCCTCCAGGGGAATTTTCTCCTGGCCAGTTGCAACCAGAATTTAGCCCCTTTGTACTGCTCAGGGCCTGTTATTTATACCCCAACCAGAAATGGGGCCCATTGTGCCAGGGACTGTACATAACCCTTCTGCGTGTATGTCCTGCCCAAAGAACTTACTCTCTGAATAGACAAGACTAGCAAAGTGTGGGGAGAGGAGGAAGTGTTCTTGTTTCTATTGAACAGGAGGAGCAGAGGCACAAAAAGCTAAAGATGTACCCAGGAACTCTGGGGTAGAGCCTAGATGGAACCCAGATTGCCTGGAAGCAAGGGTGGCACTGTAACCACAAGGCCAACCTTCCCTTTGCCTTGATAGAGCCTTAAAATTAGTGTGGCCAAGTCTAAACGTTGTTTGATATCAACTTAACCTTAATTAATTACCCATGCTAGCAATATGCAGTTGAGCATGGAACTGGGAGGGAACTCATTCAGTGACCAGAGATTCATCGTGCTGCCAGTGGAGCCGAAAACGGTTGAGGACAGAAGGCAGTAGGCTACCCCCCTCCAAACAAACACAAGCAAATACAGTCCCCAGGGACATCGCCATTTCAGACTGTGCAGAAGAACAGGTGATACAAAAATAAAGATCATCCCTAGCCAGCCGTAAGGGAAGCAAATCAAGCCCTTAGAAGTGTCTTACAGTCTCTGGCAGCCAGCTCTTTACTCACCGTGAATAGAGATTTATTCCACGAGTAATCCCACTGACTCACTGGGGGTAGAACCGAGCCGTGAATTGCCCACCCCCAGTGAGATATAACCGTCAAATCGAAGAGGTGACCATGACCTTTAGCAAACGTGAAATCTGCAACAGATTATCCAGAACACTTTTCTACTAGATCACGAGCAGAAAGATAAAGTGTTTTGTAGAAAGGCGGACCGCTGTCTGTTAAGAAGACTTGTCAGTCATTCTCTCCAGCTCTAAACATTGTCCTGGGTACCAAGGAATGGCCAGTGTGTGTGCGTGGCCCACTGTTCATAGGTTCCCTGTTTCAACTGATCTAACAGACTGTACCATCACTTGGTAGAAACAAAGGTGAGGAGCTGTGATTCCAGAGGGGATTGATACAGCAGACCTACCAATAACCAGCCAGGACTGAGAGGTCTGAAGCTGCAGTTCCCTGAAAGAGAGGAAAATCACACGCACACAAACACACTTGCTGAACGGCCCCTTATATTGTTTCTCATTAGCCCCCCGCCCAGAACTGTGAGATGGCGGAGTTTTCTCACAAACCTTCCAGTAGTGGGAGCCAAAACAGCCTTCCTCCTCTGCCGAGACCATCATCAGTGTCCCTCAGAGTAGCAGCTGATAGGAGGCATGCTCAGAGTGGTTTCGTTCAGCCCCAGGGCCGGATTTAGGGGCAGACGACCGCCTGAGGTGCCAGGCTTGGGGGGCAGTGGGCTGTTTTTGTTGTTAGCGACAAAAGGGAAAATAGAATGTTTGAAGTTATATGTTCTAAGTATTCCATATGTGGATTCATTTTTCATTAACATCCGAGAATGTTCTGGACCTTTGTAGAATCTCATGGAATCTTCCAGACTTTCTGAGAAAGACATTTTCCTTGAACCTCCTAGAACATTGTCAGCCATGCCCTTGCAGGTATATAAGAGGGAGGGCATTGCCAGTCAGTTGTATATGACAGGGATAAATCATGCATGCAAATTCTGCATTGAAGTCGTGAAATGGGCTACAAATAGAATAAAAAATATAAGATATTCATTTAACGAATGGAGGGGGGGCACCAGTTGGTCTAGGGCCGGCCCTGTTGAGCACATTTCCTCTGTCTTCAGACATTAAGGGCCATATATGACCAAAAGCATAGTGCTGGAGTCAGGGCTGTGCACTGGGTATCACAGGAAGATGGAGAGATGGAAATCCTCTCTGGCAGGGCCTGGAGACGATGTTAGACAATATGGTCAATCACCCTGTCCCTTTCTCAGGGAGGACAAAATCCACATTGTGGGCCCATGGGAGGGTGGTGGGGGCAGAAAGGACGTTAGATCTGATTTCTGTGCAGGGACTGTGTTTGGGACCCTGCCCTGCTGCCCAGCAGGACCTCACTGGTTCTACTGCCAGAGCCTCCCTGGAGGTGGGCAGCAGATTTGTTCCTAAGAGCATACACTGCCCTTTGCTTAGCAACAAGATAAATTTGCAGCAGCCTGTGGTCTCTTCTGAGCCTGGGTTTCTGTGTGGCAGTTGAGCCTGTGCCATTATGGTAGCCAAAAATAATAATAATAATAACTTTAGCTAGTGTTGTTTGTGTAGAATGCTCCTGCTTTTGGGTGTGCCTCAGACTAGATTCATATATTCTAAGGCCAGAAGGGACCAATGTGATAATCTAGTCTGACCTCCTGTATAACACAAGCCATAGAAGTGCCCCCAAATAATTGCTAGAAATAACCCTTTAGAAAAACATCCACTCTTGATTTAAAACTTGTCAGCAATGGAGAGTCCACCAGTTAGTGAGTTGTTCCAATAGCTAATTACCCTCACTGTTAAAAATTGACACCTTATTTCCAGTCTGATACAAATACACATTTATGAATGAGGGGGCCCCTTTAACAATTTCCTGCTTATCTCGTGATATGGTGACTGGCAAGATAAACTGAGATTTTTCTTGTAATCTCTGTGGGACTTCACTGTTGGGTGTTGTACTAATGCAGTCTGGGCCAGCTTCTCCCCCATCTTGCACTGTGTGTCAACGGTTGTCCCTAGACAAGCGCAGCTCTGAAGAGTAGCATTTTACAGCCACTTTGCAAAGGTAAATGACTTCATGGGTGCCAGACAGTGAAGAATCAGGTCTTGGTGCCTGCAATTGTGAATTTCTTTGTTGAGAGTCCCTTCCTCCACCCCATCAATCCCCCAAAATTATTAAAATTCCTTAGTGATGGTAAGTTGACCAGAAAATTTGCCGACCACAGACACGGTATCAAGTATTAAACAGTCGCCAGGTTTTAAGTTACAGGAGCGAGACCAAATGCAAAATCTATATTTGTTCCAGTTTTTGGACCAGCGCATGCTGGTGATGAATAGGTGAAGCAGTATGAAGCAGAAACTTGCATTGCTGCTGTGGTGTGAATTAATAGAGGACTTCACTCTCATGCGCTGTCAGTCATTAAATTCTCAGTTTAAAAATATGACTTTTATTGAACTTATCTTTTTTGCAAAATGACAGGCAAAAACACTCCCTTCACTGCCATTTACGGAATCCGAGGCAGATAAATGGTGCCATGTAATATTCCAGTCTGAGTTGGTAGTTGAGGGAGGAAATGATTTCCTGTTTTTGTTGTTGTTGCTTTAAAAAAATTTTGAATTGGTGCAAAAAACAGAAAGTTGAAACTGGTGTGTGCACACATGTATGTGTGTGTGTGTGCACTTTTATAAATCAAACTAACTTTTGTTTTTAACAGCTCAGGTTGTGTGTGCAATTTGTAGTGTGGGCTGATCACTGTGGGTACAAAAATGAAGGAGTTATTTGAGTCTGAACACTGGTTCCTGGCTTAACACAACTTTTCTTTTTTCTTTTTTGGCTGATCACAGAAAACTGGAGGATTGAAACTATATCTTGGTTTTTTTTGTCTTTATTAAGCAGCAAATAGTTAGAACAAATGGTGAGTTAGCAAGTGGTTACTAAAGACTTAAATATAATGCCATGGGCTAACAGATGGCTCTAGGAGGAGATAGCATGATCCCAGAGTTTGTTTGCTCTGTAATGTTACTATATCCCTGGAGGTTGGAGCTGGGGACTGTTGCACTTCTGGATATTATGGGCCTGATCCAAAATCTGTAGCTGTGGAAAGACTCCCATTCAATTCAGTGAGCTTTGTATCGGCCTTAGCTGAGTGAGAGACCTACATTCGCTTTAAGAATGAAGGAGAGACTTACACAGTTCTATAGCCTTGCTGTTTTTGATAATGAAGCTCATGTTGGGTTTTCATCTTTTGGATGTTATTACAGGCTAACATGCAAACATAAACCCCTGCTTTGCCCTCATAAATAGTATATTCTTTCATGATGAACATGTGCAAAAATAAACCTAGAGCTAGATTCAGGAGCAATTGAAGTAAATGGGAGACCAGGGCCCTGTGTACATATGTGAAATACTAGCGTTGGCCTCGCGGACAGAGCTGTTACAAGCTCCCATGTAAACAAGACTTCAGATGTTTTACATGCAGATTATTAGTCCCTGTAGATTTAGCCTAATCCCTTGTGCATTTTAATTTAATGTTCAGGGAATTCTGCAAATGTGGAGGGAGAAATGAGAATGGCTCTGAAATGGGTATTTGCTTCTGAATAAAATAATTCATCATCCAGGTTCATTTCAGGAATGTATCACAATGGAATGGAGTCCAAGCAGTGATGCATAATAAGGATTACAGTGTATGGAAGTAAGGCTCTTACTTTACCCCAGATCAGGTCATCCTCTACTGCTCCTACCATATACCCATGCATGAATCTGATGTTCTTTGAAGCACTTCTTGGCTAACACTGATGTGGTGCCATGTCTGCCAGCACACATCTCCTTTTTCTTTAGTCTCCCTTAGGATCCATTCCCGCAAGGTGATGAACATCTTCAACTGCCATGGAGGATGCTGGGGACTGGAGTGATTCAGTCCCTAGGAGGAGGCCCCCTCAGCACTTTGAAGGCTCACTGCTTTGCATAGGAACTGTGATGGTTCCATTCACTTCAGTTTTCTGCCCCGATAGTGGCCTATGCCTGATGCTATGAAAGAAGGAAAAGCAAACTCACCCCCACAATTCATTTAGCATGCTCCCCAACCCCGGCAAGCTTCTGCCAGAAGCCAGGGATTGGAGATACACTAGCACACTTAGGAGATTACAAGGGTAACTGTTAAGTTGCCTATCCATATATCTGTAGGCCTCCATCAAAGGCAGCTACGTTGCAGTTCCAAATTTGGCCCTAACAGTCAAATCTTTTATGGACATTGCTAAACTCTTTGCTTGAGTGATACCTTGGGGAAGTGGATTGTACAGGTGGATTACATGCTGTTACAAAGTAGCATCTTGTGTTCCTTGTACATTTGTTGGCTTTTGATTCTACCATTAGTTCCTTTTATCCTGTGTTACGGATCCATGGAAGGCACCAAATGTACTAATTTTTGTTGTATATCCCTTTATTTTGCATCCTCAAATTCTTCTCCTTTCTAGCCCAGTAGTTTCAGTCTCATGATTATTCATACCCCTCCCATGCTTCTAGGCAGAGAGTATTTTCTGGTGGTCAGAGCAAAGGACTCCAGGGTTTTATTTCCATATGTTGGCTGACTGTAGGCTGAAGAAGCCATTTATCCACCGTTCTGCAGCATATCCATTTGAAAACGTGTATAATACTTACATGGGGCTGTTCTGAGGGTTAGTTAATGATGATTCTTCACATGAAAGGTGCTAAAGTCCAAGAGTTGTTTATTATTATTTTTGTCACCCTCTCTCAATCTTTTCTGTTTTTCCCTTTCCAAACTGAATGTAGAATTTGAGATGGGGATGCACAAGCCCCACCCCTCGCTGACTCCCAGAACTGTCTTATGCTCTGGGGAGGGATTCTGGCTGGCATCTGAAACTGTGTTGGCACCCCTGCTTGCCCAGGGATTGGGGGCTGCCTTTCCCTCAGCATGCACTAGTGCCCTTAGTCTGGGATGGAGAAAGCCGTCGGAAATGTTTGCTGAAAAGAAGTTCGTGAGCACGTGCCGAAATCACCTCTCTCAATTAACTGAGCTGTTTTAATGACCCAAGGGAACAAATCATATGATGGACAAATGGCTGGTAAAAAGTATTTGTTTAAAAGATGGCGAAGTGACCAGAGTACACATGAGCTTGCAGCCACGCATGTGCTTATTGCATTATTGGAACTTACCAGGTCCCAAACTACGTTTTAAACATATTTTTGTATTTTTAAGAAAATGGCTGCTGGGCCATTTCCTTGTTATGCTGCAGATTTAGCCTGCAGGGAGTTTTCACAGCTGAGTTTAAAACCACTAAAACTGAGAGTTTAAAATGAAAACCTGGCAGGCTTATCTCTCCATGGTAGCACTTGTATGAGCTGCAACAACAAAGTTTAATACGTATCATTTCAGGAGTTGTGCAAAGAGTAAAGAATAAGGCTCTGTCTCTCTCCTCTGACATCAGCAGGCCTTGCTTATTGCAACCAGTTATTTTGATTGCTTAATCCAAAAGAAAAGCCTTTTGACATTGAGCTTGTGGGATAATAAACATGAAAGAATGATTCAGAGCAATGGGAAGTTCACAGTCTGTTCAAGACGATTTAAAACTCTAATACAGTATGGCTTCCTTTGTAGGTATTACGTAGTAAAAGAGTAAGACAGTTTGGATACCTGTTGACTTTACGCTATTGCTGACAATATATAAGCCTAAGTAGGTCACAGGGGAACAATATTCATTTTACAAAGAGAACCGTAAGCATTTCTTCTGTCTCCTCTTTTTTTCTTTTTATAGGACTTTAATCTTTTATATGAAGAAGCAAAGTATTACCAGCTGCAGCCAATGATTAAGGAACTTGAGCGATGGAAACAAGAGAAAGAACAAAGGAAACATTTCCAGCCTTGCGATTGCCTGGTCGTAAGAGTGACTCCAGATCTCGGGGAAAGGATTGCACTGAGTGGGGAGAAAGCTTTAATAGAAGAGATCTTCCCTGAGACGGGGGATGTCATGTGCAACTCTGTAAATGCAGGTTGGAACCAAGATCCAACCCATGTTATTAGGTTTCCTTTGAATGGATACTGCCGGTTGAATTCAGTGCAGGTAATGGCCTTTCAAGCAATGCTGTCTCATGTTGTAACTTTTTTTATTTCATGTTCAGTTATATGCAGATTATTTGCTTCTGCTCAATTACCTATTTTTTTGCCCAGTGAGATCACAGTCTTTCAGGTTTTCCTAAGTCTAAGCAGAAAAATAGATTTAGATTTTGTGTATGTTAGTGCCATGCTGGTCTCATAATAGTGTTATACTGATAAATGCTAATTTTTTCATCAATGTATAGCCCACAGCATTTTTTCCTTCCAAAGTGCCCCTGGGAAGAAAGAGAGAGTTCCAAAAACTACAAAAAAAAAATCTCCATGCCATTTTATAGAAAATGCAACAATGTGTAAATGCATAATTTATGTCTCACTCATAATTAAATGATGGTGCCTGCGGGATGGACTTAAAAAAATTGATCTCTGCACTTTTTTTTTTCCAAAAGGATGTTCTTTAAAAATTGCCCAGAGTATTTTAAACAAAATGTATTTCATTTTCTACTCAGAGTTTTGACATTAGGATTAAAATTAAATATATGAAACAAAGAATGATAACTGGACTGATAGGTGGATGGAAGTGGGAATAAATACGTTGCTGGTCTTTAGGCAGTTGTCTTGGGGGCTGCAACTGATCCGTCATAGGGAATGACACATACAACTGTGGGCAAAGCTGCAGAAGTTTGTAGTAGTCCTTGTGCCGAGTGGAAAGAACAGTGCTGATCATGCTGTTAACACAGACATTAATTAGTCAAGGCAAAATAAAGTTCTCTTATTTTGGATTTATATCTTTAAAATATTTTGCAAGGAGGATGTCTGTCTTCGGTGATTTTTATTATGAGAAATGAAGCCTTCAACCTCTGGGTGATCGGTTCCAAAGTTATTAACATCTATAGCTGTTCTGTTAGCGGGACTGTGGGAAAGACTTTGAGGTCTGGGGCCATTTCCTAGTGGACATTCACAAAACACCTGGTTCTCTAAGCAATGTGATGAGAAAGGCCAGGGAGGAATGGGCATCCAGACTTTACAGAGCTCTAGCCTAGCCTCCTCGAGGTGGGCCCTTCACATGAGAGGAGTGGGATATAAGCGGGGCAGCGGAAAAGTTTGCACTGCCACCACTGAACCTGGTCTGTGACTAAACCAGGCTACCAATCCACAACATTTTCTGAGCACTAAATATGCTGAAAACATTCCGACATGTAATAACGTATGCAGATTTGCTTTAATGATCTGTATTTTACATCAGTACGTTTCCTCTTTAATTAAAGTTACTATAACAACATTCCTTGATGCGTTCTGCATTAAACCTGTCTGAAAAACAAATCTGTTGGCAAATTTTGGTTTCACACTAAACACTCCCAAATGTTTCATTCAGCTCAGCTGATGAACTCAGTGCCCTTGGCTAGTTTTGCACAGGTGTAAGTCCGTTTTCTGTCTGAGTGAGGTTTAAACTGGGTTGGGTCACATTCTGACCAAACAAAATGGAGTCCCCAGAGGTGGGTCAAAGGCAGGGCCATTTGCTGGTGACATAGCATTTTAACAAGTTTTCTGCATCACTGGGGAAAGGGGGTATCTGCAGTCTAGAATACCCCCTAGATAGGTTGCGTGAGTCAGTTTAAAGGTGTTAGTGAAACTCTTTTAGTGCACCTGGTGTATGTGCCATGGTTAGGTGCATTAAAGAAACTGAACAATAAAACAATGAAGGGTCATGACAAACCCAAGAGTGCACTGTAAGCACAAACACTTGGGAGAGGTCTGAAGGCATTTGTTTTGGTAGGCTAGTTGCGGAGAGTGGTGGCACATAGAAAAGCAAAAAGTAACTTGATCATACCGCATGTTCTTTAATGGGACGCTTGTTTTCAGTATTAGTTCATTCCAGTACCCCACATTCCTGGTTGACCTATAGCATTTATTATTGCAACTTGTACAAATTCTTTCATGAAATGATGTTTCATATCAAGGACTCATATGAAACTGTACATGTAAAACAAATAATGTCAACATGTTAGTGGATTATGGCCAAAAATAATAGCAGCCCTCAATTTAAAATTCCCATTTGTATCTGCATTTAGAATATAAAGTTTTTTCCTATAATTTAAGTTATTTTTTTAATCTTCTGACAACAGGACTTAGTGAAATATATGAATATACTTCAGAGAAAATGCTGTGAAAATTGTGTATGTTGAACATTTCAGTACTTTATAATTAAGACCATATTTGTTAATATCACTCTGCAAAATTTAAATGAAATGCATTAAGGTATCATATTTCTGTTTGGAGACCTTCCCAACAAAATAATAGCTCATGTCTCTGCGTGTTTAGAGTGCCTGGCAGAGAGACAATATTAAATCCTAACGTAATTGCACTATTTCATATTGATTATGGGAAATCACAGCTGAGATTCATTTACTTTTTGGCATACTGTCTTTGGAGACTTAAAGAAAAGTAGCTCAGATTTTATTCTATAGATATGTTCATCTATTTGCCATCTTACTTTTTAAAGCAGTATAACATATACTTAGGGCCAAGTTTGCAAAATATGGTTTCCACTTATCCACGTGCAAGAGCACTCTCAGCCTCCTGTGTGCACTAGGAACTGCATGCACGCACAGATATTGTAGACATGCAGTGGAGGTAGCATTCTGTAGAGTTTGCTCGTAGCATTAAGTATAACCTAATGCAAGATGCAGTTAAAATAGTACAATATTTAAACATCGCAGCATTGTTACAGGATTTGACCCATTTTGCTTCTTGCTCAGAAAATTGATGATATGTGCATTTTTAACACAAGGCTACAGCCTGCAGTCTAGTCCTCCAAGCACACAGGCAGCACAAATGTTATGACTTTGTCCTATGTGCAGTATTTTAAAGCTGTAATGTCTGTCTGGTTTGTGTGTTTTTATATAGCTGGCTCAGTAAAGAAGAGCCTTATGCTAACATGCAGCTTGCCATACCTATGGACTAAGCCAACAGCATCTCAGCACTAGTTTTGTATTATAAGCAAATTGATTTTTTTAAAAATTTTGTAGTAAAGATATTGACATCCACGCCAACACTGAGCTTTGACCTATTGAGAGCACCTCTCTCATTCCAGTTAAATGGAGACTCCCTATGTCATGCAGCACCTGCTGTAAGGGTGGACTGATTCTTGTCTCCACCTTGCCTAGGCTAAGTCTATTAAAAAATAAATCTCAGCCTGTGGCTTCCCCTACAACTCCTTGATACCTTGATCAGCGCTCCTGATCAAGTTACTGGCATCTCACTTCTGTCTTAGAAGGGGCAATGCTGACAAAATAGTACAATGCCCGGCGTTCCCTTCTTGCCCCTAGTCTGCTTGTATCCCAGCTCCCACCTCTCTTCATTTTTGAACAAAGAGGGAGGACTCTCTTTTTTTTATTATACTTTTACCCCAAATTCTCCCTCTTTCCTTTGACTTCTTGTCTGTTGTTTTCTTTTCAATTGCTGGGGTAGCTTTTCCTCCCTTCAGTTGTAATGGTTTCTTACATACATAAACTCTGTAAAAATCAGGGCAAAAGTCAGTGAGATTTGGCAGATGTAACTTTATTAGAACACAAATCACTTTGTTCCAGGGCCAGGCGGAGCTCCCAGGGCAAACTGATTCAGAGCAGACTCCATGACTCAGGCAATGCTGTGCTAGAATGAGTGTTTCCTTTTCTTTGCCAGTCTTCAGAAGCTAGGCTAGTGAGCACAAGGCTTTCGTTGGCTTCCAAAAACTCAACTATTTGAATTGCTGGTGGCTAATACTAGAGGCCTCAAAGGAAGGCCTACAGATGAACCAGCAGGGATATACTTCACTGAGTTTTCACATCATTGGCCAGTCAGATTCAGTGTTCTGCCTCTGGAGAAAGCAAGCAAAAGAAGCAACATCCTCAAGAATGCCCCTCGTTATTAGCATGGTTATGTGCGTGGGGGCCAGGGCAGAAGTCTGGCATGAGATTCCTTTTTATTCCCCCTTTTAGCGATCACTTCATGCCTTAAAGCATGAGATTTGATGGCACTTGTAGTATGCGAGCAAAAAAAAAATCCATCTAATATTGTCATTCATTACAAAGTTTAAAAAGAAATGGTTTCTCTTCTGTAGTGTAGATCCTATACAAACACAGTATGGGTTTTCTCCTCACCCAATATTATGTACTAACGTTATGCTAATTGCGTTGTTGGACAAAGTATCTAGTCAACTGAACAATTTTTAAAATAAGGCAACAACGTGGCCCGACAGTCCTCCTGGTAAATTATTTAATAGATCATGCCAGGACTTAGCTTTAACTAGCTAAATAATCAAGCTAAGTTTTTACTGCTGTGGACCCAAATGTCCTGGTTCTCTGACAAGATGATTTATATGATACCTATATTATGAGAGAGATGTACTCTAAGAATAGTACAATCTGCGCACCCTTGGTGACATTTATAGGTAGCAAAATAGGTAGGAACAGTGTTTCTTGTCTGTAAAGTAAGTATTGTGTCAGTTCATTTTAAACAAACTAAAGACACTATCCTTTCCAAGTTCTATGCTAACATTAGCATTTCCTCTGTGGGTCATTTCTATGGCTCTTTGGCTGCATAGTACTTGGCCTAAAGAATATTCATAGTGTAGCACTGCAAAGGTTTGGCTGGAAGAGTATTTGGATGCAGATTTCAAATATGGATGTGTGGATTTCTTTTGCACTGTTATTCAGGAAATCTTACTGTGCACAGTGGGCTAAGTTATTCTTCCATTTACGCCCATGTTTCCCCCCTGAACTCAGTGGGGTATAGCAGAGGACAGAATCTTGTTCTGCTCAGACAATGGCAGTACATAGGCATTGCCTGGCCTATTTGGGAGACGCATGAGGAAACTGCCTTAAGTCCATTCTTCCCATACTGATATGTCATTGCTGATGCCTAAACAACTGCTGCTAAAGCACACTCTAGGCCTGTATGAAAAAGAGCGTTCACTGGATGTTCCTATCTCAAGTAGTATTAATCAATCTCCAGCCCTCCGAGCTGTACTTCAGCAGGAAAAGAACAGTGAAGGCGCCCTATGGCACTGGAGTGTGAACAATAAAAGTAAACGACAGGAGTGTGGCAGATGATTCTGTGCAATGTTACTGCTCTTGAAACCATGAATGGGATGGGGAGGCCAGAGTCAGGTGGACAGTTGAGCCCCCACCCAGAGCAAGTGAGTGAGGTTCTCTTTGATTGGTTTCAAACCCATGGCTGTTGAAGAAAAGCACATGAAACTAGCGTCCAAGCATGCCTGCTGCTGAAAAGCCTGTGTGCTCACCTAATATGTTGGGGAAATAGTTCATCAGCAGTTCATCCATGTGAAAACATAACCCCTGTCATCCAGCCAAGGGTGATCTGCAGTGTAAGTGCCCGTCATGCAAATTAAAGCTGCCTCTGGGCTGCTTTAACTCATGCATCCAAATTACCCCAAGTTTTCTTTAAAAAAAAAAAAATACGTGGAGAATACGATTAACCTGTTTGTTTGGGCCAGTTTGTTTTCTTATCCACCTGTCTCTGGCCTCCCCATCCCATTCATGGTTTCTGAAAGCAGCACTAAATTCTAGGAAGAGGAGAAGGAGTCTGTGTGATTGATGTTAGAGAGCCTTGGGAGGTGTCACTCAAAAGATACCATGATTCTTATTTGAGTTCGGGAAGGGCTCAAAATCTTTGCAGCCCTTTTTCCTTGACATTTTCCATATTAATAATGAATTATGGGCACTTGTTATTATGGCTTAAACCTAGTGCTATTTTCCTGTAAGAGAGAGCATCAATATTACTGCAGTCCAGTATTTTACTATATAATGTACTGAACTGCTCTGTTGAGTGCTTATTTGTTTGATTAATTTTTGTTTTCGACCAAGGTTTGCTTTAAGCGAGACTTTAATCACAGTGTAGTCATTTAAGAATAAGTTATAAAATTATAGCTGTATAATATTCATTCTATGAGATCTGGAATGACCAAATGCATCATTCAGATACACTGCTCCAGGATGCTTTCATCACATTCCCTAATACCTAAAATTGACTAAAATTAATCTGCACTCTTTTTCACATTGCAGGTGCTAGAAAGATTGTTTCAGAAGGGATTTAACATGGCAGCTTCGTGTGGTGGAGGGGTAGATTCCTCCCAGTTCAGTGAATATGTGCTGTGCCGTGAGGACAGAAGACCACAACCCACCCCAACAATCAGAATAAAGCAAGAACCCCTGGACTAGAACCAACCCTTCCTCCTTTGTAACCATAGAAGTGTTTAATAGTCCCTTATGTGAAACACTAAGGATTTGCAAAACAGTATTAGCAAACAAATTGTGATTTTATGTTGCCAATTAGTGATATTCGAAAACTACCTGTCACATAGCCAGCCATGAAACACATTTGAAAAACCCACCTGTTTGTTTTTCATGATGAACAACTGAGCATGCTCAGCGTACAAGGCTTTGTGGGAATGTACTTTCAACCGAACAGCTGTGATGTTGAAAAAGGCAAAGCTTGACAAAGTACTGACCCTTGATTGGGCTTCTGCAGAAAGACCAATTAAAGCAATTTGAATATGTCAGCTGGAAAACAACAGTTCTTTTGACAGCACCCCTTCCCGCCTCAGTGATATTCTAAGGCAACGAAACAGGGTCCACCAAAAGAAAGATGGTACCTTAAACACTGCACTGAGTATCTTCCCTGTCTGAATGCCACACTTCTCTCATATCAGATGTGTTTTACACCTCCATACGTTATGTTACATTTCTGTGATTGTAACTCATTTGTGCTAGCAAATGGCTTATTTTTATAAAACTTTACAACTGAAATAACTCTGCGTACAGAATATAAAATCAGAGAAGGACCAATTCATAGTCATCTGGTGCTCAGTACTTTAAGCACAATTGAGGACTAGTTGTTGGTAATATGTGCAAAAGTAGGGATTTTTTAGTAAGGCCATGTGACATCAAAAGGGCATAGCACAGGCCCCAAAAGTGGAGTTATAGTTCTTTTGAGATGCCAATTTTGTTTTCTTCTTTCTCTCAGAGTTTCAGTGTTTTGCATCATCAGTGGAGTGGTGGTTCTGCCAAGCATTTGCCAAAGCATCTGCCATTACCCTTTGTTATTCGTTTACTGAACATACTTAAAACCCACGTACAGGAGCAGGAGTTAACCATTTTGGACACCCCTTATTCTCCGTGGCCCTGGAATTTGTACAAACGATAATAAAGCCCCATACTTCTCTCTGTCTGACAGGAGCAGGCCAGGTTTTGTTTAGATATTTTTCATTCTATTAATTTTGAACTACCATTAAAATACTGATTTTATAGCTGCCCTGTATCTGTGTATTTTTCGCTTTAAAGAAGCCATTTGTCTGTAAGCGGTTATTGTTCCTTTAACAAATACAGTATCAATTCTTCTGACTTATGCAGTTTCCTTAACACAGGAGATAGCATTGTGTTTGCAGGTGCAAGTATATAAATAGCATTCTGCTAAATCCTGTTTACTGCTGTTTAGCATGATTGGGTCCTCAATAACTAATTCATGTGTTAATCGCAATTTAGGTTCTCCCACAATAATTTATAGAATACTGTTGTAGATGCTGAATTTTAATTAAAACTGTTTTTAGATGCGTAGCTATATAGAACAAGGGACAGAGTATTAAATAGCAATACTTGACAATTCTGTTTCTCTAATGCCATCTGATTACTTGGGCAGAAATTAGGACTTGGAGTTTAACACTACATTTTTCAAAAGTGCCGAGTGCCAGGTGCCCATGCTGGAGACTGAACATGGCTCTGATTTTTGGAAAATGCCCTCTGAAAAATCAGGCCTCTTCAAATTGCCCCAGATTGGGCACCCAAAATCACAAGTCACTCGTGAAAATCTTAGCCTACTGGCCTGCTGCCTTAGCAGAACAGTTGACGGTCATTTGGCCAAATCTGTCTAAAGATTTTTAAAGTTATTTTATTTCATGGTTTTATGCTTGCTTGACACACTACACAAAATTGCTAGGTACTGCCATATTTGAAAAGATGGCACTACGTTACCTTTCTATGTAAGATATCTGTAGAATTGTATATTATACATTTAATATTGTAAAAAAATTTAACGTATAATTGTCATGTATTTGTGTATACACATTTCTGATACACACCTTCATGCCATAAACATTTCTGTAAAGTAAAAGATCAAAACTGCAGCAAGTAGAATGAACACTCACTTTATCTCCCACACTCTTCAAGAGAGGTCAGAAGCTTGGGCTGTATTTCCTCTGACCTTTGACTGAGTTCAGCTTATTGTAGCCATCTCTTCAAAAACAATGTTTATTGGTTCTATAGATTTTAGTTCAACTTCTGTTCAAATTCTCCTTAAAGCATCAGTTTAGCTCCTAACTTTTACCATGTATATTCTGGTTTTGTGTTCATTTCCTGAGCAGGGTGATTCAGAGATAAGTGGAGGCTGAACCCTTATATGTCTGCGCATACTGTTCCATTCATTAACATTCAGCTGGGAGAGGAAAGCTCTTCTGTAGTTACGGTACATTCAGGCTTCAGGAGTATGGGCCAATCCTGCAGTCCTTACTCAGACTAAACTGCTGAAATCAACAGGAATTTTGGCCTTTGTCCAGGGTGGTATCAGTAGGAACTGATATTAAGCACCTCTTCCAAGGGGGTGAGGATTGTCAGCTCCAGTTGAAGTAAAATGGAAGTTGAAGTGCCCCTGTGCTCCTCTCAGGATCAAGCCCATGGATAGAATGCTTTAGATGTATGTAGAGAGCCATTAAGTATTTGTGGTTTTGTTTGTCTGTTTTTTTCAGTTTGGTGTTCACCGTATTTTTATAGCTCAATAAAGCAGCTATAGTACCGACAGCAGTTTGGTAAGGTGGCATCATAAAAGATTCCAGGCTGCTCCAACTGAGTTAAATGTGAACTTGAGATGGAAAGTTTGAGCCATGACATCACAGCATTAACTGCAAAAGGGCACTGGAGCAAGCAAGGCATATGGAAACAATCACTTCGTTTAGAGAAATATGCTTTTTTTTTTTAAAAGGAAAAGTTAAGCGAGGACATGTTCTTTTAGTTAGCGACTGCAGGTCACTGATTTAATGTTTATTACAGTTTCATTTGTATCTCTTTTACTTTTTTATATCCCTGTATTCTAAAGTAGCAATATCAGCAAAAACTGATGTGAATTTTTACTTCTGTCCTAAACCAGAGTAACACAACTTGATTAAGAACATTGCTCAGTGTCATGTAAAACAGTTTTTAAAATATCATCACGTCTAGTAAAACTGTGGTTTGCAGACAGCGAATGCTTTTCGTTTGAACGCCGAAAAGTAAACATACCTTGTTTTTTAATCTAATTTCACTGAACGTAATTGGTTGGAATCTTTGCTGAGCACTGAAACTGTGGTTTTGAAAACTTCAGTCTTCTCTAGCACTTTTACATGTACTGTTCTGTGCCACTGTGCTCCCAAGTCTGCCAGAAAAGTGAAAGGAAAATGTTATGTTGTGCTTATTGGACAAATCTTTAAGAAAGCAAATGTTGTGTGCATTCATTGACTGTATTTAATAGCATCAAGGTTTGTTGACAGTTTTATTAGATGTTTGACAAAGAATAAGAATCAGCACAACAGAACATTAAATACTCAGTTTAAGTATTTCTTTGTGGGTATTGTTAATATTTTAATGCAAAATGTTTTTGAACAGTGCTTAAAAACTACAAGACAATGTGAAACTGAAATTAATGTTTGATAAATTAATACTGTATGTCACTCAAATGTGTTACTTTAGTAAATTGTTTTATTTCTTTATAAAATAAGTACAAATAAGGAAGTATGTTTTCACACAAATTGGGGTATTTACGAGTATGTACAGAAATAATCAAAATAACATAATTCTAATAAACATAAGGTCTTTATAAACAATATGTACACATTATCAATACATTTAAAACATAATTTTACACTTCCTGGCCTTAAATACGTTATGAATAATCTTTTGGCTAAATAGCAGCAGTATCAATTTTGTTCTGCTTTTAACAAACCTTTAAAATATAATTAAAATTTTTGTTTTTAAAACTATTGGACAGATAGTTCTGTTTGTGCTTTCAGTATTGTTTCCCATCCAAAAAAAAAAAATACTGCCTCAAAAATGTGGCAAGTACAAACATAGTAAAAATTGAAAATGTAAATAAGGAAATGACTCCCTTCCATAGTTACTGAAAATACTGTTATGTCTGAACTATAACTGGTGTCCACTTGCTTACTGAATACTTATCCAAAGCCTATTAAGAAGACTCCCATTGGCTTTGGTAACTTACACTCTAGTCCAGCAAAGCATTTTAAGCACGTGTGTGTATACTTACACCTATTCACATGCTGAAAGTTACATACATTTTCTGGATTGGGGTCTCAAGGTCTGATCATGCAAGGCAAGGTCAACTCCCAGTGACTTCTGTGATGATCCTGAGGACTTAATACTGCTCCCACTGACTCCAATGAGAGCAGGACTGGCCCCTCTATAACACAACTATTTTTGACAGTGACTTTAAAAATCAGTGTAGAATACTCTAAAATCTTTACTCTCTCATTTTTAAAACCACAATTAGACCGTACTCTTCACAATAAATAAAAAGATTTTTTTAAAATAAAAAACCAACTCGGATTCATGTAACTAAGCAGCTGCTACAAATGTGCAAAAGGTTGAGCAGATTTAGAAAACAACTGGAAGCTATTCAAGGTAACTCAGCTGGGACCTGAATGCACAGATTTCATACACTTAGGTATTGGCTCAGGAAATGAGTAGTAAAAGCAAAAATCATGACTATAAAAATTTGTGGGAGTGTAGGATGGCTACTCTTTCAGCTGTGCAAAAAATTGCAATGATAACTAATCTAAAATGGTAATAGGCATCATAGTGGTTAGTCTATGAAAACAGTGCTAGTACAAGTTAAGGGAACACAGAAAAGCTAGCACTGTAATTGAACATACTGCTAATAAAACAAATACCATCCTTCGGGCCCAATCCTACAAACCCTTCTTGCAAGTTGCCCAGTGTCATCAGTGGGATGACTTGTGTAAGCATTTGCAATCAGGCTCTGAATTTGTATAAACTTCCTCTCATCTACTCTGGGTAGCCTCATCTAAAAATGGCCAAATGCCATAAAACTTTAAGCATGGATCATATCCATGGATTTAACCTCTTTAAAAACCTTTTGCACATTTTCATTTCTTTCTTTCATTTTATGTAAGGGGGATTTATTGTATGTGTCTGACAACTTTGCAAAAACAAACTACTGGAACTCTGACATCTGAAAAAAAAGAAGGCACGTTCAAATTACAGATTTTCAATGCAGGTTGAGCTCCTCTATGAGGAAATCAGTACAATTCTTGGCTTTATTTAAGCAAAGCTCTGTAGAGCAGGAGAGAATGGCTAGTTTCTCTTTCCTGTTCCATGTAAAAGATGAAGTCCCTGAGGTTTACTCGAGTTATTTTCTGTCGTGCATACTGTCTGGATGAAGGAGACCCAAAACCAGCCTGACCTCCACTGGTCATGCCCAAAGCCTGTAAGAGAAATAAAGACCATTAATGTTCTACAGCAGAACAAAGATTCTTTTCACTTTCAGGCTATATGGATTTAACGGATTTTTTTTTTAGCATCCTAAATTGGTAACTATGAGCCTAACCCTTACACGCGTGAGAAACTTTACGATTGTGAGTAGTCCCACTGAGTTAATGTGAGTAAAGCTACCCACATGCATTCATGTTTATGAGATTGGGCCCTCCCTGTTCATGCAAAACACAAATTCATCTCTAGTTAACTCCATTTAAGTCAATCAAGTTACACAAGAGAAATATTTGGCTCATTAAATGTCAAAAGTCTTTTTCGAAGCTAGCTTAGTAGCAGTACTTCGGTCATTGTAGAAGGCTGGTGTGTAAGTCTGAATCATGTTCCCGGTTCCTTGTACCCAGGACTGGAAGAATGTGCTGGGTGTATATCAACATGTGGCTAGTTTGATTACTCTAATAGCTGAATGGCTGGGCAGTTGAGTCTGAACCAGACTCTGATACTCTCCTCTGGGCTGCACCAACACAGGCCCAAGGTGATAAGAGACTGAAGCAATTTTGCTAGCGGGCACAATCAATCCTCAGCTGGTAGATGGACAAAAACCTGGCATGAGAGGAAGCCTCCGGCAGTATGAGTAGTGCAGACAAGCATTGGTAAAAACATTTTTGAAGCCAAGTTAAATAGTTTCTGTACCTAACTAGTCCAGGGCTAGCTGGCCCTCTGTGCAGAGATGAGTTTCACTCACTATACCTGCCTCAATTACTGATCTTAAAACCAGAGCACTAAATTATCAAGATCTAAGAACTCAGTCCACAATTTATAGCCCCTTTAGAATGTTATTGGTTCTAGAATGGAAAGCCTGCTACACCGGAACATCGAGGATTTTTCTATTTAGTCCACTGTTGGTTTGTAAAACTTTTCATTGCTTCCAGTTGATTTTTAACGAAGAAAAATATTAAACAACTTCGAAAATAAGGCTTTGAAATATCTAAAATATTTTGAAAATTTTCTAGAATGTTTTTGAAGAGTTCTAGATGGTTTTGAAATCCAAAACTTACCTGGATTCATCCATTCTTCAAAATACTCCCAGGGTGGTTTTTTTTTAAGAAGATAAAAAGTTTAATATTCAAGGATCTTTATTGTAGCACATTATAAAACATTTACCTATATGCAACTTTAGTCTGAAGAATAAGAGGAAAAATACAGTACATTCTGAATGAGTGGCTCATTTCTTCACTGCCTTTCTCTTCACTCACCTTGAGAGAGAGAGACTCACTTTCATGACTATACTGCTCATAAGTTATTTCTCCTCTGTCCAGTTCTTAAACTACTGTGAATGGGGCAAATCCTGTTCCCCAGCTACATGAATACAAAAGGTTCTGAATGTAGTGGAACAAATGTGGACATGCTGTATAGGATGGGGGATGGGCAGTGGAGATGCCCACAACCACAGTTAATTACAGAGCATTACATCTTGGGAGCTCCCTGTGTGGAATTGTATTTTGAGAATGGGACAATGCAGTCAAAGATTCATCAGCTAAACCTTACCACAAAGAGGGCAATGTTTGTGGCAACTGAAAGGGTTGTTCATCCACACTGAAGCTCGAGGGTCTCTCCAATGGACAGCCTATTTACTCTAGTTGTTTCAAGTCACATTTCGCATTCTTAGCAGGGACTAGCATCACGTGAGCATCTATTTTTACAGTATCACGTATGTGACAGCAATATCCACGTGATAAATTGCAGAACCATATGAAGAAGTGCATGCATTATGCACCTTCTGACGGCCTCTAACCTGCACTCTGATCATTCATCTGTTTCTGCCAGGGCCATTGTCATTATTCCAAAACTCCAAAAAGCCAACTTTTTTTCCAATTAACCTGATTCAGACATGTTTTCCTCCTTTCCCCCTCCTACAAATTATGCTGGCTTGAAGTCCAGCACAGTTAATGCTGGACAAGTGACAGACTTATTTGTGAGAAAATGAAACTATTCCAAACTCATGCTGATAATAACTTTATACTATCATAGCATGTCAGTTTAGACACGTATTGCAACTATAAAGTATTAATACAATGAAACGATCTAATTTTCTCAAAAATTTTCTTCATAGAAAGCTTTCTTTCCAAAAAAAAAAAAAAAAGCAGACAAATTCTGTTATTTTTTTAATAGTCTGAAAACCACTGTAGCAAATAACTACTGTGTGTTCCCTGGTCAAAGTGGCTGGAATGAAGATAAAATAAATTACACTTGTTACATTTATTTTCTGAAATATTTAATTTTTTGTTGGAAAGATCATATTTTTTATTATAGCTGGCAGAGTAACCTGAAAGCAAGGTTTGTGTTTTCAAAACAGCGCCAATATTGTAAGACATTAAGCTATCCAATGCCATTTTGTGATTTGGTTTTACAATGTGGATTTTTATGAACAATTTTAGACAACAAAAACTGCATTTAAATCAACAGCACATTAATTTATAACTGTCAATGCAACCCCTAATTTAGAATGACACCAATTTCTGTTTGGTGTTGTACTGTACTTAAAATCATTCTGTAATGCTCCATATGGCAAAAACATACACTATTAATTGCCACAGACTTTTAAAATTATTTGCAAGAATGCAAACACAGGTAAAACTAATTGCCAAGTATAGTAGGATTTAAGTAATGCATATCTGACCACAAACACACCACATTTTTATCAGTGTGATAGATTTTTCATTAACAAGCTCTGTGTTGCCTGTATCCATAGCAACTAATAAAGGAGTCACAAAGATAAAAGCTCTAATAAAAACATAAATGGCTGGAAACTGTTTACATCCCTTATTTCATAGCCTACCACATCCAAGCTATCACAGAATCATACCCATTTCAGTGTATATATCATAACTATTTGTGTAAAGCAATGAACTACTGTTTTTAATGCAAGAGGAACCTTTAGAAGACAGGATTTAAATCAGGAAAATATTTACATTTCAGTTTGTTCTGCCCCTTCATTTAGAAAGGACATACAGAAATTGGCTATGGGCAACTTCATTTCTCTATCCCCTATTCCATTTTCTGTTGTCCAGCCTTGCTGCTCCGTCCCACACTATGGTGGTGGTGGTGGGGCGCTTATATTCACTTTTCAGGTTGCAAATCTCAGAGAATAAGAAGACAGTACAGAGCAGTTGGCTTCTCCTCTGTGAGGCTCCACGCATTTTGTTTGTGCTTTGCCCATGCACAGGCTGCAACGTAACACTCAAAAGTGAATCAAGTACCTTCATTTTGCAGTGGTCCAGAGAGCAGAATGGCAAACAGAGGCTCAGGAAATCAAATACAGAAGCAAGCATTCAAAACATGGTATCGCCATGTTCTCTGCAGAGACTGGCCCACGGAAGTCAATAGGAATCTCTCTCTAGACTTCCATAGCCTTTTGCTCAGACCCCAGCAGGGCAGATGGCTGTGCATATATCTAGGCTTTTTAATGATACTGTTGGATTGCCAAACTGTCTGAGAAAGTGAGATTTGAACCTATGATCTAAAAGAAATGGCAGAAAAGGTTAACTCTGTTACTTTGGCCTATTTAAGGGCACATTTGAGGCATTTTGAACTCATTTCCCATTTAATGCAGCATATGGGACATATTTCTCAGCTTGTCTTCTGCATTTATGATTGTCTCCTATAAGAAAACAGACATTTCAGGAAAAGTAGAACAAAAATGATGGAAACAAAATACTGTTCAAAGCTACACTAGACCACCAGATAAGCACCAAAAATGTTCCAATATGGATGTGACAGAATGTACAAAAACAGACAATTTTTCATTGACATTAATCCAAAACAACACCCACTATCACTGAGACAGAGAGTCAAAATGCCCCTACGAATTAAATTACAGTAACGTCACCAGCTGGACATTAAAAATAGGCTTAACTGCTCACAAAAAGTATGCTACTACCTTTAGCAAGCAGAATTGCCTAATTTACACATGTAACAAAGGATGTATTTTAAGTTATATAACAGGGGTTGCAATATTAACCAATTAAAATTTAACATTTCCCCAAATCTGAAAAAAAAAAATCAAGTTTTAAAAAAAGGTAAAGAACTGTGGAGATACACTGTGAGATTCTAGCTGGGAAATACAAAGACAAGGGCAAGTGCAGAAGACTGCATTTAATATTTTATCCATCCCTCCTTTACCAGAAAACAACTCAGCCTTGACATCTCTCCTTTGAACACAATCTTGAACTGAGGCTATTGCTTCTCTGTGACCCAGAGAAACTAAGGCAATAACGATAAAACAGATCTACTAGTTTTCTTCCCAGGCTACATGGCCTGTCCTTGTGGCAGACTAACACTTCAAACCAAAGTCCAGAAGTGGGAATCAAGAAGTAACTCTTCAAAGTAAAGCCAAGACACAGATGCCTGTGGCTCGTGGGGTTCCTAGCTGTCATGTCTGGGTAGGAGAGGGGCAAGGATGGTTGAGGGTCAGACTTCTGTATTTTGACACAGGAATGTAGCTTCAGAAGCAGCAGGGCCTGGAGATTGGAGGGGAGATGTAGGTATGTTTGATAGAGGGGGAAGTAAATGGGGTGAAGATATAGGGAGTCTTGTCTCTCCAATTTCCATTAACTCAACTGAAAGATGGGAAACTGAGGCATGTCTTATCTGGCTTTAAGAGTGAGAGGCCTTTGTGATCAGAGGGTAATCTCTGGGATAAAATTTAGATAGTAAGGTGAAAGAGTACACTGGAAGAGGTGCACTGGAACAGATTGGAGCTACGCGGCAGAGGCACAGTGCAAATAAACAAGCATGTTTGCGAGTTGGGGGAAGTCACTGGAGAAACTGGTTAGAGTTATATCAGCCCCTGTAACTGATGGTGGATGGCAATCATTTGTAAATAAAGTTTGCAATTTAGGGGTCTTGTTAAACCCTGCAACCAGATACAGTTATGGTGAAGAGCGTACTTCTCCATCTCCCCCATGTAAGATGAATGCAGCCATTTGCTTTGGATGTAGACCTTGTCACACTTCCTCATCTCTTTGTCAACCCAAGATTTGACGACTCCACTTGAGACTACACCTTGGGACATTTGGGAAGGTGATCTTTGCCCAGAGCGTAGCATAGTAATTGAAGTCTGAATCTGGAGGTCATAAAAGAACAGGTAAGTCTTCATGTAAAACAAACGTTGCTGCAGGAGGACTGTCACAAGGCAGGACTTCTCCCCAGCTTACTAAGGACTCGCTGCCACGCGCACCATCTCTACGTAGTTTTATTGTCCAACTTAGCACAGTTGCTCAGTTCACCCTGGGTTACAGGGGTTTTTCCCCTTTTAGTTCTCAGGTTCATTCTGCGGCCCCTCCCAGGGACTCTCGCTGTCCTGTGCTCCTGCCTTCCCCTCAGGGGACTCTGGCAGTCCTAGCTCTCCAGGAATCACTACTTCCAGGGAGCAGGCAGTGAAAGCCTCATGCCCACCCCTTTCCTGACCAGCCCTCAGTCTGAATCACCGAGGTTCCCCTGCCTCCCCATCTGGGTCTCTATGTAAACCCAGGTGCCCTCTTTTAAAGCTCAACTGGGGTCAGCTGAGGTGCACTGGTGCTACTAAAGGTGTCATCCTCTGACAAGCACCGTCAACACAAAAGAGAGGGAGTTGCTGGCAAAAGCTTTTCCCTGAGGGCCCCTTGACTCTGGAACATGGTCCCAACACCTTGCTCTGCCAGAGCCTGGGTGTGTTAGGCTCTCATTTCTTTGGGGCATTTGAGGAGGGGCTTGCTAACTGTAGTGTAGCAGAGTGGGAATGAACTAGGATTATGTGGTTCTCCATGGATTTTAGCAGTTCAATGCATTTATTGATTATTGTTTTGTTTCAATATTAGAAGTCCCAAAGCCTGGGGAAGGTGATTGTAGTTGTATGCTTGAAAAAAAATCTAAGTCAATAAAGATGTAGCAAAGTAAAGCGGACATATACATAGTGAGCTAGAGAATGCAGGGAAGAATAGAGAAGTACAGAACTGTGGCTTAGAGGCTACTGCAGGGAACCGGAAGTCAGGAGACCTAGATTCAAATGCTCAATCTGCCACTGGGTTACTGGATGACCTTGGGAAAGTAAAAAACAATCCCCCCTCCTTTTTGCCTCGGTTTCCCCATCTGTAAAACTAGAAAACCACCTTTGTAGAGTGCTTTTAGATCTGTGACTAAAAGGGGCTTTACAAATGCAAAGTTATTATTATTTATAATTAGCTGTCCCACATAATTTAGGGCTCAATCAGCTC
Organism: Lepidochelys olivacea; assembly: GCF_965140295.1. Taxonomy (NCBI): domain Eukaryota; kingdom Metazoa; phylum Chordata; order Testudines; family Cheloniidae; genus Lepidochelys; species Lepidochelys olivacea. Next base: position 24,395,915 of record NC_140422.1, read on the forward strand.
TCAATGAAGTTAATAGGAGTGGTTTCATTGATTTCAATGGGAGATGACTCAAGCTCTTAATCAGAGTAACTACAATGTGTAGTGATATGTAAAAAATGACCTTTTAACAGCACCTCAGAGATTAACAGTACTGCATGAAACAATACAATTGTGGCCAAACTCAATCCTACAAAAAGTCTTAATATGCATGATGTAGGGTCTTTACAAAAGGTTTGTTTTCTAATACTATTCCTCACCAAAAGCCACCATTGAGCCTTTCGAATCAGCAGCATTTATAAAAATGCATTAAAGTCCATTATTTCTTTAGGAAGCCAGTGATTTTCATGTGCAAACATTTTTGGCTCATACTAGTTCAGTGCAACTGCTCCTAACTACGTGGTTCTGGCACGCGCTTGCTTGTTACACCCTCTTTGATGCAAATACATCTCATTTCCCCTGGGCATATAAACACACACCTCACCCTGCAGTCAAACATCAGAAAAACTGTTTTGCACGAGTATTTACAAGCACCTTAAATACCAACACAATTGCAACATTTCACAGACAGCGTGCAGTAATTTTTAATGTCACGAAATAACGAGGAAGGTTAAGCATACTGAGCCATGATGTTTAGAAAATTCTCTCATTAAATGTGATTCTTTCAATAGATATGATTCAGACTGAGAAAAGTGGGCGGCTATTACAAGAAGAAAGCTTTCTGATGTTTCCTTGCCTTAATATATGGCTTTGTTTAACATGATATAGTACCATATTACAATGGAAACAGTCAGCTTTATAAAACTACTTCACCTCAAAAACTTCCAGCTGGAAGAGACTGGCATTCACTACCAATTTGTCCACCTTTTCTTGTAAGAGAGCATTACCCACAAAAACACAACCTGATCTCTGGCAGAAATTGATTACGCAACACTATTTCTAAAACAGAGAGTAACAAACTTGGCAGGAGATCAGTGCCCTAGACTGCCTGAATGGAAATGAGTGATGCAGGGTTATGTCTAGCTTTGCCCACTGAAGGGGATTAGCTCAGGGTGCTCAACTGCCTGAGCACCAATAGGTCATTCTCACAGAGATATCAGTCCATTTGAAAAGTTTCAGTTCCCTAAATCAATTTATCCACACAGTCGCATGCATAATTACTGTTAGCAAGAGCAAGTGAAGTTCTGCCTGCACAGCGATTTGTCTTTGGGTTGTGCAAAGAAAGCGGCTTTCTGATGGCTGCCATTCATTAATGAGAGAGACAAGGTGGGAGACATAATATCTTTTATTGGACCAACTTCTGTTGGTGGGAGAGACAAGCTTTTGAGCCTACACAGAGGTCTTCAGGTCTGGCTTGTCTCTCCCACCAACAGAAGTTGCTCCAAAAAGAAGATGTTTCTTCACCCACCTTGTCTCTCTAATGTCCTACCTGCCTACAACAACACTGCATGCATTCATTAATAATGACAGTCATTTGGCTGGTTACCTGGGACTCTTCACCTCTAGTAGATGGTACTTTATCGCTGCGGAACATGCTGGCTGTTAGGACTGTTCTCAAAAAGCACTACTCCCTAACATCAGTCACCAAGTCTTATGTTCTTATTAATTTGTTAAGTTTAAGGTTAAGGCATTTGTTAAGGTTCCTTCCCCACTTTGAACTTTAGGGTACAGATGTGGGGACCTGCATGAAAGACCCCCTAAGCTTATTTTTACCAGCTTAGGTTAAAAACTTTTCCAAGGTACAAGCTTTGCCTTGTCCTTAAACAGTATGCTGCCACCACCAAGCATTTTAAACAAAGAACAGGGAAAGAGACCACTTGGAGACATTTTCCCCCCAAATATTTCCCCCAAGCCCCACACCCCCTTTTCTGAGGAAGGCTGATAACAATTTTTACCAATTGGTACAGATGAACTGTCATAAATATAAAGGGAAGGGTAAACCCCTTTGAAATCCCTCCTGGCCAGGGGAAGCTCCTCTCACCTGTAAAGGGTTAAGAAGCTAAAGGTAACCTCGCTGGCACCTGACCAAAATGACCAATGAGGAGACAAGATACTTTCAAAAGCTGGGAGGAGGGAGAGAAACAAAGGGTTTGTGGGTCTGTCTGTAGTCGTCTTGGCCGGGGACAGAACAGGAATGGAGTCTTAGAACTTTTAGTAAGTAATCTAGCTAGGTATGTGTTAGATTATGATTTCTTTAAATGGCTGAGAAAAGAATTGTGCTGAATAGAATAACTATTTCTGTCTGTGTATCTTTTTTGTAACTTAAGGTTTTGCCTAGAGGGGTTCTCTATGTTTTTTTAATCTAATTACCCTGTAAGATATATACCATCCTGATTTTACAGGGGGGATTTCTTTATTTCTATTTACTTCTATTTTTTATTAAAAGTCTTCTTGTAAAACACTGAATGCTTTTTCATTGTTCTCAGATCCAAGGGTTTGGGTTTGTGGTCACCTATGCAAATTGGTGAGGCTTTTTATCCAACATTTCCCAGGAAAGGGGGGGTGCAAGTGTTGGGAGGATTGTTCATTGTTCTTAAGATCCAAGGGTCTGGGTCTGTGGTCACCTATGCAAATTGGTGAGGCTTTTTACCAAACCTTGTCCAGGAAGTGGGGTGCAAGGTTTTGTGAAGTATTTTGGGGGGAAGGACGCGTCCAAACAGCTCTTCCCCAGTAACCAGTATTAGTTTGGTGGTGGTAGCGGCCATTCCAAGGATAACGGGGGTAATATTTGTTACCTTGGGGAAGTTTTGACCTAAGCTGGTAAAGATAAGCTTAGGAGGTTTTTCATGCAGGTCCCCACATCTGTACCCTAGAGTTCAGAGTGGGGGAGGAACCTTGACGAACAAAGACCCAAACCCTTGGATTTTAAAGACAATGAAAAAGTAATTAGTTTGTAAAAGAAGAATTTTAATTAAAGAAAAGGTAAGAGAATTACTTTTGTAAAATTAGGATGGTAAATACTGTACAGGGTAATTAGATTTAAAACACAGAGAATCCCTTAAGTTACAAAAAGACACAAAAACAGGAATATGCATTCTCTTCAGCACAGCTTATTTTACAAGCCATTAAACAAATGAAAATTTAACGCATTTTTTAGCTAGATTACTTACTAACTTTACAGGAGTTGTAAGGCTTGCATTTTTGATTTGTTTTCAGCAAAAGCATTACATAGACAGACCAAACCCTTTGTCCCCCCGCCCCTCCAGATTTGAAAGAATTTTGTCCCCTCATTGGCCATTTTGGTCAGGTGCCAGCGAGGTTATTTTAGCTTCTTAACCCTTTACAGGTGAAAGGATTTTGCCTTTGGCCAGGAGGGATTTTATAGCACTGTATACAGAACGGTGGTTACACTTCCCTTTATATTTATGACACACACACCCCAATTACAGATAGGGTGAAACACTGGCTGTGATTTTTTCCTGGAGCTTTAGGAGAAAACAGAGTTAATAAGACACATGGCACCTCTAAATATACTACCAAGTGTACAAAGACTAACAATATTTTTTACATTTTAAGGACGATTTGAACCAGTTGATTTTGGGAAACTTTTAGGGGAGAGTGCATTAGCCAATTTGTTAGGTTTTAAATGTGCTGTATGCTGAAATTAAAATTTTGGAGAGCTAAACTCCACCGAATAAGTTTTTTGTTATTTCCCGTGGCGGTATGAAGCCACTGTAGTGCAGCATGGTTGGTTTGCAGGTGGAAGTGCAGCTTCCAAACGTATGGGCGTAGCTTTTCCAGAGCGTAGACAATGGCGTAACATTCTTTTTTTTTTTTTTTTTTTTTACTGATTGACCAGTGGCTTTTTTTTTTTTTTTTAAAGACAGCTATTTGCTGGGAAACACGCCAGGATGGAACTTTTGATTTTTTTTTTTTTTTTTTTTTTTGCATTAAGACTGCTCCCACACCATGCTTGGACGCATTTGTGGTTACTAGTTAAGTCCAAGGTAGAGATGAACTGGGCCCGCCCCAGTTTATCTAATAGTTCATACATGTATGGCATTGGATAGTTGTCGAGCGAGTTACAGCATTTATCTTACGGTAATCCATGCAAAAACGTATCTCCCCATCTGGTTTGGGAACTAGAACCACTGGAGTTGCCCAGGCACTGGCAGAGGGGCAGATTATACCCATTTGTAGCATATTCTGGATTTTTTGTCTTATACCAGTTTTAGCTTGAGGAGACACCCGGTAAGGTTGGACTTTAATTGGGTGAGCATTACCTGTGTCAATGGAGTGGTATGCCCGTTCAGTCAGTCCTGGGGTGGCTGAGAACGTCGGCACGTAGCTAGTGCACAGCTCCTTGATCTGCTGTTGCTGCATATGCCCAAGGGTTATGGAGAGGTTCACCTCTTCCACACCACCAGCACTTTTTTTTTTTTTGTAGTAGACACCTTTAGGCCACTTAGCGTTATCTCCTACCTGGACTGTAAACTGACAAACCTTTAATTTTTTGGAATAAAAGAGCTTTAGAGAATTAATATGGTATACCTTAGGCTTTTGGTTTGAGGTGGGGAATGCTATGAGATAATTAACAGCTTTTAGGCGCTTTTGGACTGTGAATGGCCCTTTTTACGATGCTTTTATGTTATGGGCCTGGAGCGCCTTTAAGACCATGACCTGGTCCTCTACTTTGAAGGACCGTTTTTTGGCATGTTTATTATACCAGGCTTTTGCTCTTTTTGAGCATTTTTTAGGTTTTCTTTAGCAAGGGCTAAAGAGGTTGGGAGGGTGGTTTGTAGGTTGGTTACAAAGTTCAGAATGTTAGTTTTTGGAGAAGGTGTAAACCCCTCCCATTGCTGCTTTACCAACTGTAATGGCCCCTTAACCTCGCGGCCATATACAAGTTCAAATGGTGAAAACTCTAAACTAGGATGTGGTACAGCTTTGTAGACAAAGAGCAACTGCTGCAACACTAGGTTCCAATTATTGGAGTGCTTATTTACAAATTTACATATTATGGCCCCCAAAGTTTTATTAAACTTTTCTACCGGGCCATTTGTTTGATGGTGGTAAGGGGTGGCAAATAAGTGATTTACCCCATGAGCTTCCCAAAGGCTTTTCATAGTTCCTGCCAGGAAATTAGTTCCTGCATCTGTGACGATGCTGGAGGGCCAACCTACCCTGGCAAAAATGTCTGTTAGTGCCTGGCACACCAGTGCCTGGTGCTGCTTAGAGCTACTGCTTTTGGCCATTGGGTGGCAAAATTTATGAAAGTTAGTATGTACTACTTTCCTTTGGGTGTCTTTTTTGGAAAAGGACCCATAATATTCACAGCTACTTGCTGAAATGGAACCTTAATGATGGGGAGTGGCTGGAGAGGGACTTTGACCTGGTTTTGGGTTTTTTTTTTTGTTTTTTTTTTTTTTACGTTTTGGCACACCTTACAAGACCGGACATAGATAGAAACATTCTTGCCCATTCCCTTGCGCCCTCTGAAGAACATGTAGTTTGCAGATTGAGGAGTGACAAACAGAACTGAAGGCCAAATGGGAGATACAGGATGAAGGACTGTCCAAGGGTTAAGGAAGTGGGGACTCTCAAAGGTTCAGATAACCATACAAAACTGCCTGGACCAAATTTTCAAAACAAATCAAGTACAACTGTGCTCCCAAATGCAAAAATCTACATTAAAAGACTTTTATGGTTCCATAGTAAGGCAATCAAAAGTCAGAAAATACTAGAGTAAGACTGCCCACATAAACTATGATCTCTTGTACATTATGGTGCAGTCTTCAACTACATTTCTTAGATAATATAGAATAGACATGTATTATATTCTGTTTACTATAATACGTGCTATTTTAATAAATATATTTTACCAACAGCTAGATACATATGTATAGCATTTGTAATGCAAAAATTGTATATTAAACTAATTTCAAATACATTTTATTGGAGTTATTGGGAAAATACTAGCAGAATGTAGCTACACTTGACTGAGGTCACTAGAATTTACAGTGACCTTAGAGGGCTATGAGAAAACATACCCTTTTAATCTTTATTTGGCAACTTGTGTTTAAAGATCAGATGTTTTAATTTCACACTCACATAACACCTGGGTGATCACTGCTACACTACTTGGAACTAGCTACATTTACAGTGTTATTGTCCCAGTCAAGCAGTCATTCCCAATCATAATCATTTCTCTCGACCACTCTCTTAAGAGTCATCCCAACACAACAGGCAGGCTTCAAAGTAGCAGCATGTACAATTATATGGCACCTTTCACCCACAAATACTTGACACATTGTATACACAGCACCATAGAACTGAAGCAACCTCTAAGGGAGAGGACAGCAGTCAATTGTGTACAGCATCCTGCACAAGAACGAGGGAGGTGAAAGTTTATGCACTGACACAGTGGCAAACATAAATATATCATGGGCTCTAACACATACATACAGCCAACAGAGGTTCAAGATTTACAGGCCGGTCTGAAAAATCCACATAGTAAGCTGCTTGGAACTCTGCAAAACTGCCTTGAATCAGCAGAACAAAGCTCCTCCCACTGTCAGGAATCTTATTTCACAGAAAAGGTCATCTGCATGCAGGAAGGACTCACAGGCCACTAACAACAAGCTGAGAGTAGGCCTGGAGGAACAATGCCTTCCCCTTCCAAGAATTCAGTCCATTGACACAAGCAGTAGTCATGGAAGCACAAGCAATAATCAGAGCCACCAGCTGCGACTCTGATTCACGTCCTTCCTGGATGGTAAAATATATACCACCTAGGACTCCTAATGACAGAAGTTGTCAGCGCTTCCTTAACTGAGGGGAATCTCCCCCACACCCTCCTAAAACATGCAGCAATCCAACCAGCGCTAAAAAAAAATCACTTGATGTTAAAACAGGTCACAAACTATTGCCCAGTGCCTAATCTCATTCTTTCATTTAACTTAATGAGGTTAGCAAAAAATAGTCTCCAACATCAGCTGAGACAACATGGATGATGTGCTAGAAGTATGTCAAAGATACTAAGTTCTACATCAAACATAAACAGAACTAACTCCTGCCCTGCCCACTGGTGTGCAGAATTAGTGGCTGCATCACCCCATTCCAATGATCCCTGGCCAGTGTAAGAGCCCCTCGGGGACTGGTATAAGCCAATGACACTTGGTAGCCACAAGCAAGTATAGGTGGCCCTGGGGCCAAACTGGCACTCAGCTTCTCATAGCCCCAGAGGTGCCAGAAATGTGGCACATCTTTGATCCAACTGAGGACTCTGTTCCAACAGATATAACAAAAACCTAGGTTCCATTCTTAGCTCTGCCACAAAACTCCGATGTAATCTTAGAAATCACTTAACTCTATGCCTGGTTACTCCATCTATGAAATGGGGGCAGGGATATTTGATGCTTGGCGTGGTCATATAAGGTTTGAGAAGTGCAGAAAATTATTAAGGTCAGTCAGCCAAAGTGAGAATAGAATTTTTGCCTCCTTCACATATGAAAATTGGTTCTCTCTCTCCCCCCCTTTTTTTTCCCTCTTCAGATAAAAGCTGAATAAAACTATTTAATTTTAAACTGTTCATTGTCTTTCTGTATCCTTGACTCCACAGCTAGTATACCTTAAAAATTTCATGTTTTAGATCCTCCCACTTCTTGCAAGGTGCTCAGTAGCTGCTAGGATCTGTGGTCCCCAAATCTTTTCATCCATGTTGTTCACCAACTTGCTCTTCGTTGCAGGTATAGACCTTGCCATAGCCTCAATCCACAGACATCTTGCAGCTACAACTCCTCATTGCTTTACTTGGATTCCAGTGAGTGATTTACCTGAGTAAGAACTTTAGGATTTGGAGTTGTATTCTTGTAGATATAATTATGTACAGAATAACCTCTTTAGTGTGTGTGTGTGTGTGTGTGTGTGTGTGTGTGTTTGTGTGTATATAAAACACACATTTCACCTGGAATGCTCATCCTCCTATGCTTTGCAAATGTTTAACCAGGTGCTGCTCCCTTTGAAATACAGACCCTGCCAATTATTTTTTTTGTTGTTAACATCAAGGCACTCTCTTTTACTCATCTTTCAACAGCAGTTTACACTCTAGCACAAATATTTTTGTATCCTTGCCCATCTTACTCCAGTCCAATCATGTTGCATACCCCTATACTTTCCATCACTATGAGACAAAGAACTTTAAAACAACTCTGGAGGAACTGTGATTGATCAGCCAACAGAGCAAATAGTCCCTAGAATCATATTTGATTCTCATCTGATTTCTTTTCCTTGGGGTCATCCTTTATATTTGTTCAAAATCATTGTCTGCATTTTGCATTCTTTGATTTTGGCTAGTCCTTCATTTTGTAATCTATATGATTTTGTGACTTATTTAACAAGAAGCTTAGAACAGTGGAACTGTTTTTGATATCAATACCTGGAATACTTATAACTGTAGAATTTAAGCATTTCAAACCTAATCAAGATATACCGAATTGCTAGCCAAGTAAGAACTATTTTTCTTTGCCTCTCCCTTTGGTAAAGGCATGCTGAGCTGAAGAAATGTAGCGAATGGGATAGGACACCAGGCTGCTTTGCAGCCTTTCCTAATGAAGGAAGGCCAGCACAAAGAGGTATATCTTGCACTGCGCTGTAAAATAAGTCACACAAACTGACCTTCAAGTCCTTTGAAAGATATCATCTCTCTCTCTCTCATACAATTGCATGTCAAATGCCCCTCCCACAAGGAACATAGGGTATTTTCTGGTCCCCACACAGCAGATTCAGATATACACAATGCAATCTTTCTTTAAAAAAAAGAGAAAGGAAGAGGGGCTTATCTACATGGTGGGGTAATGTGCAATAGGAGGTGTGATTTCTAAAGTACACTAACGTATTGAACATTAATTGGTCTGTGTAGACCTTGATACATGAAAGATTCAGTAGTGTTCCTTAACATAATCTGCATACTCCTGGGGGAATTCTGCGCCACTGCGCAATGCAGAATTTTGCAGAAATTAACATGCTTGCAGAATTTCCTTTCCCACACAGAAATGGGCTGCAGTGCTGCTGGTCGCCACTCGGGGTTGTTGGAACTGGCAGAGCCCAGAGTCCAGAGCCCAGCTTGCACATAGACAAAACTGCTGGGGGAGGGGAGAGGGAGCTAGAGGTTTCCTGGCAGCTGCAGTTCCCAGCATGACCTGAGGGAAGGAGAGGGTGGTACACAGCAAGCCTGAGACCGAGCATCAGGATGTTTCTCCCTCTGGATCCCTGGGCTCTGGGGGAAAAGAGGGGTGGGTGTCTGGGCTGGAGAGCCACAGCTGGGCTAGGGGCTGGGCTCTGGGGAAGAGGGGGTTCAGGTGTATTAGCTCAGGATCCCTCACAGGTGGGCTGTGAGAGGGAGGGGTTGTGGGTGTTCCTCCCCCATGGCTGGGCTCTGGGGAGGGGAAGGGACCAGAGAAACAGGAACTGGGTTGTCACAGGGGTTTCTTTAGCTCTCTATTCCTGGACGTATTTTTGTGTGTGTCTGTATTGTTACAGACATACTCACTGGCTGGTATTTTGAAATAAATTATCAAAATAATTGAAACTGACATGATAATGTAGTATTATTTTGACAAAATTTGCAGAATTTTAAAATATTGTGTGCAGAATTTTTAATATTTTGGTGCAGAATGCCCCCAGGAGTATCTGCAGTAGGGAACCTTTAGTATGCACCAGCAGAGTCTACACAGACCAATTAATATGGATCATAGAATATCAGGGTTGGAAGGGACCTCAGGAGGTCATCTAGTCCAACCCCCTGCTCAAAGCAGGACCAATTCCCAATTTTTGCCCCAGATCCCTAAATGGCCCCCTCAAGGATTGAACTCACAACCCTGGGTTTAGCAGGCCAATGCTCAAACCACTGAGCTATCCCTCCCCCCAAAGTTAGATAGTGCATGTTGGTGCACTTCAGAAATCAAACCCCAGTATGCATTAACTGCACCATGTAGACAAGCCCTAATTGTCTAGTCCTAATGGTTGTGAAGAAAACCTTACAAACGTGATCCGAGTGTAGCTCAAAGCAAAATCTTCCTGACTCTGCAGACAGTCTCAAACAAAAGCCCTAAGAGGCGTGAATTGCCCTCATTCATCTCAACTAATTATGACACATTAAGAGCAAGATTTTCAAATAATTTTGTTATGCAACTGTGTGCCTATTTTTGAGCAGTCCTAGCAATTCTGTGTGCAAATTAAATAATTTTTGCACCAATGCCCAAATAAACAAAGGGAAAAAACAACAATAGCATTAAAAGTGCTTAGCATAAATTTTTCCATTGAATGATGTTGCATGCAACAGTAGCTGTATTAAAAGCTTAGTCATAAGCTAAATACAGTAGTATAAACCTCCTACAGTTATCATTGAGGTCCCGTGAATGGCGGGTAATGTATGCCCCTAATTTGTACATCCAGGCCATAAAACCACTTAAATATGCAATGTGGTTAACTTCACAGAATGAACATCCCTGGGTTGGAATTCTCTCCCACTTAGAGCTGGTTAGACTAACTCAGGAGTCCTCTACTTATGTCCTGGACTCCCTCCCACCTTGAAATTACACAAAATACTATCTTAGAGCATGGATGAAACACACCAAGCAGAAACCCCGCTCATGCATCATGTGCCACAGTAGATCAGATGTGGCTTCACAAAGTCAAATATTTACAAGTTTACATTTAAAAGTAGAAATTATCTAAAATTAATATCTGGTGGTCATCGTACATTCAAGAAGCAATGAAATGTTAAGATCTAACTATTATTACCTTCAGTATACAGGACAGTGTGTTGGAAATTAATCACTTGAATAGGAAATGAGATGTTAAAATTTGTCAACAGAGAGCTATTTTTAACCTTTCATGTATTTTTGCAAATGTCAGGGAATACAGTTGATGATTGGTATAAATAGGGTGACCAGATAGCAAGTGTAAAAAATTGGGATACACTTTTTTTGGGAGGAGGTGGGGGGTACAGTTGCATATATAAGACAAAACACATAATATTCGGACATTTGGTCACCCTAGGGGTAAATTAGGTTGGGTGACAGTGATTGAGGAATTCTCATGTACCGTGGGAACTGGCTGAATCCCTTAGCCATTCATTTCCAGATTTCTTAACATTTAGGAGACACGTCTCACGCTACACCCCTACCCCAAACTCCCCTGCTCCCTCCATGCCCCTCATGGTTCTCCACATCTTCTTTCTAAGTTTCACCTGGGTCCTACGCATGCACCATCCATGCTATATGACTTATCATGCCCTGCCACCTCCTGACTCCATTTCCATATCCCTTGCTCCTCTCCTTTTTTCATGCCCTTCTCAATTCTCCCTAGCACCAAGCAACCGCTTATGCCCCCTTCCCTTTCATACCCCCAACAATTCATGCCCCAACTCTAATCCCCTGCATACTTCCCTTGCAGGCCTACTGCCAAGTGCTGTACACCACTTTTCTGACACCCATGTCCTCTCCCTTACCTTCATTCCATGCATCCCTCTATGCCCCCTCATCCTGCTTCCATGCCCTCCAATTTCTTACCCCTATCCCCAGAAGCTGACCCTCATCCTGTCACTATCACAGCACCAGAGCCCAGAGCATAATTTTGTGTCAGCCCTGACACGTCCATCCCATACCCGAGTACCCCCTTCTCCCTATCAGGCTCCTGTACTCCTGCCACTATGCATTACTACTACCCCCCTGTAGTCACATACCCTCCAAATCCATGCCTCCCAATCTGTGGCTCAACCCAGCAGCTGGTGAAACAGCAAAGCCTGGAGTCAGTAGCAGGTCAGTTTAAATTTATAAACATTTATTGTACTGCTCATTTAAACTTTGCTGTTTATAAAATTATCAACAATTCTTTATCTCGTCCCGTTCTCTGCATCTCCAAATTGCTGCCTTCTCCACTGACTCCCACCCAAAACCAACCAACCACCTAAACTCTTAAAGGCACTTCTCTGCAGGATGGCCAACAAAACAGAGCAAATTTTTGAGTTTCTATGCCAAACTGTTTTGGAGAAAATTTTGGTTCGTGACTTTAAAAGTCTTTTTAAATTTTTTTTTTTTTTTTACCTTCCAAACAGATCCTACTGTGGACTGAGATGCAGTATGAAAAGTTTCAGAAAGATCAGCTTCTTTTTTTAGGAAATTGGTATTACAGGTCACACAAAGTTGTAGAAGTAGTTAAGGAAGGGACTTAAAAACAGAACTAGTTTGAACACATGAACTGAGAGTACAATGAGTACAGGAATACATCTGCAAGAAATTTTGCAACAACACTGTGAATAAGATATAGCCTCTAGAAAATACAAGCCACAAGCCCAATTAGCAAAGACTTTAACAAATTATACATTGATATAACAAAGTTATATCCAGTATTACCATATCAATAAGTGACAAATTCTTGTCAAATTCCTGAAATCATCCCTAAACTGGTAACTTTAGTATCTTGTTAAAGTTGAATACCATTCAGAGTACCTTAGGAAGAGACAAATTAACAAGTAAAAGTAAACACCAAAGATCTACCATGATCTTTGCTTGATTATAAATAAATTTCAAATATATAGATACTGATCGCACCTAAGTTAGATAGGTGAAGGATGTTAAAATCAAGACCGTCAAAAATCAAAGGGGTCAGTAGTAACAAATCTGTTTACTAATAAAAACAGATATTACAGTATAATGGGAAACAATTCTCAAAGATACAAAATAGCATGTATAAACAAAAAAACAAAGACCAAGACAAAATTGTGTGATACCAACTGAAGAAATAAAACAGATCTAGACTGACAGTTTCCCAAAGCTGAAAATGACCAACAAATTAACTGAAATTTCTCATACAAATAATTACTAGGGAAATAGGCCACAGCTACAGGACAAAACACCTTTCCAAAATACTCGCCAAGAACGGAGATTAGCGATGGGACGAATTTTGGCAAAGTTAAACAAAAGGCAGTGGAGTGTAATATAGTCAGTATCTTTGGCTGGGAGCTGGCACAACCAATCATCAGCAATATGAGAAATAAGATTTACTAAATTAATTAGTGGAGGCAAATGAAAAAATGTGGGATTCAGAATGTGCTCAACAGTATGGAATGATGCTACTGGCCTATTTTTACCATTGGCAACAAGATATGAGAAACAGCTAGCTCTAGAAGAAGCAAGTGCATTATGATACAACACAACATGAGTATTATAAAATGCGAGATGAATCTCAAGCCCAGAGGCTCTTTACCACCACTCCAAATCACAACTCTCTGCCTTCATTTTTCTCCTTTGCTACCATTCCACTTCTCCAAGTATTTCTGATTTGATTAACCCTTTTTCTTTATTGTCTGATATTTTCAATTTTTCTAACAAAATCAGATTCTTAAAAAGATAAATTGAATAATAATGGTAGAAACTATACTGCGGGGGCCAGATTTTCCAAAGTGCTCAGCACTCAGTAGCTTCCATTGTTCTCAATGGGAAAATGACCACTTCATTGGTACCTAAATGAGAGCAAAGCTCTTTGGAAATCTGGTCTCAGTTGTGGGTAATGTGCACTTTTGAAAATCTGGCCCCAGATGAATCATTACAGAAACCAGAGATGAAGTATTAACCTATTCTTGGTGCTTTGAATTTAACTTTGATTACTTTTTCTACACTCTGTTTATAATCATGATCAATGAGATTTAATTGAACCACCTAAATTTATATTAGCCATTTTAGAATAATCAGTGTTTTATTTTTGGACTTGGTCTAAGATCTTTTTATCTCACTTTGGTACTTTGAGTTACGTAATTACTAATTACAGTCCTTTGATTATCCTGGACTGAAATATGTGATATTACTGAACAAAATATTTTAAGCAAATGTTATATATTCATGTATACAATTGATCCTTTTTGCTTTCTTAAAATCTGATTTTTCAAGATAGCATATATATAGTACTACCTGCATGTCTTATGTAGTAACATATGGTATTGTAGGTTATAACTATTTTACCATCTGTTCTATCTGAACTATAACCTTTATAATCCCATATCAGCTTTTGCCACTAACTACTGCAATTCTTAGATCTTGGCTTCCACTTACCCTTTTAAAATTAAATTGTAGCAAAATGGATGTCTGGGTTATATGTTGTTCTTCAGAAGCCTTCACTGCTCCCCAGCTGATGTTAGATGGTCAAAAGCCAACCAAAAAAAATTCTTTAAAACCAAAGTTTTTATTTTAGGCTGAAATCTGTCATATAACAAGGTAAAACTGTAATCAGCGCATCCTTTATCTTTCTGAAAAGGCTCCTAAGATCTTGATAACTTTATTCATGCAGCCATCATACTGAGGTTGACTTACTTTAACATGTTACGGTCCAGATCCTGAGTGGTGTCTCTCCTACAGCAGGAATAGTGGGTACTTAGCACCTTGCAAAATCAGGTTTATGTTCTTTATTTCATCATACATTATTTAGTTCAGACTCTATTGAAGCAATGTGCTGTATCAAGTGGTCTATATCTCTGCTTGGGTATTTTCACATACTGCACGTTTAGTATAAGATCAATTTAGTTTGACATTTTTATACTCTAAATAGTAAATACAGAATCATAGGACTGGAAGGGACCTCGAGAGGTCATCTAGTCCAGTCCCCTGCACTCATGTCAGGACTAAGTATTTTCTAGACCATTCCTGACAGGTGTTTGTCTATGAACAAATGAAAAAAACCATGACCTTAAAAAAACAATAATGGTACAAATTAAAACACCACAATGAAAAAAGAAAAATAACTTTTATATAAAAAAATGAAAATGTATTGTATTACTAAAGTATATTCCCAAAAACACACAAAATAAAAAAAGAAATAGATTGCACAAGATGGCATTCAACAAAGCAGTTGAAGAATGCAGTAAAGGAAAAATCTAACAAGTGCTGATATATAAGAGACAAGATATTTGGGTAACTTTTAGTTAAGAAATAAGTCAAAAGGTTTCCAGACTTCGTTAAACCTTTCTACTATATCAATTTCATTAGATGGCTCTTTTACAAATTTATATATAACAGTTATTAAATGAAAACAATGACTGAATCTCAAAAATCTTTCTACTGTTGAAGTATTTGTTTCAGATTAAACAGAAAGTCTAAATTTCAAAATGGGCAGACTTATGAAAGGTTTAAGAGGTATCCTAATAACAAAACTGGTCTTACTGAAAAAGGAAAGTTTGTGTGCCCTAGGGCAGGGGTTCTTAACCTTTTTCTTTCCATGCTATAAAAACTCCACTGGGGCACCTGGCATTAGCCACGGTTGGAAGACAGGATACTGGGCTAGATGGACCTTTGGTCTGACCCCGTATGGCCGTTCTTATGTTCACTACCCACCTGTGTCACAACTGTTTTTCTGCACATAAAAGCCAGGGCCAGCATTGGGGGTAGCAAGCAAGGTAACTGCCCAGGGCCCCATGCCACAGGGGCCTCTGCGAAGCTACACTGCTCAGGCTTTGGCTTCAGCCCCATGCAGTGGGGCTTTGGCTTTCTGCCCTGGGTCCCAGTGAGTCGAATGATGGCCCTGCTTGGCAGACCTCCTGAAACCTGCCTGCAGCCCCACAATGGGCCCTTTAGTGAGAACCCACTGCCTTTAGGTGTGTCTACACAGGGATAAAAACCCACGGGTCAGCTGACTTGGGCTTACGGGACTCAGGCTCTGGGGCTGAAAAAATCACTGTGTAGATGTTTGGGCTTGGGCTGGTGCCCAAGCTGTGGGACCCTTCAGCCTCGCTTGGGCTCCAGCCTAAGCCCAAATGTCTGCACCACAATTTTGAGCCCTTCAGCCTGAGCCAGCTGACCTCAGCCAGCCACAGCCATGCCACAGGTCTTTTATCCCTGTGTAGACATACCATAGAGAACAATTATCAAAACTGGAAGTCAAAAGGGATTTTTACATTTACCTAAATGAGATCAGAATTTGCCCCAAGTTCTGATTTTCAAAACTAGCAAATATCACAGCATAGCTAGACCAAAATAAGTCAATATGAAATAAGGTTCGTAGCATTGAGATGAAATTGTATTGCTTTCGTTGATCCATATTTTGTCCCAAACTGTTCACCAGCAATATCTAGGTGCGTTCTCCCAGACACAGAGCAAACTCAGCAGAAGAATATATTTTTCTGAGACAGGTCCATAAACTGAGGGAGAAGCTTCTTTGCAAAAGTCTGATGTTCCATGTCATCAATTTTTAGTTTCATAGTGAAGCTGAATTTTCAAAGGCAGCGTTAATTCCAGGGATTTGCAGAATAGGTTATCTGGGACACTGCATTTACATTTTAATTCTGTCTTTCGAAAAGCTACACACTATTTAGCTAAAATCTATGAGAACTTTTGGCCTAGGTGTAATGATTTCCATCTACAGAAATATTGCTTGAGTTTCATATTAAAGAAAACGTATGATATCTACAAGAAAATATACACTTCTGGTTTTATTAAATTTAATAAAGAATTGGCATTTGAAAGAATAATTTCCCGCGGACTGTGAAAATGGAGGGAAAATCAGATATGGATATTACTAGGGCTGTCAAGTGATTAAAAAAATGAATTGTGATTAATCATGCGATTAAAAAAATTAATCATGATTAATCACACTGTTGAACAGTAATAGAATACCATTTATTTAAATATTTTTGGATGTTTTCTACATTTTGAAATATATTTATTTCAATTACAACACAGAATACAAAGTGTACAGTACACACTTTGTATTTATTTTTTATTACAAATATTTGCACTGTAAAAAAAATGAAAGAAATAGTATTTTTCAATTCACCTAATACAAGTATTGTAGTGCAATCTCTTTATCATGAAAGTTGAACTTACAAATGTAGAATTATGTACAAAAAAACCCCTGCCTTCAAAAATAAAACAATGTCAAACTTTAGAACCTACAAATCCACTCAGTCCTAAATCAGCCAATCGCTCAGACAAACAAGTTTGTTTACATTTGCAGGAGATAATGCTGCCCGCTTCTTGTTTACAGTATCACCTGAACGTGAGAACAGGCATTCACATGGCACTGTTGTAGCTGCTATTGCAAGATATTTACAAGCCAGATGTGCTAAAGATTCATATATCCCTTCATGCGTCAACCACCATTCCAGAGGACATGCGTCCATGCTGATGATCAGTTCTGCTCAATAATGATCCAAAGCCGTGCAGTTCAAGGCATGTTCCTTTTCATCATCTGAGTCAGATGCCACCAACAGAAGGCTGATTTTCTTTTTTGGTGGTTTGGGTTCTGTAGTTTCTGCATCAGAGTGTTGCTCTTTTAAGACTTCTGAAAGCATTCTTCATACCCCATCCCGATCAGATTTTGGAAGGCACTTCAATTCTTAAATTGGATTAAGTGCTGTGGGTATCTTTAGAAATCTCACATTGGTGCCTTCTTTTCATTTTGTTAAATCTGCAGTGAAAGTGTTCTTAAAATGAACAACATGCTGGGTCATCATCCGAGACTGCTATAACATGAAATATATGGCAGAATGCAGGTGTAAAACAGAGAAGGAGACATACAATTCTCCCCCACTGAGTTCAGTCACAAATTTAATTAACACATTTTTTTTAACGAGCATCATCAGCATGGAAGCATGTCCTCTAGAATGGTGGCCGAAGCATGAAGGGGCATACAAATGTTTAGCATATCTTGCACATAAATAGCTTGCAATGCCAGCCACAAAAGTGTCATGCAAATGTCTGTTTTCACTTTCTGGTGACACTGTAAATCAGAAGAGGGCAGCATTATCTCCTGTAAATGTAAACAAACTTATTTGTCTTAAGTATTACAGGGGTAGCCATGTAGTCTCTATCTACAAAAACAACGAGGAGTCTGGTGGTACCTTAAAGACTAACCGATTTATTTATTTATCAATAAATCTGTTAGTCTTTAAGTTGCCACCGGAGTCCTCGTTGTTTTTGTTTGTCTTAGTGACTGGTAGAACAAGAAGTAGGACTGAGTGGACTTATACGCTCTGAAGTTTTTACATTGTTTTGTTTTTGAGTGCAGTTATGCAACAAAAAAAAATCTACATTTGTAAGTTGCACTTTCACAACAAAGAGAATGCACTACTGTGCTTGTATGAGGTGAACTGAAAAATACTATTTCTTTTGTTTATCATTTTTACAGTGCAAACATTTTTAATAAAAATATACACTTTAATTTCAATTACAACACAGCATACAATATATAGATATGTAGAAAAACATGCAAAATATTTAAGAATTTAAGAAATATTTAAATATTAAATTAAATATTAAATAAATATATAAATATATATAAATAATAAATATTAAAATAAATATTAAATGAAATATTTAAGAATATTCCTTCCTTAGAGGTTTTTAAGGTCAGGCTTGACAAAGCCCTGGCTGGGATGATTTAACTGGGAATTGGTCCTGCTTCGAGCAGGGGGTTGGACCAGATGACCTTCTGGGGTCCCTTCCAACCCTGATATTCTATGATTCTAAGAAATTTCAATTTGTATTCTATTGTTTAACGGTGTGATTACAACTGTGATTAATCACGATTAATTTTTTTAATCGCAATTAATTTTTTTGAGTTAATCGCGTGAGTTAACTGCGATTAATCAACAGCCAAAGATATTACTAATCTTTTCTTATATTCAGACACACTTTGTTGGCATCCTTTCGTCTGCGAGAGACGGTGGGAATTGCAGCCTATGATGTAGATGGTTTGCAATGTCTCATGTGACTGAATAGGGCCAATCCAAGATTTGCATGATCTTTGGCAGTTACTGCAACTGTATGTGTCTTGGCTGATAGCTGTTTGCTTCTTACAGGCTCTTTTCTCTTCAAGCTGTAGGAGCCAGCTCCTGTCATGGACTTTGATACCCTGATGGAGACAATGGCGCCACTTGTTACAATCACTTGCCAAGATTTCCCATTGGTCAGGGTCAATTCTAAATTCCTTTATAATTAAGACATAACTCAGAACATTAAATGATAATAGCTCAATATACTTTTTCTT
The DNA here is from genome assembly GCF_965140295.1 of Lepidochelys olivacea. Lineage (NCBI taxonomy): Eukaryota > Metazoa > Chordata > Testudines > Cheloniidae > Lepidochelys > Lepidochelys olivacea. Next base: position 24,414,869 of record NC_140422.1, read on the forward strand.
TTGACCTATTATCCCCCATCAATTAGTCCCATCAATATTACTGTAATGTCGCAAGATTGGAAATGGATCCCATTAGCACATTTATAAAGGAATATTCTTGCAAAATAATTTCATGCTAACTTTTAAAAATGAGCATGTATCTTATCCCTTTAGAAAGATTTCATGCCTTCTCCATTCCTAACTATAATGCCACTTCTACAAACATTCGTACCTCTATGGTTTCTGTTTCGTGTCTGAACAAAAGGAGATAGAAATTCCTCAGTGTGAAGAAATCAGTTCATGAGATATAATTTTGTTTTTTCCACATGAGTAGTTTAAATATGTTATTTAATGTTATCTTGAGGCATAAACATAAGGCATGTAGGTTAGAAAAGTCAAAACTACATCCTTGTGTACTAGATATTTCAAATATTGTGTTTAATGTGCAAATGACATAATGAACACAATGCTTCATTAAAGTAATTTGCAGTGCAGTTGTAACAACAGTGCAGAAATGCTGGTCAGTAATAGTATATATTTCATACATAACTTCCAGCCATATAAAAATATTTTACTTTTGAAAAATCTTCCACTGGAGGGGAAAATGCTTGTTTTTCTTTTAGGAGTTTATGTTAAAATATTCCCTTCTCCACACAGAGCAATAGTGAAAAAAGCTTCAATAGATATCAATTAGAGTTTATAATTCACTTTTCCTCTTCATATACAAGAGGATATTATCTTTTATATTTTGCAATTTTCTTTTGCATTTAAACATTTCCCACCTCTGCATTAAAAATGCCTTTTATTATGCAGTTGAACAGGCTTTCCTAGGTAGGCATCCCTAGAACTTAATCCTGATTCACAAAACAAAAACATCTAATTACTCCACCTGCATAATTCATTGGCCCACAAAGAAAGTTGGCCAACTCATGATCTTATCTGACAGACACTACAGAGCACATATAAAGAGGTCACTATATGAGGGAAGCCTTCATCAGGCTTCACTGGCAATTGCTGCCAATCAGTATCAAGACTGCTTTGGAATCAGATACATACAGCAAGGTGTTCACTTACAAGTACCTGGGCCTCCCCTTCTCCCATCATCAAATCAGAAAATATAAAGGGAGGGATGTCATTTTGCCACTAAGAACCTGAAGTTCCCAAGTAGTCAGCTCTGTCTAGTGTTATGTTATGTTCTAAGATCATATTTGTGACCCTCCACAGCCACATGCAGCACAGTAAGCCACACAGAAGTTTTGTGGTGAATTTAGTCCTATTAATAAAAAAACATGAGAAAACAATCCAAAGTCTCAGTCTATGAAATTCCCAACACTTGAAAAAAACACTCAAAACCTCCAGTGGTATACAGTAATATTACAGAGATAGAGGGTAAATTGAAGCATAGGAATTATCCAGATGAGAAAACTGGACTACCATGATCAAGATCTCCTTAGTTTGCGTAACATTTTCCTACCATTGCAAATGATGTAATGTTAATGAAAAGCAATGTACATTCACATCATACAGACAGACTTAGTGTAGCTCAGCAAGACAAAAACTTATTAACAGTCTGTCTTCAGGTCTCACCTTTTTCTCCCCAGATTTCATTCTAAAGCTCCATACGACCTTTAAAAAAAACAAGCATCCAGTTTATTTCATTTTTGTGGTCAAATATCTAAGGCCTACTAAACCATAAATATTGCAAATGACTTGGCCTACTCTTGTTCAGTTAGTGGAACACCTTAGAGTGACACACAAACTTCAGACAAAAAGACTAAATTATCTTCCACAAGTACTATGGAACGGATTCTACATGAGAAAACTTTTACTACGCAATAACTAAGGCTTGCCAGAAAATCACAATTCTGAGGTTTTTGAAATTTGTTCTCATTCCGCATCAAAATGAGAATGAGAGGATAACGTGGAAGACAGGTCCCAGGCCATTTCCCTAACCACTGAGCTACAGGGAGCCCCCTCTGTAGAAATGCCACCTTAGACCTGAGAAAGCTTCCTGACAAAAAAGTCGGCAAAAAAGATTTTCTGTGAAACTTTTAGGTTTTGACAAAACAGCATTCTTTGGACAGAAAAAAGTTTTGTCAAAACATTTTTGACCAGCTATAATAATAACCTAGAATTTTAGGCGGCCCAATTCTACAAACTTTCACTCACATAAGTAAGTCTTTACTCATGTGAGTAGTCTCATGGGCCAATGTAAAGAATATTCATGTGTGTACACGTTTACAGGATCAGGCTCTTAGGATTTAATTAAACATATATTCTGGTCCCACAATTTACCTGACTTTTATTTAAAATGCTTACTTTAAAACAATGAGATATGGGTATTTCCCCCGCTGTAGTCTGAGGTTCAGAAGACAGTGGATGGGAGGGAGAATTATTACTTGAAGCCAGACTTCCCCCTTCTACGCCAAGTCTCCACAATTACGTTTGAAGGGCTATGTCATATACTTCAAGTAGTAATTAACAACAGAAATGTTTGGAATAAACGAGTAAGGACAGGGCATTTGAAAAAGAGTTAACAGATGTCCTTAACATTGCTGCTGGCCTAATAACATTGCTGCAGTAATTTATTTGATGTGGAGTTTATTTAACTGCTGCAAACACATAGCGCTATAATAATTATAAGCAGGTTGCATTAAGCATAATACATATTTGATATATAACAGTTAAAAAGAATCTCAGATACTATATGCCTCAAAAATGGGATATACACAGTACTTTCTGTATTCTGATTTTAAAAAGCTGACCAAAAATCACTGCAGACTTTGCAATGAAAAAATAGAGTTCTTTAAAAAATAATTTCATCTATATTTTGTGATAGCAAACAGATTTGATTCCAACTCCAAATCCTGGCATACTTCAGTAAGCTATCAGCACAGCAGTGCTTCCTTTTTCCCCTTTGAAAAATGAAAGAATTAAATTCAAAACAAACAACTTCAATTTAACACCAAACTACAGGATAACCAATCTTAAAAATGTCAAATTGTAATGGATCTTAATACCCATATAAAACACAAAAATAGTGGCATTGTTCCTTGGTAATGCATAGCAACCTTACAGAATTTCAGTGAAGGAGAAAGAAGAGAAAAACACCTTATTACTTCTAACTCCTGCGAGCCATTTTGGTCTCCAAAGGTTTTAGACTGCCTGAGGCCATGTGTCTGCAGTGTTTCGGGAAATGACTTGCCTTCGCACGAACACTGCTATGTTCTGCAGCACTGCTGCCCCCCAGCATCCCCGCTCAATTTCTGTTTAACTCTTCCTTACCTATATCAGCCTCTGTGGGTTTTTTTTTCATTTTTTTTTTAAAGCAAGATTTTAGAAAGGTTTTTTGGGGGGGGAGGGGAGAAGAGGGGTGTTTCAAAACAAAAAGAAAACAAAGCTTTTCTGCCAAATTCTCTCAAAAATGCAAACACCACAATTTATCTGCATATACCCTTGAAAGGAGTTTATTCTCTGATAAAATTTTCTAACAAAACTAGCTGTGATCGCAGACCTTTAAAGTTTGATATTGCCCAAATATTTCTCTAGTTTACCTCAGTAAAGTCAGAATGGTTAGAAACATGTAAAAATCATCATCATACCCACTCTCCCCACCAAAAGCAAGAACCATACCTAGGAAAAAATGTTTCAGACAACACTGTATTTAGGTTTTTAATTACATGCAAAACACTGCACTATAGGCCAAGACTAAATATCGGCTAAAAGCCTCATCACTATTAACTTATTTGTCTGAGCACCAGAGTACTAAATAGGAGTAGGAAATATATTCTTTCATATACAGGGAAAGAAAGAGAGCAATTTCTTCCTACTGATACATTTTCTGAAGTAACTTAGGCAAAAGGTCCCCCACCCGCCTCCATTTTCTGAATAAATTCAAGGCTATGCACTGCAAGCTACTTTGTTCCATGGCTCTTTAAAAAACCTCTAGAAAATTCCTAGCCAAGGTCACTGCTGATTGACTCAAAATATGACAGTGTAGGAGGCTACTAAAATATTCTGTTCATCTCAGAGGTTGAATAAGCAGCACTAACTAAGAGGAAAAATCAATATAATACTTCTCAGTGAGGAAGAAAACAGAAAATAGTTTAGCAGTTAAGTGGTTAATGCAATTCCTAAGTGTTCAGCAATCATTGCAATTTAGTGCCATTTCGATTATTACACAATAAACAGACCATGTTGTCTGGAAGCAAATTTTTATGAGTATAGCTGAAGGGGTTGCAACTTATTTAGCTGCTGAGACTCTAAGGGAAAGAACATTTCTGAATGCTAACACTACAGATCTGAAATATACAGGTACACTAGAAAGGTTATTTTTAGGTCACTACTATGGTAACTAACCACACTGACCTTTAAAATTAGTATGCAGTTAACAAAGAAAAATAAAGTTCAATAAAATGTTCTTTAAAGAGTATCACTTTAACAAACAATATTGCACATTCTTGTTGTGCAATATGTTGTCAATTTTTAAAGCTATTAATTTCACAAAAGAACATCATGATAACATGGTCAGGAAATCTGCTAACTCTGGTAAAAAAACATCTAAAAAATTAGAAAGCTGTGTTTTAGCTACCACAGTTCTAAAAAAAACTTTTCAAAAATTAAGATTTGTTTGTTTTGCAGACAAAGACACAGTGGTACCAGTATAACAAACATCATATTTTTATATAATGTGTAGCTGAGGCAATGTTTAGACTAAAGATAGCCAAAACTATGAATCTTGGATTGTTTTGCCTAATTTTGCCAAAATACAAAACTTACAATTGATTTCAAACAGCAAACTCTGCTCTGGAATTAATAAATGTGAAGGCAATTCTTTAAAAGGCAGACAAGAAAGAGCCAGGTTCAGGGGAGGATGGAGATGAATGGAGGAGATTAAGAATGTGTGGTTAACAGCAATGGAGCCTTGGAAAAGGAAACATATTAATGGAAAATACCTTGGGCCCAATCCTGCAGTTTTTACTCAGGCATAAGTCCAATTAATTTAGAATGAGTCCTTTGTTAAATAAATAATGGAATCTCAGTAGTACGCTTGGGTCACTCCACTAGGTAGGAAATGGAAGTTAGATTTTGGCTGGTCATAATAGTAAGTTGGCTGTTCAATAAAACATCCTTTAAAAAGGAAGGTTTTAACA